>NW_006204120.1:2350076-2371530 GCF_000334495.1 Tupaia belangeri chinensis
TTTTCTTTTTAAGGTTTTCGCTATAGGGCGCATGCACTCGTCAGAAAGACAGAGAGAGACAGAGAGATAGAAAGCGAGAAATCACCCCCCAGGGAGGATGGCCACTCCGCGATTCCTTCTCCTCCATTCTCCTCTCGGAATCTTGGGCATGCACGCACACGTGAGTTTAAGTCACCAGGTCTGAGACTCAAACCACAGTTGACTACATGGGAGTTCAGTGACATAACCATTACTCTAACTGCTGGTCCCTGAAATTATTCTATTTAACTTTATTTATTTATTTACTTACATATTTTTAATTTGACGGAGGCGGGGGGGGGGGGCAAACCACCAGGTCTGAAACTTGAACCTCAGTCGGCCGTGTGGGAGTCCAACATCCCTAACCACCACGCCACCTGCCACCCCCTGCCCCTGATAATTCTTAATGCATCTGTCTTGACCATTGAACTAGGGCACATCAAAAGCAGAAGTAACATGTTTTCTTTGTATATCCACAGCACTCATGGGGACTCCCTAAGCTTGGTGCATTCTAGGTGCTTAATCAATATGGTGGGTTTTATGAATGAGTAACTAGAAGCAACACCTGCAGAAACATTTAATCCTCTGGAGCTGGCTTTCCCGAGAAAGTTGTCTCATCTACACTGTGGATCCATCTGGTACCAGGCTGGACAGGGAGAAAGGGGTACAATTTGTCTTTGTGCTATATATTCCCTATGAATCTTCAGACCTAATCTGCACCTACACTACCCTTTGACTGGATCCTGCTAGCCAAGCCACTTGATAGACCAGGGAGATTTGGGGGAAGGATCCTGTCTATTGCTGGTTGTTTTGTTTTGTTTTTGAGAGGTTTTTGCTACAGGGGATGTGTGCTTGCCAGAAAGACAGAGACAGAGAGACAGAGAAACAGAAAGCAAGAAATCACCCACAAGGAGAATGGCCACACCACAATCCCTTCTCCTCCATTCTCCTCTTGGGATCTCAGGCATGCACGCACACGCACCTGGCGTGAGTTTTAAGCCACTGGGTCCAGGACTTGAATTGTGGTCGACTACATGGGAGTCCAGCGATATAGCCATTATGCCAACTGCTGGTCCTTCTATTGCTATTTTTTTTTTTTAAGAGATGGGATTCATGTGCCAGCCCTGAATTTTGCCTCCATGTGCACCTGTCTTTGGGCACATACTAAGGAGATGGATAGAATGCTAACTGGGGGGCAGCCACAGAGTCCAGATATACCCCACATGTCAAAGAGCTGCCTATGTGTAGTAAGCAGCCAAAATAGTGGCTAAGATCACAGACTTTGGTGTCAGACAAACCTGGTTTGCATCACTCTTTGCTCTTTAAACTTGACTTGGCAAGCTACTTACTCTCTTCAGTAATACAGGTTAATCATCCCTTCTTCACAGGGCCAGTGTGGAGAATAAATGAAACAGTATCTCTAAAATGCTTAGCACACAGTAAATGCTCAGTAATGTGTAATAACAAATGGATTCCATATCCTTTTCCACAGAAGGAGACTGCAGTTCTTCACGCTGTGGCCCAGTTCAATCATTTCACATCTATGTAGAAGAAACCATAATTTGCATTTCCAACTGCTTGACTCTATGAAGCACGCTAACACCCAGCAGATACTAGAACAAGATTTAGTTGTTTTCTTCTTTAAAGGTCCCAGTCACGTGCTTTTAAAGCAGGACTAAAATAAATTAAGTCACACATTTTTAAGAATTACATATTATAGTCTGGCTTTAGAACATAACTTCAACTGCCTACCTGAGCCGGGTATGTAACCGGATGCATGGGACCTCTGACTGCTGATGGTGGGGGGCTGTCGCAGCTGGAGGGCCAAGCCCACCCTAGTGGACACAGCTATGCCTCAGCGGCAGCTGAATTTTGTCTCACAGCAATACGGACTCTAGGTTGCTAGGGCTTGGAACAATATCCCAGTTTCAGAAGAGATATCACTAATTCCTTGTTTTTTTTTCCCCCCAAACATTGTGTAAAATCATGCCTGAGGATCGGCTCTAGCCGGTGCACCTACCATAGCCAAAGACCAGCAGATTGTGACATCTGATCTTAGCTGATGGATGTGGTGTCCCTGAGGTTCAGCAGGCCAATTTTCACTAGATGCAAGAACTGGCCTAAACTCTTAAGAAGGTAAATCATTCCTAACATATTTTTGATAACTATGACTATAACATTCCCATGTGTTACTTTACGGTTCCTCCAAAGTCCACCTCCAAACTCCCATTTTTTAGGTATTTTGGTCATCCAACTCTGTTTGACATTTCTTGGCTATTATATGCACAATTTGTACTAAGTTAGTCTGCAGTTATGTTGCTTTATACTATTCTACATATTTGAGTACCAATTAACAAACTCAAAAAATATGTTTAAAACACAACAGAAATTTGTTTCTTGGTCTACAACAGTCCTGAGCGGTTTCAGGTTGGAGAGGCCAAAGAAGGACTCTGCTCCACTCAGTTCTTCAAGGGCTCAGGCAGATAAGGCTTTGCCATATTCTAACGTGTGGTTTAAAAGGGTTGTAGTTGTCTCCACCCAACTGGCTAGAGGATTGTGCATGGGAAGGTGTTATGAATCAGGATCAGAAATGACAAAACAGCCTTTTCGCCTAGAATTCAATCAGCTGGGCTCACCCAGCTGCGAGGGAATCTGGGAAATGCATTCTGTGGGCACAGTAAGAGACATTTTTAGCAAACACCTACCAGCCTCTACCAAGCATCTACACACACATTTCATCTTCTTGCCTTCACGGAACATACTCATCCTCCCTAGGGTAACAACCGAGTCCCATCCAGCTACTACATCCAGTTCAAACTCCAGGATCTCTAATTGAGCACAGATCTGGATGTGGCTCTTAAAGTCCGGTGAAGCTATAAACTAAGACTGGTGGAGCTATAAACTAAGACTGGCAATGCTCAGTGGTGGAGCCAGGGCACATTAAATGCAATAAAGTCCCACTGGATGTGTGGAAGACACCTGTAGGCCCCAGTCCTCAGCAGTAAAGAAGTTCCTGCTGGGCACACCTTGAGAAGACTCCTTTGCCTCTGCGATAGGGGACTTTCCTGACTAGACCTTGATTCCACTCTTTGGGAAGAAATTCTTCACCGATTATTCTCTGAAGCTCCAGGTTCCTCTACAGGATTCTCACGGCTTTTCTTGTCCAGGGTCACCCTGGCCAGCTGTGAAATGAGTTCGAGTTCTGGGAGAATGTTCTTCCTGGGAGCGATTATAGATGCCTTCAGATGCGTGTCTCTGCTTTCAGCTCCTGCAAGTTCTGGGGCTGAATTGTTTGAAGGTTTCAGCAAAGGTTTGTTATTGTTATTTAAGTCAGGGTTGGCTTATGTTTTTCTTGGCAGTGTAAGTTCCTCAAAAACTTCATTCGCTTCTCCCCTATCTGTTTCCAGCCAATTAAATATGTCAGTAGCAAGACCTAAACTCTGTCCTGCACCAGCCTGTTTTGTATTTTATTTCCTTCTCTCCCCTACCTCTCTCTCTCAGCTGGACAGCGACCACCTGGAGTCACTGGAAACCAAAGGAGGATAAGACACTTTAAATCCCTTGTCCTATCCTGGCTAAAGGGCTGAGGCAAGCACCTTGTTTAGCTAAAAAGTCTCAATGGGCTTTTACTGATTTTTTTAGTCCCCTTTCCAGTGCGTTGGGGTCTAGAAGCAGTAAGCATTGCCAACACTAGACAGTCCGAAAGTTCTGCTGAAATTTCTCTTATTCCTTTTCTTTTCTGTTTACAAAATGACTCATTTTTCCCTGCGCTCACCTGTTTCTTGAGAAACATAGGGGAAATTTCCCAGTAAGTTACCACTGTCAACAGTTTCACAAAATGTTTTGCCACTTTACAATATGGGTCTCAATTCCTTAGCCACCCACCACCATCCAACCATAGTGAATGCCACGTATTCTTAGCTTTATGACAGCAGCACTCCACTCCAGGGTCCTCCTTTCCCTATTAGCTCAGGGTGGCCACTGAACCAGCAGACTGTAAAGTGTCTAATGGCAGAAACACTCTTGCTTATGGGACTGTGCTTCCAGGGGAGGAGGAGGACACACGAGGTCAATCATTCAGGGACCCAGGCAGACAAAGCCTCTGTCACTTCCAAGGGCCTTCTCTGTTCCATCAGTGGAAAAGGGGGAGCCTAGCAGGTCATGGAGAATTTTTTTTGGGGGGGGAGGCTTGTGATTTTATTTAGAAACAAATAAAACACACGCACGAGCTGTCTACTCCTTTTCTTCACTGTGCAGCCTGCTATTGGGACTGGTGACGCTGATGGCCAGTTGGGCTGCTCTTTCCACGATGGCCTTCCGGTTCTTGGAGGAAACGTGGGCAATCTCAGCACAGTAAGACTTACGGCGCATCAGAAGCACTTCTAGCTCCTTGACGCTGTGGATCAGAAACTTGTAGAAGCCACTGGGCAGCATGTGCTTTGTTTTCTTGTCACTCCCGTAACCAATGTTAGGGATCAAGCTCTGGCCCTTGAATCTCCTCTGCACTGTTGTCAATAGTGCTGGCTTTCTGCTAGTTGCGCTTCATTTTGACATATCAGTCTGACTGGTGCCAGATGAACTTTTTGGTCCTCTTTTTGACGATCTTAGGTTTTACAAGGGGTCAAAGGGTAGCCACGAAACTGGGTAGGAGATGGCTAACCACCCCTACAGGCAGCGCCAGGGAAGACAGAGAGAACGGTTTCCTTATAAGCCAAGTCTGAAAGTGTTTGGTCACCTCAGTGCTCACAAATTGACTCAACCCGAGTCCCACGGTCACACCTAATTCCAAGGGGGGAGGGAGAAGTAACTTCAGTGTGTGTCTGAGTAGGAGAGGAATGAGATCTAGCGTGACCAACGTGTGCTGGTTTGCCTGAGACTTGGCTGGTTTGAGCACTGAAAGTCCCACTTCTGGGGACACGCTCCAACCTGTGGCAAATCGATAGTCACCTTACTAGCCTCCATTGCATTCTCATTCCTTCAGACACCAAGTCTTTTGTTTTCATGACCTCCTGGTCTGCAGACTGCAAACCACCTATCAGGGCAGGAACTGCATATACTTCTAGTAGGGCAGATTATTTTAATCACAATATATGTTATCGCTGGAAATTTAGGGCAAGTGTGATATAGCTTTGGAGCACACACGGTCTTTGTCCCTAAGTGAGTCAACTGTCACAGGTAAGGGGCCGGGTTATTCTACCATGAGGAAATGTGACTCTTTTAATAAGCGTTCTTGAAAGAACTCCCAGAAATATTTTTGCCAGAGTTCATCTCAGAAGGAATGATTCAGATACAATATCACATAAGGCAAATTCTGCCAGAAAACAAACTGCCTCATTTATCTCACAGGCAGCTGTGTGAGCTGTCCTTGAGGACAGGGACCGTGGCTGTTTGCTATCCTATCTCCGGCATGTAGAAGGGATGCAATAAATAAATGTTCTCTGAATAAATTAACACATAGCATACAGCCAGCCTGTACTCGCTTCCTCTAATCAAAGAGGTTTCTCAATTGTTTTCAGCTGAAAGGTGAGCTGCCACTTAGGCCAGGAGTCTGGCTCGAGATAGTCAGAAGATAGAAACCAGAGGCAAAAGCACGTGGCTTGGGGCCATCAGCTCAGTGCCTGTGCTTCTGCTTGGTCTGCACAGTATCCCAAAGTCAAGAATTTTCAGACGGAACCCTGAATTTCTGAGTCTTTAAAAATGAGGCGATCTGGCAATGTGGGTGTGAGTTCCCACACGGTAATGACAGGGTGAGAAGGAGCAGCTCCTGTCCCCTGAGATGTGGCCACACTCTCCAACTGCCACGAGACCACCACTCCCTGTTTTCTTACCCTCACTCTCTCCAGGAACTCCTCTGCATGTCTGATAGACACAGGTATACGCAAACTTGGTTTAAAACACAGGCCATCTTCTAACATTGTAGCAACTCTGCACACTTTTAAAATGGCTATGAGCCCTTCCAGTAACTGTTGAGAGTCTGATTTCTATCCCCAGCGACTTCAGGCCTGCCATGCCTTCCACAGAACTGTTTTACATGGAACTTTTTTTCGCAATGAAATCATTTAAGACAGGGACCAGCAGTTAGCCTAATGGCTATGTCGCTGGACTCCCATGTAGTCGACTGTGGTTTGAGTCCTGGACCCGGTGACTTAAATTCACGCCGGGCACGTGTGCGTGTGTGCCCAAGATCCCAAGAGGAGAATGGAGGAGAAGGGATTGCAGCGTGGCCATCCCCCCTGGGTGATGATTTCGCATTTTTCTCTCTTTCTGGTGAGCACATGCGCCCTATAACAAAAAGAAACTCTAAAAAAAAAAAAAAAGAGAGAGAGAGAGATACTCTGGTTCTAGTTGTTTTTTCACTTCCACAATTATTATTAGTCAAAAGGCAAGTATGCTCACATGAGAGGGAGAAGGTACTCTTCAATGGACATGGTCACAATCCCTTCTCCTCCATCTGTCCATCCTGTTGAGATTTGGGGCACACATGCACATGCACCCAGTGTGTTTTTCAAGCCACCAGGACTGGGATTCAAACTGTGCAGTCAGCCATGTGGGATCCAGCTCCTTTAACCACCAGGCCACAGGGCTAGTTATTTTCAAACGTGGGCAATTCCCGATTATTGTTTCTCTAATTCACATAAATCAAAGCACAATCTTTTGGTATTATTTCTTAGATACAGAAAAAAAAAAAGTTGAACTTTTGTTTATACAATAAAAAGCATGCTTTTCTACGTATGTTTTCTATTAAAGTTTAAATAGCAACTACTTTTCTCAAATGCTAAATCAAAAGCTATTAGAAAATAAAGCTGTTACAGCTTTATTTCTGTAAAAAATACAAAATTGTTTATGTAAACAGAGGACAAATGACTCAAAACACTAGTGATGGCCAATGCTCCTTGAGTCTTACTCCGAATCTATCTCTGTGCTGTTTTCCAGCACTCGCCTTACAAAACCCCAAAGGAGAAAGCACATCCTCATTTTAAGCATGAGGAAACAGGGACCAAGGAATAACATGCCCAAGATCATTTAGCTAGGAACTGGTAGAGCCAGGATTAATATCATATTAATCTTAGCCTAAGAAGTTAAACAAACACACAAAACAACACAAACGTAGTCTTCTCCCACCCCCTCCCCGACTCGAAGTTAGAAGACTAAAATACAACTGATCATGAACAGCAGAGAGGGTTGTTAACTTCTACGGCAGGTCAGAATCTTCGTGATTTGACCCAACCCTTAGTTTACAGATGAGGAAGCAGGCCTGAGAGGAGTTCCATTCCTCAACCAAAGATCAAACAGCTGGTTCCTGTAGGGTCAGGCCTGGTAACCAGGCCCCTGATTCTTGGCTTGATGTCCTTCTCCCCACACACTAGCACAGAAACCTTACCACACATCTGCTTTCAAGCTCTATTGGCAGGCAAATATCTCCATTTTCAGGCAATAAGAGGGAAAGGAAACTTCATTTTCCCTGCCTCTGTTTCTAACCTGAGTGCCATTTTTGCTGTCCGGATGCATTCGAAGTTGACGTCTAAAAGCAGTCATGCTGTCAGGCCCCGGGAGCTTCAACTACTTCTTTTACACAAAGCAAAGTCTGCGTAGTGTCTGTATTGAAATTAATCTTCATTTCTAATTTCAGTGATAATTAACTTTCACACATTTCATGTATAAATTTAAAACAAATTCTGGCATGGCATATTCATCACATAATGAAAAATAAATCTTTGCTTTCGAAGTATGTGCATAAAAAGAAGAGAATTACTGAATTATGAACACTGTTCATTTGAAACAGAGAGCAGACATTCATTAAAATTGGGTAAAATTCCTTGTTTCTCCTTCACTGAGTGGTGTCTCTCCTGCCCCAAGTAGAGATGTCATCAACACTCAGTGCTGGTACAACATCAACTCCCCTTAGAACTTTTTCCTGGTCCATGGAACACAAGAGTGATATAATCAATTATATAATAACCCGAGGGCCAACAAGGCCTAATCAGGTCTGTAATCAAGTAGCAAGATGCTCTTCTTTAATTATCTTAAACATGCTTAAGTCAGAAATCGATAAAGTAAGGAACATGTGTGGAAAAAGATATTTTGCTCTAAACTCATTTCACACATGATATTCAGTTACCAAAATGTCATGGAGTGTCACATGTTTAATTAAAGGACCCTAAGTAACATCAAATGGAGAGGAAAGTTCTCCATTATCTTAATAATACACTGAGGTATAAGATTTTCCAAATTTTCAACAATTATCACATACGGTATTAAGAAACATAAAAGAGGAAATGGCTAAGGAGTTCTATTTACTATCATTTTCTTTTTAAAGCAAAAGCAATTACCAAAAAAAAAAAAAATGGACAATAACTATCAAAGTATCCCTTTTTACAAGCAGAAGCTATATAACCTTTAAGCTAAAAAATACTTTCTTTAAATTTTCTTCTAATTCTCCACACCATCTGTATCCACCTGCCATCAGCCCATGGTGGTCAGCAGCTCCTTCCTCCAACATGAGGCCTGTGTTGCAGCTTTTTATAACAACTAGCGTGCTGTCCCACAAATCCTGTCAGGGAGCTCTGATGTCCTAGCCTTCTTATGCCAGCTCTACACTAGAGAAAGAGAGGATTCAGAAAAGTCAGTTCATCTTGTCCTGCCAGAACTCGGAGAAACCTTGGAGGTTGGGTATGCTCATTCCCGCTGGGCAGGGGCTACTGCTGAGGTGCTGGGTGAATTAGAGCCAATGTGTCCACCCTGTTCACTTGCTCGCTGACATTTCCCCATTGCAGAGTGGGACTCCTCAGGTTCACGCCTCCCGAGGCCAATTTGCTTGAAAAATCCATCACGTTTCTATTTCTGACCTATTTTACAGTCCTACAGAAGCAACTTGGGAGGGACTCCTTCGCTCTGGCCCCACCTCAAATCCAGTAGAGGAAACCCTGGAAATCATGGCATCTTTTGCATGGACAAAACAAATTATTATCCCTGAACCTAGAGATTCCTCTCACGTTAGGAAACACATCCCAACCCAAGGTGACAGTTCTTAACGTGGTGATCGGCTTCTCTAACTTGCATCTTTTGATCCTAGAGAGCTGCTTATTAAGATTCTCAACAAAATAAGGGTTCATTCCCCCTCTACATTCAGCAAACTTTGGAAGATTAAGATTTTCACAGACTTTGGACCAGCAGATGGCATAATGGTTATATCACTAGACTTCCACATTGTCGATCACAATTCATGTGGCAGTTTCAAACTCGCGCTGGGCACATGTGCATGAGTGCCCAAGATCCCGAGAGGAGAAGGGATTGCTGTTTGGCCATCCCCCCCAGTGGGTGATTTCTTGCTTTTTCTCTGGCGAGCACAAGTGCTCTATAGCAAAAAATCTCTCTAAAATTTTTTTTCACAGACTCCTAGAATTCATAGCCAGCAGGGAATTTAAGAGATGATCTCTTTCAATCCCCCACATTAGCCCAAAGTGGTGAAGTAATTTGTTCAAGTCAACATTAGTTAAAACAACTGTGATTATCTTCTCCTGGGTCTCTTCCCTTAATAGCTAAACACTGCAATGTTGATTTCCTTTAACTTCTGTAAGTCAAACCACTGGTAGCCCAACTAGGTCCTACTGTTCTACTCTCCGCTTCAGGATTTTACGAGTCAGGTTATTTTAACTTTACCTGGAAACAGTGGTGGACGTGACTGCAATCACATTAACGCTATAATATGGAAACACTTGTTTATCAACATTTTATATGCTTTATTGAAAGTTGACAAGTGCAACAGTTAAATACAGTGACACCTTACAACTGTGTAGAGAACATGCACAGAAACATATGCATATAACTACTATACAGGTAATATGCAGAAACCCCTACTGGGAAATCCATTTCATTAGCTAGAACTGATCATTTTTCAAAGTATTCAACCAGCTCAATCAAAAGACTTCAGTGAACAGGGATTTACTTCAGCATATTCAGCAGCTAGAAGATTTCAGATTACACAAAGTGACTAACTGTGCCAAATTCTTAAAATTTCTTTAGGTGTGGCTTTTGTCATGTAACAGTTTTTATGTAGATCTATATATAAAACACAATCCACACCCCTTCAGACAGCCAATGAAACAACTAAATGTCAATCTGTACAACCTAAATAGTAGTTACAGTCCTCTATTGTACAAAATAGTTACACTACATACACAAATATACAATAAGCAAAACAACCTTCATGGTAAGATAGCCTAGGTCCCGGCTACCTGTCACCATTTTGTCACTCTTAATAGTTTCGTGTCATCCACTGTTTCAGAAAGAGGCACAGTACTATTATTTTTTATGGATTTTGGTGACAGTCGTCAATGTGTACAATGCACTATGTTCCCCCTCGCTTTAGTCTTTCCTATCTCCCTTTCAAGTTCCTCATGGGGGAAGAGAGGAGAGAGGGCAGTCCCCTGAGGAGCTCCACCGCTTTTGAACCCCAAGGAAAACACACTACATGCAAGCAGGAGAGAGCTCTTGGAAGTCAGGTGGTGAGCGGCCCTGGGATGGAAAGCACACAGCTCCTCAGCATGAATTCAACCATTTCTCAGACATCTGCCGAGCTGCACGCGGTCCCAGCACATCCACGCTAATTCTCTGATTAACCTTTAATTCACCCAACTAAGGCATTTCTTCAAGCCAAAAGCATATGAGTGTTTAATACTGGAAAAAAGAGATAACGGCATATGTCAGTCTCACGTCTCTTTTGCAGCGAGCAATGAAATGGGTGACTGTGGAGGCGGATTCTCCTTAGCACATCTTCTCTGGTCTGTTCAGTTCAGACAGCAGCAGCCAGTTCTGCCGGGGCATAGGAGGCTACGCGGTTGGTCCTGAGCCCTGGGACGCTGGCTGGGCAGGGGGCTGTGTGGTCCCCTGTGGCGGCGTGGTGGCAGGCGGGGAGCCAGTCTGCAGCTGGGCCTGAAACTGGGCGAGCTGCTCAGGACTGGCCAGTGTCTTCAGCAGATTGTTCTCCTGCTCCAGCTGGGAATTCTTCTCTATTAGTTCTTTGATTTGCTCTTTCAGGACCTCCACTTCCTCTCTAACCGCATACATCAAATGGCTTTTCACCAGATCCTGAAAGGAAGAGGGTAGAAAATGGTTTAACTATTTACTGTTTCCTGGATTAGGAATTTTTAAGGCATTATTTTTCAAGGCTTCCCCTAACCATGAACATATCCAGTCTTTAAAGTTCATTAAATGACACTTGGGGAAATCCAAATACAACCAAATGTAGAGAACTTAAGTTTAATGGTGCAGGGATCTAGCTTTTTAGAAGTCTACGCTTTCTCTGCTGACCATAGCCAAGAAAGCATACAATCAGGTTCCCTACTGGAGACAGCAAAATGCACTGGGGTTCCTGAGCTCTGCACTCCAGTACCAGGTTAGAGTCTGGACTGTGCCTGGCTTAGTGATGCCCAGACCCGCAGCGCCGGTGGCCTTTCCCCGCCCCCAGTCCCTCCCTTCGCCCGCCCGCTGGAGCCGCCTCCCTCAGCACCGGCTGCAGCCAGTTCCTACAGAGCATGTTGCCGCATTTTCTTCCCTCCACCCCCTCAACCCCCCTTTTCGTGATTAAGCTGACATCACAGAAACCTGGGCAGGCGTCGCAGCCAATGGGAGCCAGAGTTATTTATAGCTCCGAATTAAAGGTTCGGAGTTTGCCTAGCAACAGTGGGCAGAGAATCCCGTGAGAAGAGCCACAGGCGCTGCTCCAATAACAAAGAACGGCCAAGGCGGAAATAAAAAATAGGAGAAATCCAGGCGCAGGCTGAGAAAACAAAACTTTTCCCTGGTCCTGCCTTATTATGCAGTAGCCTGCATAACTGGGGACCCGTCCAGGCTCTGCTAGAAGGCTCTTCTCAAGACCCCCACTTCTGGGGCCCTCCTCCCCTCCCGGCTCCCTAGTAAAATCTTAGGATCCTGGTAAAGCCACTTCGCTCAATTAGATGCGCCCACGACCGACTGAGCCAGGCCAGCGCTTTCCTGGCAATTCCCCCAGCAAAAGAAATAACAAAAACAAAAAACAAAAACCTGCATTCGGTAAAATCGGCCCAGAAAAGGAAAACACTTAATACCCTAAGGGCCCCTTTTCTCCCTCCAAGGCAGTCCTGGTATGTGGCTTCATGCTGGCAGGAAGGAGACCGCCGGCATTTCCAAATGTATGAGAAGCAGTCAACATCATCTGAATTTAGGGATGCACTATTTCCACCCCAACACATCTTGCTTTTTCTGCTGTGTCCACACTTAGTACAAATGATTTTTAATTAGTACATACCATAGCTTGCTCGATTTTGTTGTCAATAGCTACCACACTTGCACCAGAGGAGCTGAAAAAGAAAAAAAAAAACCTGATAAATGAAATGTATCTTAAATGTCCAATATAAAAAAGGATCTCCAGATTTCATGATGTTATTAGCGTCACATTTTGAAATATTTTCCTTAACGCGCTGTAGCATATAAGCTCCAGAAAATGCCAGCCACTCTCTTACTAACGAATATCCAGGCATTTCCCTATTTTAGTGAGCCACAAAAGGCTAAATTACATAATGTGGGAAAAGCTTGTTCTCTGGCCAGACCTGCGAAAATAAGGCTATTCTGAACATTCCAAAAAGCAACATCCATGTCAACGTAATCTCTCGGTAATGGACAAAGGAATTCGCCTGGCTATCTTTCACCTGCATTATTACAAGTATCTCACGAGTAAATTTAAAGAAACTATCCCAGCCGACATTTACCTATTGTCAAGTCTCACAGAGGCGTTTTCAGTCCCCAGCAAGGATGACAAGAAAGAAATTGAAAAATGTCTCAGTTGGTAAACTCCTAGATCCATCGCCACTGGTCTACACCATTGGGATTTCATGCAATTGCAGCCAAAAACACCCTCGCGGAAAAACAGAGGGAACACCAGCAGCCTTGTTGTAGCTAGATAAAATCTTCTAGCTTTCTGCAGCCCAGGGAGCGATAGAGAACAGCAGCCCTAATTTAAGGAGAGCCGGCTTCTGTGCCTAGGCGATTCCGGGAAGATGCGGATCCCAGTGGCGAGAAGAGATGCCTCACAGATCAGCAGCCAGGCTCCACTCGGCTCTAGACCAGGTCTCCTGGTCTTAGTGCAAAATATATGCAGGGATGAGGCGCGCGATTGGCCAGCACGCCACTAGGACCCGCCCCCTTCTCCCTTCCCCGCCCTCCTCCCGCTTCCCCGCCTTCTTCTGCCCCCACCCCCACTCACTCCCAGTCCCCAGATCCCGCTCTTCGGGTGGGCTGGCCCAGGCCGCACTCGGGGAACAGGGGTGCGGGGCCACCGAGACTTCCACAGTCTCAGGACGCGAGACCCCTGCCTCGGCAGGAAACATTAAGGGCCCCTGAAAATTACTATTAGGGTCCCGCACGTGCTTACGTTTAAAAGAGTCAGACCCCGTCCTCGGAGCTGCCTGTCCCTGAGGCTGCTGAATGGCGAAAGCTTCCTATTTGCAACTAGAACCGTCTGAGTTACTGGGCATGCCCAGTCCCACCGCTAAAGACTTGAGGGAGCTCAAGTGTCTCGATTTCAATTATCTGGTTCTTACAGGCAACAGTAATGGGAGGGTTTTCAGGCGGTTTCCTTTATAAGGATAGTAACTGCCCTACACTGATATATATATTTTTAAATGCCATTGAATTTTAGAGGAAAAGTCACGTCTGCTTACCTTTCCACGAACATATCAATGACTTGTACAAAGAAAACAAACAAAAGTTACATTCTCTTTGCTAGGCAAATAAAAATTGAGTCAAGGAGAAACCCACCAGAATGAATCCAGTGGGTCTTCCCAAAATGTCCCTATAGCCATATACCTTAAAAACCACATCTTTCCTACCTTCTCCCCAGTAATTAAGTATTTCCTTCCATTTATAGCTAGAAAAGTCAATTCACAGGTTGAATGATATAGAGATCTATTTTCAGTAAGTCCCTAAGACAATTTTTTGGAAGCTAAATGACAATTCCTCTTAAGACTCAAGTCCTGTGTGTTTCTTAGGTCAGAAGGATTTTCATACTGTTAAGCACATGCTTAAAGCAAGTAACTATTTGAAATTAGTCTCTGCCCAATTCTCAATGTCTGGAATGGTAAATGGGGGCATTTGGTGGTAGTTAAACATAGTTAAGAAGCCAAAAGATTCTGCATGCACACCTCTGTGAGCCTACATCCCTGGTCATGTAATTCCCCTCTCCAAACCCAAATCAAGAGATCTGGGTGTAAAATAGCTTAACTCCTTACAAAATCCACTTTATTAATTTAAAACATTTATAAAAATACATCAATTTAGTTCAATTTAATATAAATCTAAGGCTGAAGTTTATTATACAACTTAAAGTTTTATAATTCAATATATTAGTTGAAGGAAAATTTAACTTCTACAATACTGCCCCCTAATGGCATAATACAATAAAAAAGGAAACCAAAAAAATTTTTTAAAAAAAAGGACTGGAGAAAACCTCTCTAATCCACAAATTGTTTCATTACAAATAATTTCAATACAAAATCTGAAAGTGTTTATAAAACATACATATATATATATATCCTACTTATACAAATACACACGCGCACGCACGCACACACACACACACACACACACACACACAGTCCCTTTCCAACCTGCATTGTCCCTGAAGGAGCATCCTTTCCTAAAACTGTTATCAGAGCCTTTAAGACAGTCTTAATTTGATTCAATGCTGACAGGGCATATTTGGTTTTACAAACTGTCCATAGTGATTAGAAATCAAATCTGGCAAATGAAAAGGGTAATTTCTCTTCTGGGTTAAAAAACAAAATGTGACTAAATGTAAAGCAGTAAGATTCCTTTTTCATTGTAAAGCTTATATTATTTTTCAGATGTTAAGGCTTTACTTAATAACAATATTTGTTCAATTTAATTTCTAAAAATTAAATATATTAGCTCATATGATACAGAACTTGTTGAAGACAGTACTCATTTTTAGTAAAAGGACACAGAGTAAATGGGAGTTTAAAAACCATAATAAATTGGCCTCTATTGATGCCAAGTAGATTTATTATATGCATGATAGTTTCTATATTTTGAAAGTTAAAATTATGACTAAAACTATCTATGTGATTAAGTCCATTTACATATTTTAACTGAATGCCAACTTCACAGAAATAAAGAACATACAATCTTAAGCTATGAATAGGGCTGAAAAAAAAACCTCTTAAGTTATATAAAGAACAGATTTAAACTTACCAGCTATAGTTTAAAAAGATTACTGAATTAACTGAATTTTATGTATTAGGTTGTTCTTGGATATAGACAAAGAAATAAGCTGGTTATGTATATTAGTCTATAAGGTAATCATCAGAAGTTTAATAGTCTATTCCACACACTTGCCTGCTGAGGGACATTATGGTCATTTCCAATACTTTGCTATTTAAAATAAAATTGCAAGAAACGTCCTTCAGGTCAGGAGACCTTTCTCCCAGGGCAGGACCTGTGTATTTCTAATTCAGTAACACTTGCTTTTCTTCCAAACTTGATCTAATTTGTCCCATACAGGTAGAGCTGGGGATCCACTACTTAAATAGGATAGCCACCTCCTCCCCTTGTCCAAACTCCTCGCAAATCTGTCAGGGACAACAGCTAACGCACATCACTCTGCACCAGACCAAATCATCTGCAGTGTTTGGACTGCCAGCTCACCTCTGCCTTTCTGGTTCATTCTCACTAGGTGTTGGGGGTAGGATTACCAGGCATAGCAAATAACACAAGACTCCCCGTTAAATTTAAATGGCCGATAAACAACAAATAATGACTTAGTGCGAGTTTCCACGTACTGGCAGAACAAAAAGCAATGCCAAGGAAACCAAAAGGGGGAAAGCTTTTAAGTTCAACCATATTTTAGATTTCCTTGATTTCCATAGAAAGGGTGGAATATAAAGTTGAGAAAATCATCCAAGCTGTAGGGCAAAAGAGGGAACTGTAGGATAAAAAGATGAGAGACTTAAAAGATGAATCTAGGAGCTCCAACATCAAAATAAGATGACTTCCAAAAACAAAGAACAGAGGGAAGGGGAACTATCAAAGACATAATTTAAGAATTTTCCTAGAACCAAAACGCACAAATTTTCAGATTAAATACCCACCACAGTAAATGAAAAAGCCCTATGCCAAAACACATCAGAGATGACCAAATACCCACCCCAATAAATGAAAAAGCCCTATGCCAAAACACATCATCGTGAAACTGGATCACTAGAGAAAATACTAAAAGCTTCCACATGGAAAAAAAAAAACAAGTTACAAACAGAACTAAAATCAGAATGGTTTTGCTGACTGCCAGAAAACAATGGAGAAAACGTCTTTAAAATTTTGAGAAAGGCTTATTATATACAATTCTTTGGTTGGTCAAATCATCTTTGAGTATAAAGATAGAATAAAAACATTATTTGCATGTCAGACATCAAAATGGAAGAGCAAATCAAGAAATAGGCAGGCATGGAAAATAGGAAGCAGGGATTTGGACACTGGAGAGAACGAAGGGAATCGACGGGCTCACTGATGAAGGGAAATCTCAGGGTGACAGCTACCAGGCAAACCTAAGCACCAGGCAGTCTGCAACTGGTCTGCAATGGGGCAGGAAGAAGTCCAGGAAACAGCACTGCAGTGTGGAATCACACAGGTTAGCTAACACCTCTGAGCATGTGTGTGGGCAGGGTGGGGAATTACTGACAGGTACGTGAGAGATCTAATGAAACAATTAGGTAATTTTAAAGGTAATTTTCTGAGAAACAAAGCAGAAAAAGAAACATGGAATGCTCATAAATACAATTTACAGGACCATATTAATTTTAAAATTTTTATTGATTTGACTTTGAAATGTCATCTTTACTGGGAAGGAGGTAGGATGAACAATAGAGAGGTGCTAATACTTGAAAGTGCTAAATCCTAATCTACTACAATTTGACTACATAAAATCTAAAATGGAAAATATAAGAAATAAGTATAAAGATATTACTTAGAAATGTGTAGGTGAATATAAGAAAAAAATCTAAAAATTAAAAGTGGCTGCTCTGAGGAAAAGACTGAGGTGAATAATAAAAGGGAACTGCTAATTTCTTTTCCTGCTCACTCTATTTGATCTTTAAATATGTACATGTACTGCTTTGAGTAAAATAAATAAATAAATAATTTCAAAGTAGGAGAGAGGAAGGTATATAGAGAGGGATCTGCAGTGGTTCCTCTGCCCCCAGGCTTCAGCTGAGGACTTACCACACAGGCATGTGAGGGACTATCAGGCTGGGGAGAGAGCCCTCTAAAGAGGCACACAGAGCAATTTTCAGAAATCACACAGGGTGGGGAATAGTGGGTGTTAGCACCAGCATGAATGAAACAAACAAACAAAACCTTGTAAACATGATGCATCAGATATTAATTCTAACCCTAACCCCCAGAAGAGCACTACCTAGATAATGCGGAGAAATGCATCCTAGACCAAAGAGTGTTTTGGTACTATGTAAAGAAAGCAGTTTAAAAGGAAGCCTTGAAAGGATCAAACTGCGTACAAGCAAAAAAGACCCAGACATGACAAAATTGATCAAATTTGTAGATAAGGACAATAGAACAGTTATTATAACTATGCATTCTATATGTTCAAGTAGGCTAAGGATTACATTAACATATTAAGGATAAGTGTGAAAAATATAAAGAAAGCCCAAATTAAATTGATCAAGATGAAAAATACAGTGCCTGAGAAGAAAAATATATTGGATGGGATTAACAGCAGATTAGACAGAAATATTAATGAATTATTAGTAATAGAAACTATCAAAATAAAACATACAGAAAAGAATTTTAAAAAAGAGAGAATAAAACAAAAAAGAACTATGAAACAATAATTTCAAGCAACCAAATACAAGTGTAGTGATGTTCTTTAAGAGAAGAGGGAGGAGAAAGAGGAAAAACTCTAAGAAATAATGGCAGACCAGCCAAGTGGCATGGAGGTTAAGGCAGCTGGATCCCACATGGCCAACTCTGTGGTTGAGTCCTGGACTTGGTGGCTTGAAAAACCTGCAGGCACATAGGGTCAGCAGATAGTGTAGCAGTTGCATTGCTGGACTCCTACATGACCAACTGCAGTTCAAGTCCTGGACACAGTTGGTTGAAATTCATGCATGTGTGTACATGCATGCCTAAGATCCCTGGAGGAAAATGAAGGAGGGATTGTGGTGGCATGGCCATCCCCTCTGGGGGGTGAGTTCTCACTTTCCCTCTCACTGTCTCTGTCTGTCTCTCTCTCCAGCAAGCATAAGCACCCTCTGGCAAAAACCTCTACCAAAAAACAAAACAAAACAAAACAAAAACCCAAAAAACCCACACAACCAAAAAACATGCCGGCATGTATGCGTGTATAACCAGAATCCCAAGAGGAGAACGGAGGAAAAGGGACTGTGGCATAGCCACCCTCCCTGGGGGTGACTTCTCACTGTATCTCTCTCTCTCTTTCTCTCTCTCTGGTGAGCACACATGCCCTATAGCCAAAAATAAAAAAGAGAAAAAGAAAGAAAGAATGGCAAGTTTTCCCAAAAATTTTATTAAAATAACCCACAGATCCAAGAATCTAAAAAAAAAAAAAAAACCCAAGCAAGAGAATAATGAAGAAAACTATGAGGCAAATCATCAAATCACTTATGTCTAGTGATAAAGACAAAGTCTTAGAAGCAGCCAGAAATAAGAACAAAGTCATAAGATACCATAATAATGACAGCAGACTTGTGTTGGAAACAATGCCAGACAGAAGAAAGTACAACCACATCTTCAAAGTGCTTAGAGAAAAAAACAAACCTATCAGACCACAGCTCTAAGCCCAGTGAAAACGCCTTTCCTAACTTTAAGGTGAAATTAAGACTTTTCAGACGTACGAAAGCCGAAAGGACTCATCACTAGCAAACCTTCATTACAAGTCCTTCACACAGGAGAAGAATGATACCAGATGGAAATCTAGAACTACACAAAAGATTGAAAGAAAGCCAACCGTGACAGCCATAGCAGCCACAGTTTCACTTTCCAGTTTCAGTCACCCATGATCAGCTGCGGTTTGAAAACAGGTGAGTACATACAGTAAATTGGACATTCAGAGACAGAAAGACAGATATCACATTCCCATAACTTTCACTACACTTGTATATTGTCATACTTGATCTATTTTATTACCAGTCACTGTTAATCTCTTACTGTACCTTATTTATAAGTTTACCATAGTTATGTATGTTTAATAAAAAACAATACTTTAGTACTGGGTACTATCTGTGGTTTCAGACATTTGGGGTCTTCGAACACATCCAAGAAGGGACTACAGTACATGGTTAAATGTAAAAACTTTTTCCTCTAACTTTAAAAAAAAAATATTTGCCAGAGGGCATATGTACTTTTGGGTAGGGGGGGTGGAGAGAGAGAGTGAGAAGGCACCTGTCTCATGGGGAATGGTCACACTGCAATTCCCTTCTCCTCCATTTCTCTCTCCTTTCATTATTCTGGGCACATGGATACACACTCCTGGCCTGTTTTTCAAACTACCAGGTCCAGGACTCAAACAAAGTGGTTGGCCATGTGAGATCTGGCCACCTTAATCACCATATCCTCTTTATTTAAGAATCTTTTAAAAAATAATTGAGGGGCCAACAGGTAGCATAGTAGTTAAGATGCTCTATTCCCATGTGGCCGATCACAGTTCAAGTCCTAGACCTGGTGGCTTGAAACTCACACAGGGCATGTGTGCGTGTGTGCCCAAAATCCCACGAGGAGAATGGAGAAGGGATTGCAGCATGGTCATCCCCCCCAGAAGGATGATTTCTCGTTCTCTGTCTCTCTGGCAACCTCATATACTCTGTAGCAAAAATATCCCCCCCTCCAACCCCCCCCAAAAAAAATAATTGAGTGTTTAAAGCAAAAATAATAATATATGAAAGTGGGTTATAGTATAAGGGGCTTTAAAAAGTTCATGGAAATTATTAAGAAATTGTGCATGGATTTTTAAAAAAATTACACCAAAGTAAATTCATACTTTAATTCAATTTTTCCACAAAAGTTTTCAAGTCTTCTCATATGCAGAAGTAAAATACATGACAAAAATAGAACAAAGGCCAGGAGAGAAGAACAGGAGGATACTGCTGTAGGAGTCTTACATTACTTGGTGGACTGTGATAAGTTAAAGATGTATACTACAAAGTCTAAAATAATAAAAAACGAATAGTAAGATAGTTGATTTAAATCAACTACATCAATAATCACAATAAGCACTTTTTAAAAAAAAATTTGCCATAGGACATGTGTACTTGTTGGAAAGACAGACACAGTGAGAGGAATAGTGAGAAATCATCCCCCAGGGCGGATGGCCATGCCAGTCCCTTCTCCATTCTCCTTCTAGGATTTTTGGCATGCACTCATGCACCCTTGGCATGAGTTTAAAACCGCTGGATCTGGGACTCAAACCACAGTCGGCCTGTGGGAGTCCAGCACCTTTAACCACCATGCCACCTGCTGGTTCCTGTATTGAATACTTTAATTAAAAAGTAGAGATTGCTAGACACGACTATGTGCTGCCTATAAGAAATATACTGTAACTATAAAGATGCAAACAGGTACAATACAAAGATGGAAGAGGCAGCTGCAGTGACCCAGTGGTAACACAATGCTCATGGTGCTGCAGTCACCGGAGAAGGTTCCAGGTTCACATCCCGAGTCCTCTCTGAATACGCTGGGCATGTATGTGTGTGCCCGTGATCCAGGCTGGCTGGGGGTGGATCATGTCATAAAGATCTTTCTCTCACTTTGGGAAGAAATAAATAAACGTGGAAAAAGAAAAAAGAGGATGGGAGAAGATATAATATGCTAACAATATTTCACAAAGTAATCTGCAGAGTAAAGAATAATGCTAGGGATAAAGGCCATTTCATAATGATAAAAGGCCAACTTATTATATGGTCATAAAACTTCCAAATTTTTATGGATTAATAGAACTAGGACCTACCCTGACCTCCACGCAGGAATGAATTCAAGAATTTCCAGAGAATGACTATAATCTCTTCAGTAGAAAAGGTAAACAGAATGGGGGTGATTATGAGTAGGAAGACCTGGTTCTTCCATGAAGAAATGACCTTTAAAGGACAGAATTAACTTAGTTCTCAGAGAACTCAAGGAACCTCCACAAGGAGATTTTCTTGCCAAAAGTCTGGATGATATTTTTTTTGAGCAACTAGAATTAGCAAATAAAGTAGACATGGTTTAAATAGTGGGAGGCAGCTCTGTTTACAAGGAAGCCATGAACCAGCCAGGTTATCTTAAACTATTTGTGACAAGGATTTGCAAGTGACACATTTTCTCCAGAAATTGATTTGGAGAAACAAACTTCTCCCAGAATACCCAGGTTATTACTTCTGAT
>NW_006204120.1:2371550-2380377 GCF_000334495.1 Tupaia belangeri chinensis
AGTATATATTTGAAGTACATGAAAAGAATGATTAATGATAACCATATTTTCTGCTTTATTTCAAGAAGTTTCCTTTTATTCTAAAAAAAAAAAGTATGTATTTTACATGAAGGGGGGAAAAAAGAACTTTTGTTGACTTTGAAGAATGGATAATTATCTCTAAGTAGTATGTTTTTATTCCCCATTAATCTTTTTTTTTCTTGAGACTTTTCCTATAGGATGTGTATACTCACCTTAGAAACAGAGAGAGACAGAGAGATAGAAAGCAAGAAATGGGGATGGTCATGCTGCAATCCCTTCTCCATTCTCCTCTCAGGATCTTGGGCATGCACGCACAGGCGTCTGGCATGAGTTTTAAGCTGTAGGGCCTGAGACTTGAACCACAGTCAACTATGTGGGAGTCCAGTGACATAACCATTATGCCATCTGCTGGTCCTCCCCACTAATCTTAATTAGATCATATCAGATAACTTTCTTGTTGTGTCTCAGTGCCTGTCCCCCAAAGCCAGGATTGGGTCCCCAGCAAGTGCTTAGGGCAGCATTTGTGTAAGACAGGCTTACATTGGGACAGTCTTGGGTTGTATAAGTTGACATCAGAGGCCATAGATATAAAAGCTAGGCAAATTATTCAAAGAGTAGAATTGGATAATAAATAGAAAAGCTAGAACCCAAATAGTATAGGAATTGAGAATGATTCCACACATATCGTACTTCCAGACAAAGTTCTACCCACTAAATCTTACAGAAATATTTAAAAGATGGCGGCAGAAGTGAAACACATGGTACAAGTAAATCAAATCGGAAACAGTTTGATTCTCTGAGTTTGTTTTGAAAGCAAATTATGACTATCATGTCCAAGAACAAATGTAACTTTATCTTAAAATGGTCATTGTTTCTAAAATTTGTATATGGACATACTTATAAAAATTTTAGGCCTTGTGGTCAGCAGGTGGCATGGTGGTTAAGGGCGCTGGACAGCATGAACGGGGTTTGAGTCCTGGACCTGGTGGCTTGCTTTCTCACTTCCTTTCTCTCTTCTCTCTGTCCCTCTCTGGTCAAATTAAAATAAGTAAATAAAAAATAAATAATTCTCTAAAAAAAATTTAGGATTTAAACAACTAGAAGCCTGTACAATTTTATAACATGTATAGCTGGGATTTTTAATACTTTATTTGAAAGGTAATATAAAATAGTTATGTAACTTTTAAAAAAAGAAAAAAGAAATCACTGGCCCAGATGGTTTCACTAGTGAACTCACATAAATATTTGAAGAAAAAGTAATCCCTATTTTACACAAACTTTGAACAAGAGAAAACACTTCACAATTCATTCTATGAGGCCAGTATTTCCTTGACAGTTAAAACACATAAATACATCATAAAAGAAAACTCTAGACCATGGCCTCAATGAAGATAAATACAAAAATTGATAAAATTTTAGCAAATCAAACTCAACCATGTATATAAAAGGTTAATACTTTATGACCATGTGGCTATTTATCCTGGGAATACAAGGTAAACATTTGAAAAGCAATGTAATCCATCCTATTAAGAGACTAAAGAAGAAAGATTATAGGACCATCTCAATAGATGTCAAAAGGCATTTGACAAAATTCACCATCCATTTATAATAAAAACTTTTAGCAAAATAGGAATTGAACTTTCTCACTCGGATAAAATGCATCTACAAAAAACGTTCAACAGATATTTTACTTAATGGTAAAATAATTAATGCTTTTCTAGGAAGATTAGAAATCAGGCAAGATGTCCATCCTCAATATTCCTATTCGACATCATACTGAAAGTAATAGCTGAATAACAAGGCAAGAAAAAGTATGACCGGAAATAAAAACAAATAAAACAATCTATTCACAGATAACAGGATTATGCAGGAAGTCTCAAAGAATCCACAAACTACTAGAACTACCAAGAATCAAGTTTCTCAAAGTCAGAAGATTTAAGTTCTATTTTCTAAAAATCAATTGTATTTCAATATTAGCAATGAATAATTTTAAAATGAAATTTTTAAAAAGTTCTATTTACAAAAGAATAAAAATATGTGAGATAGGTATAAATCTATGTATACTAAAAACTATAAAACATTGACAGAAGAAATGAAAGCAAACCTAAAAAATAGTGAGATATACTGTTTGTCAATTGAAAGACTGAATATTGTTAATCTTTCAATTCTCCACCGCACCCTCAACTATTTATAAATTCAGTGTAATCCCAATCAAAATCTCAACATTTTCTGTAGAGAATGGAAAAGTGATTCTAAAATTTTTATGTAAAGGCAAAAAACCTAGAATAATTATTAGAATAAAACTATTTTTTATTAAGAACAAAGCTGAAAGACTATCACTACCTGCTCTCCAGACTTTCTATAAAACTACTCTAATCAGATATTGTAGTATTGGTAAAAAAAGACAGACTTAAAGAGCAGTGGAACAGAACTAACAGGTTGGAAATAAACCCACACATATATGACAAATTGATTTTCAACAAAGATGTAAAAGCAATTCAATGCAGAAAAGACAGGCTTCAACAAATGGTACTGAGACAACTGAATAAGCATATACAAAACCAAACCCAAACCAATCCATTTCTTACTCCATATGAAGTATAAACTTAAAATGGATCACAGTCTTAAGTATAAAATCTAAAACTATATAACTTCTATAAGGAGACCAACAGGTAGTGTCATGGTTATGTCACTAGACTCCCATATAGCTGACCATCGTTTGAGTCTCAGACTTGGCAGCTTGAAATTCATGCCGGGCACATGAGTGTGTGTGCCCAAAATTGCGAGAGGAGAATGGAGAAGGGATTGATTGTGGTGTGGCCGTCCTTGCAGGGGGGGATTTCTTGCTTTCCATCTCTCTGGTGAGCACACATGACCTATAGCAAAAATCTCTCCCTAAAATGAATGAATGAATGAATGAATACATAAATAAATAAATAAATACAACGTCTGTAAGAAAACATAGGAGAAATCTTTTGGATCTTGAGTCAGCAAAGATATGACACCAAAAGACACTCCATGAAAAGAAAATGATTAACTGGACTTTTACCAAAATAAAGAACTAGTGAATGCTTAAACTAATAAATCTATACAATGGGGTATTACACTACTGTGTAATAAAAAAAAAAAAACTGTTGATACACACAATAAAAATGAATCTCCAATACATTATAAATCAAAGAAGTCATACTCAAAAGGCTGCAAACTAATTCCATTCACATGACACTCTAGAAAAGGCAAAACTATAGGGAGAGAAAATAGAACAGAAGTTCCCACCACCTTGGATAGGGAAAACAAGGTTTTTGTGGGTGACTGATCTATGGGTTGTCAGAAAAGTCAAGACACATTTTTGCATAGAAAAACACAGAAAAATACTAATGATTTTCCAACAGCCCAGTATTTTATACATTGATTGTGGTGTAACCACAGTTTGTGTTTAAAACTTGTAAAACTGCAGGGAACCAGCAGTTAGTGTAATGGCTATGTCGCTGGACTCCCACGTAGTCGACCACGGTTCGCGTCCAGACCCAGTGGCTTAAAACTCACGCCAGGTGTGTGTGCGTGTGTGCCCAAGATCCTGGGAGGAGAATGGAGGAGAAGGGATTGAGGGGTGACTCCCCGCCCCCCCGGGGGGTGATTTCTCGCTTTTTGTCTCTATGTCTCTCTCTGTCTGGCGAGCACACACGCCCTATAGCAAAAAACCTCTCAAAAAAAAAAAAAAAAACTTGGAAAACTGTGTAATAAAAAAAAGGGAAATTTTACTGCATGTAAATTATATCTTAAAAAAATGAAAAGATAGCAGACTAGGAAGAATAAAAAAGGAACTGATAATGTTTTTTTCTATTCCATTCGATCTTGACATGTACATGCATTTTTTTTTATTATATAGTAAATCCTACACAACATAAAATTTGTCATTTTAGCCATTTTTAAATGAAGATTTCAGTAATGTTAAATATATTCACATTGTTGTGAAACAGATCTCTAGAATTTTTTCATCTTGTAAATCTGAAATTACCTATTAAATAACTCATTTTTCCCTTTTCTCATTCTCTGGTAATGGCCATTCTACTTTCTATTTCTATGAATTTAACTTCTTTAGATACTTGTACATGTATATTTTGATTAAAAACACTTTACGGTGGGGCTGACAGGAGGCATGGTGGTTAAGGGTGCTGGACTCCCACAGAGCGGACTACACTTTGAGTCCTGGACCCAGCATCTTCCTTTCTCACTTTCCCTCTCTCTCTCTGTTCCTCTCTGGTCAAAATTAAAGGAAGGAAGGAAGTTAAATAAAATAATAATTCAAAAAATGCTTTTATAAAACTGTATTTATTTATTTATGGTCATTCACTATACATAAATATACTCTACAAAATGAGATTTTCCATTCAGTATACATTGTATATTGGCTCAATCAAGTATATTACCATACATGCTATCATCAACAAATAATTTTCTTTTTCTTATTTCTTATAAGTTTTGCTTTTTTTTCTCCCCTTGATTCCATACCTCTCACCCTCTGCCAACTCCCCCACCTTCTCCCACTCTCTTTTCTTTCCACATTGTGTTGATTCACTAAAGTTCTTAATTAATTTAAATACTTTCAATAGCAAGATTCCCCCACTCTCTTTTCTTTCCACATTGTATTGATTCACTAAAGATCTTAATTAAACACTTCCAATAGCAAGCACAGCTGATATATACATATTTATGAATGCATGTCTGACTTTAAGTGTAAACCCCAGTGAGTAAAGTGAAAATACTATAAAGTAGCACCTCGCGGGGGTTACATAGCTTACTGCAGTTATTAAATAGGTATTAATAGGTATTTCTTAATTTCAAAAAAAAAATTTAGTTTTCATAGATCAAAATAAAAAGAGGTTAAGAGAAATTTGCTTAAAACTTAAAGCCAGGAAACAGGTTAGGATTCAGTTCAAGTAGTAGTAGGTAGATGAACCTACCCACAGTTCAAGAGAAGACAAAAATCCTTAAATACAAAAATCAAAGCATCAAGGAAAATCAATAATGTTTAGCTAATTTTAAAAATGCTTTAAAAAACAATTTAAAGTAAAAGCAAGCAAGAAAAGATATATATATGTAATTCAAGAACTTGAATATATTAATTAAAGAGACCTAAAAATGATTCATTTAAAAGCAAATGTTTTATATTCACATAAAATGTATTACTGGACTTGAATTTTAAACTATAATTTTGTTTATATAATTTTGTTCTCAAAGTTGTTGAGTTTGTTGGTGATTAATCTGCAAAAGAACTCAACTAACTAATGATATTAGTTCCCTTAATCCCATATTGGCATTAAAAGTTTTGTAAAAACATAACAAAACAACAACTTGCTAACAAAATGCTAACAAATTCAAATGTAATCTCTTATTTATTTATACGCATCTAAAGTGTTGTCAGAAAAGTCATGATGCCTTTTTCCATAGAAAAAAATACGTCAAGACTTTTCTGACAACCATAGCTATCTATCTACCCACACATACACACAAACATACACACATACATAAACACACACACACAGACACATATAAATAAGGTTCTCTGTAAATGTATTCTCCTATGCTTTTCTCTTTAAACATTTACAATTATTTTTATTACAATTCTAGAAACAACTCTAATTCTCCCATAGCTGTCTGCAAGACTTCTATTTTCCTTGCCTTATTTAACATAACGACTAATTCCAAAAGAAGATCCATATGCTAACGAGACTCAAAGCACACCCCCTCTTTTTTTGGATGGTAAGGAAAACTTTAAGAACTATTTCAATGGCAGTTTTGCAGTAAAGGAGAGAGATGGAGCTCAACTATCCTCAATGCCTTTAAGCAATAGGATACAAATGGTTAACAGTTTTTTACTTTATATCTTCAGAAAATAATAAGATTTTCAAAGCCAAATTTCTTCATAAATTACCACTTCTGCTTAATAGTGGTACATTATGAAAATCAGGAGCCGTGGACAAAAAAAGGCATCACAGATTTAGAAGCCAAATGACAGTCTATATAAAACATCTGAAGAAGAGAAAAGTTGTCCTGATTATGATTTTCTATTTCGAGAACCTCATGCAAGTCTCCTATGAAAAATGAATACTATTTCTATTTTACTTTTGCACAGCCTTGAAAAAGAGATGCTTTGAGCTCTTCTTTTACTTTTTTAAAACAAAGTAGTTACTTTAAGATAATTTTTTCATGTTAAATTCTAGAAGATAACAACAAATGATGAGCAGTACAGAAAGAAGAGGCAGCAGGAACTAAACCATTTTTTTATGCATACAGAAACACTTAGGTCTTCAGAGTTCATCCCCCGGTAACCCTAAAAAGAATCAAATGACTCTCAATAAAGTTGAATAACTTATTTACAAAGGTGAAGATAAATTCAGGGGTATTAACACGGTTACAGAATGCCTTATGTAGTACAGGCTTAGGTAAATTGAACACATTGGAAAAGATGATTCTTTGTGTGCTGGGGACACACTGAGTATTATAAATATCTCTGCTTTGATCAAGGACACTTTTCTATATATGGACTTTTTGGACACCAGCTCTGTGATTTAAAGAAACCCTAAAGGTTTCATTAACTCTGTGATCTAGTCAGAATTTTAGAACTGAAAAGATCTGAGAGATCATTTAGTCCTAATTTTCTTATTCTGTAGGTTTAGAAATGAAGGCCCAAAGATACATTTTGTCCAAGGTTTATCTAAATAGTTATTGGATGGGGCACAGAACCAACTTCTGATTCAATATACTGTACTCTAGAAGTGCAGGCAAGAACCTCCAGATCAATTGATCGATCGATCGATAGATAGATAGATAGATCTAAACCAAAATGTATTAGTGCTAGAAGAACGAAGAGGTCAAAAAGTAGAGATCCCTTCTGCCGATCTCAATGGATCCATAGTAATCATTCTAAAGTACTCATTTTATACATGATGAAACCAGCTGGGAGACTACGTGAACACCAAAACCAGAGACCAATGTGGCATACAAGCCAGACAGCCTGCCTCCAGGGGCTCTCAGCTAGTCTAGGGTGGAGATGGTGAGCTCTTGGCAACACAGAGCCTCCTATAGCTTCCTATCAAGGCTGACAGGAGCACTCACATCAGTCCCAGGGCTGGAGAGTTCTGCAGGCTGAGAAGGCATTCTCCAGGTACTGGGAGAGCGCCCGGGCAGTGAGGGAAGCTCACGAGACACAAAGTCATGCCTGTTGACAGGCACATGACTTATTTGAACGTGCCTAAACAAGGATTTTCAAACTGTTTTCATAATCCCTGATAGTTCTTTGAAAAGCCCTCATGAGCTGTAAGAAGAAAGGGCAGAGGAAGTCCAAGCAGACCAGAGAGAGAACAATGTTCACTTATCAAAAAGAAAAACCAGGCTGCTTTCCCAGAGCCTGTGGCCAGGAATAAAAAGAAGTAAAGCAGCATATCACTTTGAGAACATCTGTAATGTCCCAGTAGCCCCCATGTATCTTTACTCTAAGTGGCCATTACCTGGGATCTCCTTCCACATGTCATCTTAATGCAGTTGTGACAATGCCACATTATCCTTGATTCACAATTAAGTAAGGGTAAGAGGAGGATATAATGAAAATAATAAAATTCTGAGTGAGGCTACCAAGGCCAATGGAGTGGAAACTAAGTTTACAATGATGATTAGATCCCTTTTTAGTACTTAATTTTGCTGCCAACTCCAAAAAAATGGTCACTACATCTGACTTAGGTAGCTATAAACTAGGATAGAATAGATAATTCTGTTATCCATTAGCTCTTCAGGCATTTCTTTGTTCATTTATGTATATTTATTTAACAAAGGGCACCCATGAAAGGCTAAGAACTTGAGGCTTGGCATTAAAATTAGCATGATGAATAAGGCACAGTCCTTGTTTTTGGTGACTTGAAGATGGTTATGGGGGTTGGTGGAGGGGAGCAGAGGAAGTCATATGATATCTGGTATAATATGGATGTACTATATAAAGAATGGTGGTTAGCAAAAAGAAACCAGGAGATGTTTCTGAGATTAAAAGATTTTCCCTCTGGGCTGTGAAAACAAGTAGGAGTTGTTTAGTTGGACCATAAAGTACAAAGAATAAGAACACTCCATGAGAAGGGAATGGCCAGGCAAAAGCTCTGGTCATGCAGCAGCATGCTGAGTTTGGACACTTTTCCACTGTTGAGTGTGGTAAGGAGAGTAGGGTGTTGGGGTTACTGCTGGGAAGTATAGAGAGAAGCTATATGAGGAGAAAAAGGGTGAAGACAGGCTGGTCCTCACAGGTCAAGTGACAGAGACTGTATTTCCATATGAGGGCAAAGGGGGTCCACACAAAAAGGGTTTTAAGTAGGCAACAGATACAATGGGATCTGTGTTTTAGCGAGGTCACTCTTACCACAATACACAAGACTATAGGAGATAGAACTTGGAGTAAAAAAAGGAAAGTAGTAATGAAGGCCAAAATCAAGGAGTGGAGAGGAAACAGAAAAGGGAGATGAATCCAAAAGCAATTTAGGAGAGGGAACCAGCAGTTAGCGTAATGGCTATGTCGCTGGACTCCCATGTAGTTGACCACGGTTCACGTCCTGGACCCGGTGGCTTAAAACTCATGCCGGGCGTGTGTGCGTGCGTGCCCAAGATCCCAAGAGGAGAATGGAGGAGAAGGAATTGCGGCGTGACCATTCCCCCTGGGGGGTGATTTCTCGCTTTCTGTCTCTCTATCTCTCTCTGTCTGTCTGGTGAGCACACGTGCCCTATAGCAAAAACCTCTCCAAAAAAAAAAAAAAAGCAATTTAGG
>NW_006204120.1:2386374-2389564 GCF_000334495.1 Tupaia belangeri chinensis
AGAAGGAATTGCGGCGTGACCATTCCCCCTGGGGGGTGATTTCTCGCTTTCTGTCTCTCTATCTCTCTCTGTCTGTCTGGTGAGCACACGCGCCCTATAGCAAAAACCTCTCCAAAAAAAAAAAAAAAGCAATTTAGGAGATAGTACTGACAGGACTGCCTTACAGAAGGAAGCAGAATGACTCCTGAATTTTTGGATTATGAGAACAAGTGGCAGGCGATGCCACTAACCAGGATGACAACTGGTTCTGGGAAATTACATTGATAGGACACACTAGGTAGTAGAAAATATGGCTTTGGAACTTAAAAGAGATTGAGTGTAAAAAAAATATTTGGGAGTTTTCAGGTAGCAGTAAATATCTATGTGAGTGGATGACATCACCTCAGGAATATATATGAGAAAGACACAACAGAGCTGAGAAGGCACATGCCACTGGGGCAGCCATTTGATATGGTAAAGACACCTGCTTCCTATGGGTCGAGTGAGCACCATAGAAGATGTTGAGGCTTGAGGTATCTTGTGAGAACCTTGTCTGGGATGGTAACCTGCTGGGTGAGAAAGGAGACCGAGACTATGAAGGTGATTTGACTGTGGAGGAAGTGGGTAATGAAGAGATCAGATCCGCTCTCCAGGGCCAAGTGTCCTGAAAGATTCTCCAAAGGACACTAGTGCGCCCTATGAGAAAGCATACATGGGATGGCAGCCGGTGTGAGTCAGTCAGGCAGAGGTAGAGAGAAAGGCAGCTGCAACCAACAGAGAGACTGAGGACACTAAGACTTCCAGCGTGCTATTCCCTGAGTAGTTGGAGGGGGAGCACGAGAGAGCCAAACAAAGCTCCACTTCAAGGTGCCAGGATCTAAACTTATTTTTTTGGGGGGGGATGTATGGGTAGAGAAGAGAGCTTTGATTCTGACATGAAAGTTAAATTTCCAAATGAAATGAACTGAGTTCTTAATAAATGATTATCAAATGATCGAAACATACTGGGAAATGATGGAGATGAACTGACATACTGGTAAGGAAGCTTGCTACCAGAGAGAGATAAATGATCAAAACATACTGGGAAATGATGGAGATGGGCTGACCTACTGGTAAGGAAGCTTGCTACCAGAGTGAGAGAGATATTCAACAGAGCACAATTAATAGCAGTTATTGGAAGAAATAAAATCAGACTACGACATGTTTTTCTCCTTGGTGAATGGAGACACTAAATAGGTGGTTCTGGAGGCAATCCAGAAGAATGCAGGATCAAGCCACCAGCTAAGAGTCAACTGGAAGGTAAGTCAGACTTTGAGAGGGGCTGAAAAAGACCTCAGTGAGCCACACAGGGCCAAGTCCCAAGTCCCTGTGGTAGTTGGGAGCTACCACATGTCCATATCAAGGCCACAAATCACGACTATAACAGTTGTTGTGGTTGATCAAGAAGTGGACAGCAAGTTCACAAAGGCTACCTGATAAGGACAGCTGTGTCTCTGCCCTCTTCTGTCATCTGAGCCCCACATCAAGGGAGCTCTATTGGAAGAAGCGTAGAGGCAGATGATATGTATGGTAACAAATCAGGTCCTTTCATTTCTATTACAAACTAGTAGAGACTCAGGCTTAGCCTGAGGTGACAGAGGAAGAAAGAACTTGGAAGCAAATATGACAAGTTACTGAATAATAGAATTAAGTCTTAAGAACCAAAATAAAGCTGTTTAACCACAAGGAAATTTACAGAACTTACAGTGAAATATTGTGAAAGAGGCTCGCTGTATATAGCAAAAAGGAAAGCTTTCGAAGGGCAAAGTTGGTAGTGAGTATTAGAAAAATAAAACTTTTGCAAATTTCCACGCCCCAAAAGTTTACACTTTTTAATAAACTGGTTATGCATGCATTATTTAACTTAATCCTTACAACAACTCTGAGGTAACAAATACCATTATTTTCAGCATTTTAAAATAAAGAAAACCAAAGTTTAGACAAGTCAAACAACTTACGTATATGCTTAATAAATGGCAGAGCTGAGATGTAAACTTAACTCATTAGGCGTCAGCATAAAGCACGACTCAACTATCCAAAAGAACCTGAAGGTGGGGTGTTTCTAGGCATGCTAGAAATGTATAATGCTATTAATTTAATTTAAAAAGTTAGTGATAGTCAGTATGGGTATACACTTTCAGGCAACTTATATCTTAAATATGCTGATTTATCAGGATGTGCTTAGTCTAATAAATGTATTTATTTATTTATTAGTTATGTGTTTCTAATAAAAAGAAATACTCTTCATTAAATGTGCTTTAATGATTTTGTAACTGGTTTGAATATAAAGTTAAAACACAAAATAATTACTCTAATTTAGTCTGATGTTGAGAAAATTAAATCCTTTGTTCCATTACGCAAATTAAATACTATGTATATTTAAAAATTCAATCATATTATTGTGAATAAAACAAGATGTTTTCCAAAGGCCATTTAAATGGTGTCAATGATAAGGCGTAAGTCTCAGCACCTATTACTTACTCCAAGTTAGGACAATTCTTCACAAATTACATAAAACTAAATACTTTAAACACATATTACGTGTAAAAACAGAGTTAACCAAAAAATAATTTGACTGCCTTCATAAATTAGATTGGCAGGGGAAGAGAGGGATAGAAATGTATAATGCTATTAATTTAATTTAAAAAGTTAGTGATAGTCAGTATGGGTATACACTTTCAGGCAACTTATATCTTAAATATGCTGATTTATCAGGATGTGCTTAGTCTAATAAATGTATTTATTTATTAGTTATGTGTTTCTAATAAAAAGAAATACTCTTCATTAAATGTGCTTTAATGATTTTGTAACTGGTTTGAATATAAAGTTAAAACACAAAATAATTACTCTAATTTAGTCTGATGTTGAGAAAATTAAATCCTTTGTTCCATTACACAAATTAAATACTATGTATATTTAAAAATTCAATCATATTATTGTGAATAAAACAAGATGTTTTCCAAAGGCCATTTAAATGGTGTCAATGATAAGGCGTAAGTCTCAGCACCTATTACTTACTCCAAGTTAGGACAATTCTTCACAAATTACATAAAACTAAATACTTTAAACACATATTACGTGTAAAAACAGAGTTAACCAAAAAATAATTTGACTGCCTTCATAAATTAGATTGGCAGGGGAAGAGAGGGAAGAACAGTTAAATTTTAATAAG
>NW_006204120.1:2389768-2393625 GCF_000334495.1 Tupaia belangeri chinensis
CCAGTTAAATTATAGTAAGAGATGTTAAAAATCAGATTTCTTACCCAATCAAGATAACTAGATTAAATAATAATGCATCTGTTTAAGCACTAAGGTATGCTCAGACAGAAAATATACTTCTTAATGATGTATTTAACATATATAAAACATATGTAAGTTAGGAGGCATAATAGTAGAACCACCACAAATCCACCACCAAACAAAGTGAACAATATCACCGAAACCCTGATGCTCTCCCTCCACCACTGTACTAAGGGCAACTGTCTTCTAGCCTGAAATTGCTAAAAGTTATTCCCATTTACTTAGTTACTCTGTTTGTTATTGGTTTCCCTCAACTATCAGCAGAAAGCATTAAGGCAAGGCCAGGAGGGAGGTCTTTTTCAGTTTTATTTACTAATGTGCCACAAGCAGTAAATGTTCAACAGTAATAATCATAATGACAATAATAACAGAAAATACCTAATTATACTTAGGTAAGTTGCCAGTCCTTATTCTAAACCTCTTGCATCTGTTTTGATGTTGTCATTTGTTTGTTTATAAGCCAGAGAGTACGTGTGCTCACCAGAGAGACAAGAGACAGAGAGGGAAAGGGAGAAAGCACCTCCCCCCCCATGGGGAATGATCATTTCACAATCCCCTCTCCTCCATTTTTTCATCCTGATGAGATTTGGGACACCCATGCACACATGCCTGGAGTTTTTCAGGATGCTGGAACAGGATCTGGCTCTTTAACTACTAGTCCATGGGACAGCCCTAAGCCTTTTATCTATTAACTTATTTAATCTTCTTTGTGTGTGTGTGTGTATGTGTGTGTGTGTGTGTGTGCACACGCTAGAGGGTGCTTGTCCTTGCCAGAGACAGACAGAGAGAGGAAGAAGCAAAAGCACTCTCCAAGGGAAATATTAATGCTGCAATCCCATCTCCTCCATTTCTTCTTCCTTTTTGGAAATGGTTAAGAATACACCAGAAACTGGTGTTTCTCAAACCTCTGGGTCTAGGACTCAACCCACAGAGTCAGCCATGTGGGATACAACTGCCTTAACCACAAGGCCATAGAACCAGCCCTCGTTTAATCCTCTTAACCCCCTCAGCTAGGCACATCAACCTCAATTAATATAAATGTGGAAACCAAGGCACTAAGGAGTTATGTGACTTAAGGCCATACTCATTGCAACTATGAAAAATAAAACATTTCCACAAACTTAACAAAACAGATCACACCACATTTTGATGATCCTCAATCCCTTGAAAGACTAGTTATCATTGCAAAGCTCAAAATAGTTGAAAAAGCAAGGGACATCCAACAAATACATATTAAGCACCCATTTGTGCCAGACACTATTCTATGCACTAGGGATTCAGTAGTAAAGAACATGGACAGAAGTCTCTGCCCTTGTGAAACTTAACACAACAGAGATTGAAGACTTAAGACAAATAAGTACATACATAGCATGGGAGATAGTGACAAGGACTGAGGTAACAAAATGGCAGCAAGGTCAGAAGATGAATTTTAGATAAAGTCTTCAAGGAAGGCCTGCCTCCCTGAGAAAGCAAGCTTTGACTAAAGACCTAAAAAATAAAAAATGACTAGGACTTAGTCAAGGAAGAACTTTTCAAATAGAATAGCAAGAAGAAATGTTTCTAGGATATTCAAGAGTCTCAACAAAGTCAAGTCAACAAGAAACACGATGGGACATGCAGGAACCATGTATGATACAAAGGATCTCCATCTTTGTACTCTGAAAGACTCCCTTTTCCTTGGGTAGAGAAGCACATTTCCTGAGACCATCGTTATGAAACACAATGCATTTAAGAAGCACTGCTGTGTACTTAATGGCAATAGATGTTTTATACCACCTTGCAGCTAAACTAGTTTCTTGAAGGATTCTTTTGGGGTGCTTATCACTTTCCAATAAAAACTCTAAATCTTTTCCTGAAGAAAATTCTAAAAGATTATAAAATAACAGGAAAAGGGAGAAGACTAACATCCAGAACATCAAAAAGAGCTCTTGGAAATTTAAAAATTATGAAAACACAAGTGAAAATTCACTAGAATGAATGAAAAGTAAAGCTGAAGAATATCTCAGAATCCAAAAACAAAAATACCAAAAAGGGAAAAATTGGTGAGAAAGGAATAAATAGCTGTTTAGAAGGGCTAACATTTTAATGACAAAGGTGTCAGAAACAAAACAGAGACTTAGGAGGGGAGGAAAGTATTATACAGTAATTCAAGAAAAGTTCCCAGAGCTACAAATAGGTTTTTCAAAATTACTATAGCCTATCAAGTACATTCTGTTGTGTTTGGAAAAGACAACTTTGTTCCATCACAATTTATATTAGAAAACAATCTTGAGGATAATGCACATTTCACATTTGCTTACGTGTAAATTCATCTGCAAGAATCACTAGTTGAACCCAGAGAACAGTGTTCAAGCCTCACCAAGAAAAAAAATACAAATATATTTCAAATATATACCAGCTACCTCATTTCACCACATTTGTCTTTCATTTTTTATATTCAGGAATATATTGAAATTTTAAAATGCTTATGGATGTAGAAGGTACTCAAAACTTGCTGAAATGAATTTGAGAAAACTAAGTATAACTGTTATATTTTATAATCATGTTCAGAAACAAACAAAAAAAAACTAGTTACTTATAGTCACAAAAAAAATAGAAACTCAGAATATGGAAAACATACTGTTAAGTGAACAAAAAGACACAGAACTTCATATATATTATGATGACAACTATAATAGTGAATGCATGTTAAATGGCCAGTCTCCAAGAAGCCTTCAAGAACCTTCCCCTTTGGTATTCACACCCTTGTGTGATTCCCTCATGTGTGAATAGCACTTACCTGAGAAAAACCTTGCACAAATGATGGTAAGTGACTTCTGTGGCTAAGTTACAAAGCTTCTACCTTGTCCTCTCTTTGAACACTCTGAGAAAAGCCAGCTATCATGCTGTGAAGCCTTCATGCAGCCCAGTGGAGAATTCCACATGGCAAGGAACTGAAGGGTTTTCTGCCAACAGCCAGCATCAACTTGCCAGCAATGTTCATTGAGCCACCTTGGAAGTGGATCCTCCAGCCCTGGTGTCAAGTCTCCAAGTGACTGTAGCCTTGGATGACATCTTGTCTATAGCCCCTGACAAGACCCTGAGCCAGAACTCTCTACCTCAGCTATGCCTAGATTCTTGACCCTAAAAGACTAAGGTAATAAATGCTTGTTGTTTTATGCTACTAAATTTTAGAGTAATTTATTGCTTACTACTTTAATAGTAACAGAGAACTAATACAATATATATTTCAAAAGGACATGCGATAATAGTATTAGAAATTGGCTGTAATAGAAAATCAACAGTGATTTCTTCCTCTACTTTCTAAAACTTTCAGTAAGATTATGTCACTTTCATTGTTCCATTCTTAAAAAGCATATCCAATGTTCATATCACTCCTACTATTTTCTTTAGAGTATGTAAGACATTCATTCATTGAACAGATGCCTGCTAGGATGTTAAGTCAATACAAGTCACCATCCCTGATCCATGGCACTGTAGTCTAATGGGAGACAGACCTTAATCACGTAATGTCACAAATTAGTCTAGGATTACAAATTGTGAGTCTTTTTTGCTACAGCATATGTTTTTGGAAGCAAATAAATTTCTTCCAGAAGACAAATTAATTGATGAGTAAACAAGAAAATAATGTCAGTATTACACGAAAACTGTATTGGTTCACAGTGAGGTTTTTTTAATTTTTTGTTTGTTTGTTTTTGTTTTTGTTTTACAAGAGCAGCCGGTGAGCTTCAGTAAGAAAGCAAGCACTGACTCTGCAGCTATAGCAACAGCAGGAA
>NW_006204120.1:2394068-2429727 GCF_000334495.1 Tupaia belangeri chinensis
GAATCCTTTCATCTGTATTTACAAAATTTAAAAGCAAGCACTTCCACCAGGAGTCCCTCCCAGTTTTGTGCTACTTTCAGCTTTTGCCAGATTTCACTGCCCTGGTACTCAACCTCAAAGTAACCCTACTGGTTTAGAGCTCTACTTCCTTCAGTGTTATCTCCTTACCAGCTACCCTGCTCCATTTAAAATGCCACTGGCATTTCAGTGACAGGTTATATGATTAATTCTCAATCAGAAGCAAAGTGGCTTAACAGTTCAAACGTAAAATACTATGCACTTGGACTCAGAGATTTCTGTGGTTAAGTGTATTTTTAATATCTACCATTAGATCTTACAGCTATAGCAAGCAGGTACCATTTTGTTTGTTTGTTTGTTTGTTTTCTCAGTGCCCCGGTTATAATGACACATCATTTTGAGGGGTTGGCCCCCACCCTGTTTTCTCCATACAGTATCTTATATTTAGCATGCAATTTTGCAAAATAGGAACATATACATTATGCTATAGAAAAAAATACCTGCACTAGTCAAAAAACATTCAGTTATCAGGACAGTATACAACAGAGAATCTTCATCAAATCTGGGAATAGCACATACAAAGGTTCTAAAGCACAGAGGCAGGAGTACTATCTCCCAAGGGGGAAAAAAATGCAGGCTTTCAGTAAGCTTTCTCTTCATCCATCCCAAGGACTTTGCCAGAGTAGGAAAGCTAAAGTTACTTCAAATGGCTGAGGCAGTCCCTTGCCAAAAGGACTACACACCACTAGACCATAGAAGGACACCAACAACAGCGGATTGGAGGGGGGATAGTTCTTAGAAAGAATTTTTTTTTTTTTTAATAAAAATAATGGGACCAGCAGATGGCATAATGGTCACATCGCTGAACTCCCACATAGTTGACTGCAGTTTGAGTCCTAGACCTGCTGGCTTAAAACTCATACTGGGGTTCAAGTCCTGGACCTGGCGGTTTGCTTTCTCTCTCTCTCTCCCTCCCTCCCTCTCTGGTCATATAAAAAATAAACAAGCAGACAAATAAATAAAGTTAAATAAAATAATTCTTTAAAAAAAAAAAAGAAAGGGAACCAGCAGTTAGTGTAATGGCTATGTCGCTGGACTCCCATGTAGTCGACCGTGGTTTGCGTCCCGGACCCGGTGGCTTAGAACTCACGCCGGGTGCGTGTGCGTGTGTGCCCAAGATCCCGAGAGGAGAATGGAGGAGAAGGGATTGCGGCATGACCATCCCCCCTGGGGGGTGATTTCTCACTTTCTGTCTCTATTTCTCTCTCTGTCTGTCTGGCAAGCGCACGCGCCCTATAGCGAAAACCTCTCAAAAAAAAAAAAGTAAAAAAAAAAGAAATACCATTTGAAAACATGGCCATCTTTGGAATGTCAAAATAAAGGATAAAATGTAGAGTGGTTTTTTTTTTTTTTTTTGGAGAGATTTTCACTGTAGGGCGCGTGCGCTCGCCAGACAGACAGAGAGAGACATAGAGACAGAAAGTGAGAAATCACCCCCCAGGGGGGATGGTCACGCCACAATCCCTTCTCCTCCATTCTCCTCTCGGGATCTTGGGCACACACACACACGCGCCCGGCGTGAGTTTTAAGCCACCGGGTCCGGGACACGAACCGCGGTCGACTACGTGGGAGTCCAGTGACATAGCCATTACACTAACTGCTGGTTCCCTAGAGTGGTTTAAATACATTCATATTACATCATGTAGGTAAAGCAGGGTACAAGTTTTCAAATTTGATAATCAAAGTTGCAGGAAGGAATATATGTGTATGTGCCTCTGTGTGTGTATTTTAATTGCCAGAGAAAATGTGTGCTTGCCAGAAAGAGACAAAGATAGGAGAAAGCACCCCCAAATATATGGGGGAGATTTACTTATTCCCCCCTTCTGTGGGATTTGGGGCACACACACACATGCATGGACTCAATATGTTTTTCAAGCCACTGGGACCAAGGTTTGAACTGCAGTTAGTCATGTGGGATTTGGCTTCCTTGACCCCTAGGCTATGGGCCAGCCCAAGGGGATATTTTAAAACGGAGAGTCCTGATTCCAGTGTCAAAACAATGAATTGGAATCTCCAGGGGGCATGAAATAATAAATTAACAATAATAGCTGCTACCATTTATTCAGCACTTTTTTTTTTCTTAGAGGTTTTTGCTACAGGGCGCATGCGCTCGCCAGACAGACAGAGACAGTGAGACAGAAAGCAAGAAATCACGCCCCAGGGGGGATGGCCACGCCGCAATCCCTTCTCCTCCATTCTCCTCTTGGGATCTTGGGCACGCACGCACACGCGCCCGGCGTGAGTTCTAAGCCACCGGGTATGGGACGCGAACCGCGGTCAACTACGTGGGAGTCCAGCTACATAGCCATTACACTAACTGCTGGTCCCTTCAGCACTTATGATGTACTAGACAACTTTCTAAGCACTTTGCATAGATCACCTGATTTAGCACCTGTAACAACCCTAATGGTTAACTGGGACACAGAGAAGTTAAGTAACTTGCCAATGGTACATGGATTCAAGTTTCAAACTGTAGATCTACACAGTCCATGCTCTTAACCATGACACTCTGCATCATTTAAGATACTCTCCACCTCCAACAAACCAAGTAATATTTGGGTACCACTACAAATGTGATCTTTCTTTTTTAAATTTTTTAAAAAGAATTATTTAACTTTATTAATTTATTTATTTGAATTTGACCAGAGAGGGACAGAACCAGAGAGAGAAAGAGAGAAGGCAAGCCGCCAGGTCTGGGACTCGAACCACAGTCCACCATGTGGGAACCCAGCATCCTTAGCCACCATGCCATCTGCCGGCCCCCACAATGTGATCTCTCAAAGTCACTTTAATTACATCATTGTATGAAATCAGGCTCAAAATCAGTGTCTCTCAAAATTGGGTTTTAATCAAGTAGCATTATCTCCTTTAGTATGAAGAATTATAATATGCTAAACGTACAAAAATGGATTTCCTGTAGAAGATGGGTCTAAGATTTCTGTTTCTGACAAAAACAGCAATTTTACAAAACATACTTTTTACTTAACCTCAATTAGCAAGTTGCTATGTCTTTTCAACTCTGCCCTAATAATATCTCTGCCTTTTATTTCATTCTCTATTCCTACTGTCGCCACCCTAATCCAGACTTATATCATGACTTACTATGAATTTTCATATCATCCCAACTGGCAATCTGGCTCCAAGCTCTCACCAGCTGGATACTAGCAAACCCATCCTGTATACTACGTCCAGGCTGACATTCTTAAAAAGTTTCTTGCCTGTTACCCATTCAGTTATAAGTCCTTTAATTATTACAGGCCATCCATAGGACAAATCCTCAATGGTTAGCCTAGTATCCAGCTCTGTAACTGCTCCCTCTCATGTCCAACTTCTTTCTTATAAATTCAACTACAATGCATGTTTAACCCATAATTCCCTTATAAAAGGAAAGAATTAAATATATTTTAAGCTATACATAAAATGAGAATATAACTTGAATTGTGGGCTAAATTTTTAGATCCCTTTGATCAAATTCTAGCTAGCTTAGAGTTAAATGTTCACATTTCATGCTACTTCAAATGAGCTACTTTTGCTAATAGTTTTTCAACTTTTGGCAGAACACGTAGGAGGATGTTTTTAACACTAGCTAAGCTCTTGCATCTGATCTTTCTTGTAATCTCAAAGTCAAGAGTTAAGTTAGTCTCAGTACACAGTTACACAAAAACTCGCCCATGGTAACAGGGAGTATTTATACTGTGTCTTCAAGCATGAATTTTTTATATAATTCACTAAAGCAGTTTGTCAATCTTGAAAAGGATTATTTTTACTGAACAATATTTAGTACCTTGCCAGAAAAATAATGTATACATTCTAGAAGCACAAGCTAGGGAAATTTATTCATATATTTTAGTCATGAGCACTTTACTTATTCATCTACTATGGGGGTGAAAAAAAAATAGTTCTACTACCAAGGAGAACTGAGAAGATGAGATCAAGTGTCTACGCTCTAATATCCATTTCAGGTATAGTTAATTTATCAGTTATTTCTCATGGCTTCTCTGGAGCTCTTATTCTTCATTAATCCAAGGGGGCTGAATAATAGATAAAGGAAAAACACATCTCCTTAAATTTATAATTTATGTAGAAATCACGCAAAATCCCTATGAGTAAGAAAGGGGCAGACAGGCAGATAAAACTTTTAGAAAGCATGAGAAACAAAAGCTTGCTACTGGGAACCATGTCTTCCTCTCCTTCGATCAGAAGAGAGTTCAACCAGTGTTTTCTTAGTGCTTATGTGAAGTTAAATTTCTTAGTGAGTTCTGAGATGTAGTCCAATTAATTCCATATTTTTTTTTTTTTGAGAAAGGTTTTTGCTATAGGGTATGTGCACTCACCAGAGAGACAGAGAGAGACAGAAAGAGAGAAATTATCCTCCGGGGGATGGCCATGCCACAATCCCTTCTCCACCATTCTCCTCTTGGGTTGATGAACAAATTTTAAGCCTTCATAGTTTATCTTCCTTCTCCAAGTACCCTGGATCACAATGCTCCCTGAGAGAAGGTACTGTCTGCCCTCACCTGCTGTTTAAATTTCACAAAAAGCAGAGTCATGTGCTACCACATCAGAGCCTGACATCTGACATGATTTACTTCTTCTTTTCTAAGTGAAAAAAAAAAAAAAAATGCAGATAAGAGAAAGCATGCTGTCCTCAGACACAGTTCTTAGGAACAGCAGTCCAGAATCTGCTGGTAGTAGGCCTCATTTCCTCCACTCCACTGTTGCTACTGCTTCATCTCAATCACATCCAATGACTGGCATTCAAATGGCTCACTGATAAGGCTTAATTTATATTCTTCTGCTTAAGAAATGAGGGAAGTGTGGAGTATAGCTTATAAAGTTTTCCATCTGAAAGGTTAAAATGTAAAGGTTCTGGCATAAAATGCTTAACTATTAACCACATGGGAAACTAGATTTTAGATAACCAGGCATTTGCTGCACACCAAAGCAAAAGAAATCTAGAAAAACACCATCCTGCCACCTTGTGGTACCTATTCAGAAGTACTTTGCTTCATGCTTTACAATGAACTTGACAGTTTCAAATAACCAGCTTATTTGGAAAATTATAAACCAAGATAACGTAACAATTATTTTAAAATCTTAAATACTGATGTTTATACTAACTAAAATTCACTGAAATTTATCAAGCTGCCAAATGTTTGCCTTATTTTTGAACTCAAAAGTGAATTCTCTCTTCAAAAGAAGTACCTGTTTAAAATGTTTCTGAAAAGATCATTAAAATGAATTATTAAATTTCTTAATATCATATTGACATAAAAGAGGTTAGTTCTGAAATAGAGAATAAAAAATACTGGGGTCAGCCTGTGGTGTAGTGGTTAAGGCAGCTGAATCCCACTCAGCCCACTATGCAGCTCAAGTCCTAGACCTGGCAGCTCGAGAAACCGCCAGGAGCAAAATCCTGAGAGGAGAATGGAGAAGGGATTGCAGCATAGACACCACCCCGGGGGCGGGGGTGGGCAGCGTTTTCTCACTGCTCTCACCCCTCTCTCTCTTGGGCCAGTGCACATACCTTATAGAAAATTTAAAAAAGAAAAGAAAAAAAACCCTGCCATTTTCAGAGCATTATCTGAGACAATTCCTTTTAGAAAAATCACTAAATGATGACTGAGTCTCCTTTGACATATATGATCGGAAGTTTATCCTATGGAAATATGAACTACCACTTAAAGAAAAATATGGTAATGACATTATTTTAACCATATGAAGCGTCTGTTTATGAAATTAAAAAATGGTTGGATGTGGCCCAATGTAAAATATTTATCCAGAGCTTCCCATAAGTGCTGCCTACTTTACCCAATCTATCTACCTAATTTAATAATCCTCTTGCCAACCTGTGGAGGAAGTACCAATATCATCCCCATCTTACTAAAAAATAAAAAGGTCTCTGAGGCTTAAAGGTCATATAACCTGTCCCAAGGGATAGGGCCTGCCTGCTTCTAGTTTGCATGGCTGTAACTACCAGATCCCATGGAGTAGGTATCTATGTAGATTAAAAAAAAAAAAAAAAGTACCTGTTTAAAATGTTTCTGAAAAGATCATTAAACCAATCTTTTGGCTAAACTGTATTGACCTTCTGTTAATAATGACTCTCACATGTTTCCTTCTTTATATTCTCCTCTTAATTACAAAACTTTGGGGAGTGAGAGCAGAGACTTGTATTTTTCTGTTCCTCAACTCATTTGAATTAACTTCTTTAAGAAACACTAGTCATCTCTTTCATTTCAAAACCCCAGGACTGTTTCTTCTCTTTCTTTTTAAAAGGTAGCATTTTCTACCTTGCACACTGGTATCCATTCATCAGATATTGTCAACACTGGCATATTTGATCTCTTTCTCCCCTCTTACCCATTCATCTACTCAGTAAAGTACTGAGGCCCGGCTATGTGTATTAATTAGGTCCTAAGAACAGAAACATGAAAAAGCATAATTCTTACCCTCAAAACGTTAGTAGTCAAATGATCAACTAGGGCAAATATTGTTATTCAGTGCTATAATTGAGACAAAATATTCCTACATATTTAATATACTTTCAATAAACCATTCCATTTTAATGGGATATTTATTTGTGAACCATAAGTTCTACTAGGCTTACCAAAATGTATCTTTTTAAAAATCATTGCAGCCAGTTCAAAAATAAATATATATCTTAAACAACCTCTGGTTATCTATTAAAAACTGAAATCAAAGCTACTTCAATCTTTTTAAAAACAATCTTTTCATCTACATTTATTGCTATAAAAACAAACATTATTTAACCATTAGTAATCAAATATTAAATGATCTCTTAGTTCTCTTTTTGCTCTAAAATTGTGTGATTCTTAGGTTTACAAACACTCCAGAAACATAGAAATCAAAAAGAGATTAGGATTTTTAAAATAATGTACCCCTTTGTTTTTCACTAAAAATAATGTGAAAAATTTCCCATCATATGCAAAGGTTAATTTAGGCAAAAAAATGTTGATCTCTCCTTTAAGAGTCAAGAATTTTCATTTCTACAAAGCAGAAAAGTTCTTACTGGTTCTTTAAGACCTAGTGTATATTGTATACCTTTATCCAAACTGATTAATTCTTCATTTGAAGACTTACCAACTACTGTGAAGTAGTTTTTATGTATTTAGAACTATACAACTGGATGAGTACTTTTGCTCTAACTCTATAACTAAACCATCAGTTTAATTAAGTTATATAGAGGATTAAAAAATCATACATATAAATATTATATGTAAATATTACATACTGTATATATAAATCATACATATTATACACACACACACACACACACACACACACACGGACCATTCTTTCTTTCATTTGCTATAGGGTGCATGTGCTCTGGGAGGGGGAGAAAGGTGAGAAAGGATCCCCAGGGGGGATGACCATGCCACAAACCCTTCTCCTTTCTCCTCTCAGGATGTTGGAAACACATGCACTCATGCCTGGTGTGTCTGGGACTCAAATCGCATAGTCAGCTATGTGGGATCTAGTCCCCTTAACCACTATGGTACCTGGCTGGTCCAAAAGACCTCTATTTCTAACACAGACTAAAGTACAGCTAACAGTTATCTTCACGAATGGACAAAGGAGGCTAACATTTTCTGATAGAAAGGCTCAATATAAAACTCCAAATTATTTATCATTGAAAATCAAGTCATAATGACTTCAACTGGGGAATCAAATTTAAAAGCTAACACTGTTTTGCAACAAATTTTTAAAAGATCTTAAAGTAAAAAGGAAGAAACGCCTCCCTTCATGATCTCCAAATAATCCTGATTTTTAAAATCCTGATTTAAAAAAGTTTTAAATTGTGAGCTAGGAAAAACAATGCCAAAAAAAAACAAACAAACATGGCTGAATCAACGTAATTTCACCCCCAGACAGGTCTTTAGAAGCCAACTGCCTTTCAAAGTAAGAAATGTGCTCAGGACAGCCCAGAGAGAGTTCCTTCCACAACCTGGATTACAGTTAAGTACTCACAGCGGTTTATCACTGACTACAGGAAGCGTTCAGGGTACAGACATATGGCCGTCCTGGGCCTCTCTTCCCACCCAGGCCCAACTGACGCTCCTGGTGGCCCCACAAGTGCTTCTGCAAGTCCTGCCAAAGTTCCATCAATCACTGGAGGCAGTTTCAATTTAAAGGGGCAGTGACCCGATTTATTTATGATGACTCAGTGTTTCAGAGAATACAAATACTATGAATCTAGTGATTTGCTTGTTTCCAGAATTCCAAGGGACCTAGGAGATTTTTATTTAGGTTTTCTCAGAGCTTAACAAGTTAGTTAACACATGACTGTGGGTCCAAAAATCAAGAGGAACTGGGAGGAGTTTTGCCAACTTTTGAAACATGTTTGTATGGGGGGAAGAGGGTGACCAAAAGAGATTCAAAGATGGAAAAAAAGCCTTGAGGAAGAGAAAAGATAATAAAAGGAAGAGATGGAGATGGGAAAGGATGGAAGGTGGTAACAGGAAGGAGGGACAGAAAGGAGGGAGAGAGGGGTGGGCCAGGTGGAAGGAAGGAAGGGAGAGAAATGGGGAGAGGATGGGAAAAAAGGGAGACAGAATGGAGTAAGAAAGAAGGGAAGAAAAATTGAGAAGACAAAGCAAAACTGAAGCAAGCAGATGGAAATGAAGAAACTAGATGTCTGACAGCTTTTCTGTTCCTATGAGGCCTCATGGCACATCTTGCAATTTGTGCCCAACATATGATACTCTGACTCTATCAATAAACCATTTTACTAGAGCACAGGTGGGTATGGGGAAGCATCCAGAGAGAAACAGGTCATCTTTGTTTTTCCCTTAAACGACCTACGATGCTACTCCAGAAGGTAAAGGAGACTAATAAAAGTCAACCAAAGGAAATCGAAAGGGGTCAATATAAATAAAAGATGGTATGAAATGGAAAGTGCACATAATTCGTAAATAAATATACCAGTTGGACCTTTTGAAATATAGATTAAACTTTAGAAAGTTAAATTTGTAATAGAAAATACATACAGGGACTTTGAAAAGTTTATGGAAAACAGAATTAAATACATGCATAGTTTTTTCATAATATTCATTTCCCATGAACTTTTTTAAAGAATTATTTTATTTATTATTATTATTATTATTTTAAAATTTTGTTATAGGACATCTGTGCTCACCAGAGAGAGACAAAGAAAGAGAGAGAAAGTGAGAAAGCGAGCTGCCAGGTCCGGAACTTGAACCGCAGTCACCATGTGGGAGTCCAGTTTCTTACCACACACCACCTGCTGACCCCTCCCATGAACTTTTTGAAGGCCCCTAATATAATACAAAGGGGTCAACACACATTACAGAACCATATTTTTTAAAGTTATAAGAATGAATTCAACAATAACAAATTTATCAAAATCTGCAGGCTACAACTAAAGTAATACTTAGGGGGAATGTGTAGACTTGAACCTTAGAATAAAGGCTAAAGACTGAGCGATAAAGATGTAACAAGTAAATTGGGGATGAGGGAGGCTTAAGGTTTTTCTTTTTTTAATTCAAGAAAGGAGATAATAAAGGCAATAGCAAAAACTATTAACATAGAAAATAGGTAGTAGAAGATCAACAGACCTAAAGTTGGCTCCACAAGAAGACCATAAAATAAACCAGTAAGCCTCCAGTATGATTAACCAAGAGAAAAGAAAAAGTATAAATAAGCAGTATCTGGAATGAAAAAGGAATATAACAATTACAAAGATAGAAATGACATGGACACATTATTAGAAAAAAAGCATTTTACTGAAACAGACTGAAAAAGAGAAATAAATTCTGAATAGTTCTATTTATACTGCCACTAAATAAATTAAATCGACAGTGAAAAACCTGACCACAAATAAAGCTCCCAGACCAAATAGCTCCACTACCAAGTCCTACAAACATTCAGTGAACTGGTCCAGCCAGTCCATGTGATGGCTGAAGAAAGGATCTGCAATAAAACCCAACAAAAGTGGCAGTTCCTCGTGAACATGACAGGACATGTAGGAGGAGGCCAGCACAGAATAAAAACTAACCGCACATGGTCCACACCCAGACATCTACAGGAACCCACATAAGGTATCCCCAGTGCCTAACACAGAGCCTAACACAGAAATCAGATGTGTTCAAAAGAGAGAAAAAAGGAGACCATGAAGAATGCACAAGTATTATTCCTATTTTAAAATAAAACACCATGTAGAAAGTAATCTCACCAAATCCCTAGGAAAAGCTAGAACAGGACTTTTTTTTTTTTTTTCTTGAGAGATTTTTGCTATAGGATGCATTTACTTGTCAGAGATATAGAAAACAAGAAACAATCTCCCAAGGGGGATAGCCATGCCGCAATCCCTTCTCCTCCATTCTCCTCTTAGAATTTTGGACACACACACACACACACACACACACACACACAGAGCGTGATTTTTCAAGTCACCGGGTCTGGGACTTGAGCTATAGTCAGCCATGTGAGAGTACAACGACGTAACTGCTAAGCCATCTGCTGGCCCCAAAATCTGAACTATTTTTAAATTGCTTAAACAGTTAAATCATAGCATGAAGATTCTGGAAGACTTAATTTTGACAAAATACTGAGATGTACTTACATTCAAAATAATAATACATAATACATATATATATATATATATATATATATATAATACAGAAAAAATAAAATATATAAGTAGAATAATAATATTACAGCAAAATTAAGTAACCTGCCAAAGTTCATAGGTATAACTGAATAATTTTTTGAGTCAGGCTTGGAAACTGGCAGCCTGATGCCAGATGGCACATGCTTTATTGCCTCTACAAAGAATAAAAGAAATCTGAAGCTCAATATTTGACAAGTATAAAATAATGAGGTGTTGGAATATTTTCACATTTTTCATATACAGTAATTCTTTATCAAGTTAAAATAAGCCAATGGTAGTCCCTTGACGACACATTTCAAAGCAAAATCACACGACTTACAGAAAACTCGGTCTTTGTTTCCCACATTCTACTACAGTATCTAGTCCTTCCCACTATGCATGCCACCCAGCTAGACAGCCTGGACACACACATGAACACTAGGGCTTTCTGTAAACAGCACTAGCTGGGGATTCTGGCAGTGAACTTAGGGGAACAAAGATTAACAAATGCAGGGTATAATAAGTGTGTATAAACATATACGTGTGTGTGCGTGTGTGTGTGTGTGTAGACTTTCAGTCGATTTCCATAAGTAAATGTTAAACAGCTCTTGACAATGACATAAATTACACAAGATATGCTGATGCAGAAAACACTAGAACTAGGTGATCCAAAAATGGATGGGAAGTGAGCTATGTAACTGTAATCAGCAACCATAACCTTCATTTCACAGTCTAGAAACTGAAAGAATGAAAACTGCCCTCTAAATAGTTCAAAAAGTTCTCATAAAATTACTACACCAAAGTAATACTCCTCAAATCTTGTTTGAGAATATAGAATATCTTGTTAAGTATCATACAACTGTTAAAACTTGAATATCTGATTTTCTAGGCCATAGGAGATTAAAAGTCACACACATTAACAGGCTCAAGAAGAGACAGCTTTCAACCTAATAAGATACAAATTTGAATGGCAACCTCCACATGAGATGACTCACATCAACCTCCACATCATGCCTACGCCGAACCCGAGGCATAGCCCACCCATAATCTTCTCAGAAGGTTAAAACAAGATCAGATATTTAAAAGCTTTTGCTTTGATTACCTCACTATTTCAAACACTCAACCCATAGGGAAATCAGGTAAACAGGTTGTTTATCATTCAGAATCTGGAATCCTGTTATTGGTAAGACTGAAAAAAAAAAAAAAAAAAACCTACCACTCTAGGCGAATCCTGCTAAAAACTGCTATGTAATGTGAGCAATTTATTTCAATAGAAGATACAGTTTTGCACTTAATAACATAAAACTATGATACCACTATTTGAGTATCCAATAAACAAAAATATAATACTGAAAAAATATTAAGTAAAATGGGATTAATAACATAAGACTGATAAGGAAGTTTGGACTTCAATTTTTTAATTGAAGGGATTAGAAGTGTAAAAATACCAAAATTTATTAATAGCACATAAAAAAACTTTCCTTTAAATCGAGCAACCGTAAAAGATTTTCACGTATTTCATTTTAATATAACATTAACTCATGAATTTAGCACTTTAAAAATTGAGGTTAGAAAACCTACTGTTCTGTAGTTCTTTGGCACTTTTAAGTTTTTACTGTTGGGTGCGTGTACTCAGTGGACAGAGAGACAGAGAGAGAGAGAAATCACCCCCCCCCCAATGCCACAATCCTTCCTCCATTTCTCCTTTCAGGATTTTGGACATGCACGCATACACTCCCGGTGTGTTCTTCAAGTTTCTGGGTCCAAGAGGCAAACCACCCAGTAGACCACGTGGGATCTAGCACCTTAACCTCCATGCCACCTGCTGGCCCTGCTTTGGCATTTTTTAAGACAATAGGTAATGCCACTAATTCCTTGAAAATAAATGATTTTTGATAATTCATTTCTACATAAAATATTCACTGAACACTTACTACCATATAAAAATATCGGTAGGTACTTGGGGTACGAAGGTTCTAATGAAAGAAATACACATCAAATAATTATAAAGTAGTAAATTCTACCACAGATAACAAAGATGAAGGCAGCAGTGATCCCAGGACTGGCTGCTGAGAATAAAGAAGTTGAGTTCAGGATGATGTGAGATTTGAGTTTAAGGTACAAAGAACATTTCGGTACTAAAAGAATACAGGAGGGCCAGACTATACAAAAGGAGAGATTAAATGAGGGGCCCAGTTTGATAAAACATCCAGATATGTAAGTTCACAGAGAAACTAGGGACACTAAGGGGCAGTTCCCGAATTTCTTTAGAGGAGTAAATACTTCAGGAAAAAAGGGTTAGGAGGTAGTTCTTAGGTTGTTTCCATACCAACCACTCCCCCTTCACATACTTTTTTTTTTTTTTTTTTTTTTTTGCTTATTTTGTATAGTTGTTTATTTAGAGAGGCTTTAGTGTCCAACAGATGATGAAGATTATCAGGGACTAAAACCCACCCTTTTCCCCTTGCAAGACTAGTAGAAGGGGAAACTTGAGTTCCACAGATAAATTTCACGTGGAAACACCCAATCATCAGCACACGGGTAGGGTCCTTGGGTGTAAAGAAATCCTGTAGAATGTAACAGAAGGGTAAATGATAGAATCTTGGGAAACATCAGCCTTTAAGAGAGCTAGGGAGGGGACCAGCAGATGGCGTAACGGCTACGTTGCTGGACTCCCATGTAGTCAACCAAAGTTGAGTCCCCAACCTGGTAGCTTAGACTCACACCGAGCACATGTGCAGGTGTGCCCAAGATCCCTAGAGGAGGAGAATGGAAGAAAAGGGATTGTGGTGCGGCCATCTCCCCTGGCGGGGACATTTCTTGCTTTGTGTCTCTCTTTCAGGCAAGTGTATGCGCCCTATAGCAGAAACCTCTCCTCCCCCCTCCCCCCCAAAAAAGAGAGAAAAAGAGAGAGCTAGGGAAAAAACAAGCAAACAGTAAATGAGACTGAAGAGGAGCAGGCCAAGAGACAGGTAGAAAACCAGGAGAGTGATGCACAGCAGCCAAGGAAGGAGAACTTCAAGAAGGAAAAGGCAACAAAGTCAAACACACAGAGAGATCAAACAGGACAGAAGGGTGTTCCTTAGAGTTGAGAGTTGGCAGCTAGGAAGTCCATGGCAATACCTGCAGAACAATTTCAGAAGTTTAGGTTGTATGGTAGTGAGGATGAAGGCCCACACCACAGCCATACAGATGGATGGGTAAAGAAAAGACAGAGGATTAAGGGAGTCGGGAGTAACTGGTTCACACATGTTGCCAGTAGAGTGGAAAAGATTAAGATAAGAGATGATACATCCTGAGAAAGCAAAATCCCAGAGGGCACAGAAGGGAATTCGCTCTTTATAATTCTACACAGAAATTTAAATTAGATTGTAATAAGAACACTAGTGTCAGTCAGTATAATAACTATGATGTAGACACTTTCATTTATTCATTTAACTATTTATAAGCATCTGCTATGCTCAGAAACAATACTGAGGTCTGATCACTTACTATCACTGTGCCCACATTATTTTTGTTTTTGTTTTATTTGGAGAGGTTTTTGCTATAGGGCATGTGTGCTTGCCAGAAAGACAGAGAGTGATAGAGAGACAGAAAGTGAGAAATCAACCCCCAGGGGGATGGCCATGCCACAATCCCTTCTCCTCCATTCTCCTCTGGGGATCTTGGGCACGCACGCACATGCACCCGGCATGAGTTTAAGCCACTGGGTCTGGGACTTGAACCGTGGTCGACTACATGGGAGTCCAGCGACACAGCCATACACCAACTGCTGGTCCCCTCTGTTCCCACATTGAAGGCTGGATCCATTCACAGACTTCGTCTGAGCTGCTGGTAAATAACATGAAACCCATGAATATTTCTGATAATCCACATGAGAATTTTATCTTCTTTATGGCACCCTGAAGTGTCCAATGGGTCACATTACCAAACAATTGCAATAATATTGAAAAAAGCATTCCCTTTATGAGCAAAAACCCCTTTTTGTATCATTTATATTTAGCACATACAAATATTACTACCTTAACCATTAATCTGCATCTTATCTGAAACTAATTTAGAAATATCCTTTCCATGAAGAAATTAAACTCCACACAATTATTTAGACGAAGGGCTTTTCCTAAATTACTGACACACTGAAAACTGTACTATGTAGCATTGGACATTTAATTAACAAAATAAGCAACATACAGACATAGCTTTCTACAGATCATTTTTCAGCTATAAATGGCATGTCCAATAAGCCCCGTTTTTTGTTTTTGTTTTTTTTTTTAAGAGGCTTTTGCCATAGGGCAAGTGCACTCATTGGAGAGCAAGAGAGACAGACAATGAGAGGGGAAAATGAGAAACTACCCCCAGAGGGATGGCCACATGACAATCTCTTCTCCATTCTCCTCTTAGGATCTTGGGCATGCATGCACATGTGCCAGGTGTGATTTTTAAGCCACCAGGTCCGGGACTCAAACCATGGTTGGCAATGTAACTACTATGCCATTTGCTGGCCTCCTAAACCACAATTTTAATCTACCAGTTTTTAATAACAATTATCAATCAATTATAAAATTTTAAAACAGACAGGCTATATGGAAATAACATAATCAACTAGTTTTATTTCTAAATCCATAACCATTAAAAAAACTTATAGGAAATTTTCCATTGTTCCTTCGGCAAGAAATATGAAGCAAAATCTACGAAAACTGGTCAATTATGAATATAGACAGGATACCATTTGAATAGCTCCCAGAACCCAGATTCTATGGAGTGGCCAACTAAGTGAGAATATGCAGTGTTTGGAATATGCCTATGGGAAAAACCCAACTGTACAACCAAAAAACAATCCTTCCTACTCAACAGTAGATGGCGCCAACACACCATGTCCTATTAAAAAAAAGATCTACTCCAGGAGAGTATTTTTTACCTGTGCAACCCAAGCTATGGTAAATATAATTTTTTTATGTATAGTATTCCATATAACTTAACTTACAATAATTTTTCTTAAGCTTAACGCAGTAATCTTACACACGAATCTCAGCCATTTAAAAAATGTAAATACGAAGAAAAGTTACAGATTTTGTTCAAATAGAACAGACACACTATCTCAAAGTTTGAAATTGTAAAAGGAATCAGAACAGGTAAAAGAAACTCAAAACAAAAAGTACCTGAATGTTCTGGATTTTTATTGCCTGAGAGTTTGAAATTGTTTCTATAGTCAGGGATTCCTTTAAAATCTCTATTCTCCATAATTGCATGGTTTCATTTCTTACTGTGCAGAATACATGAACTACTATTAACCAAGCAACGGAAAACAGCCTTTACCCCTCTCCATACTAGCCTATATTCTATACATTACAGATAAAAATGCTTCCCGATCCAAATGTAAGTAATGTCTTTGAATGTGGGCATAGAATCCTAAATTACTTTAGTCTGAATGAGCAAAAATGCATAGTTGTTATATATTATACATGTCATATTAGTCGAGGGTGGGAGTCAGGATTGGGGAAGCCAGGGAATGGTGGATCAGTTAAAAATCCAACTTATCATTATGGCAAATATATGTAATGATTTGTGTCATAAGATAACTGCCTTACCTCCTAGACAGGAATCTAACTATAGGCCTTTGCAGCCCCGCAGAATAGTACAGCAATATTATTGGACTCTTTCTCACATCCCATACAAAGTCAAAAAGGTTATCCCATCCGCCTGCTTGTCTGCACAAAGAGGCCTGATTGCTAGTGGACGCCGTAATTTAAACAACAGTAGGACTGTAGCAAATACATGAGCACTTTTGTCTTGACTCCTACTCCCAACACGTCTAGACTACCCCCAACACGTCTAGACTACCCCCAACACTTCTGGACACTTCAGGAAGCCCCTTGACTTTCAAACTCAACTTATAAATAGAAGTAAGGTAAAATCGTAGGGCAAACTGAAAAAGAAAAGACATGTAGAGTATATAGCGTCGGTGATATACAAAGATTTGATGAATGTTAGATTCCATCCTTTTCCATTTACTATCATATAGAAGTGACACAGACAAAAATAATAGTATAATAATACCAATCCATCTAACCAGACTTCAATCAAGGTAACAACTAGGAAATAAGACTTTAAAACAGTGAAAGCAGACAGGCTTCTCTCTTCACCAAGAACTAATAAAGTATGAGTTTTCTGGAAAATGAATGCTTAATATAAGCAAATAAAAATTCAAAGCCATAAACAATAAAGCACTATAAATAGTAACTCTAGCTATAAACCTAAGGACAATCACCACACTCTGCAAACAGAGAGCTCTTTCAGTCACAGTTTAATCTTTAGATGGGTAGGAACTCTGCCAGGAACCTAACATGAATTTTACACAGGGTAATTAGAAGTGTTTTTTAGTAAGATTTTTTGATTTAGCCCATCATAATAAATATTAGACTTCTGATAACATTTTTCATTAGAAAACCACTCATAATGTACTGTTTCAGAAAAAAATGATAAGTAGGGTAACTGCCAACCTAGAATTTAGTACCCTGACCTTTCAAGAACTATAGTAAAGTAAAAACATCTTCAGATAAACACAAAATAAAAGTGTATCACCACTGAACATTCACTAAAGAAATTTCCAAAAACTTTTTTAGGAAGAAGAAAAATACCCAATTTTTAAGAAAATCTGAAATACAAGAAAGTATAGTTAAAAAAAGAAACTGGTAATCATGTAGGCAAACCTAAACAATTTTTTTAATATAAAAAAATAATGATGAGCCAGCTGTGGAGCAGTGGTTGGAGCAGCTGTTTCACACATGGTCCACCGCAAGTTTGAGTCCTAGGATCCAATTACTCAAGAAACATGCGGGGCATGTGTATGTACATGTCCAGATTCCTGAAAGAAGGAAGAAATGCAGAAGAGACTGTGGCATGACCATGACCCTGGGTGACAGAGACATAACCAATTTTTTTTCAAGTATTTTTGAGCCACAGTCGAATCTGTAGTATGGAACCTGCAGATACAAAGGGTGAACTGTACAAGGGAGAAAGTGTCAAATCACCCATCTATTACTGTTAGGTCAGTCAGACAAATTTGAGATATTAAAGCTCTAAGAGAGCAATTTATAAATGACATAAGGAACACAGAGGATACTCAACCTGAAAATTAAAAAATACAGATCCTTATAGGCACACATAAAACATCTATATAACCTGTTCATGTACTAAACCAAAAGCAAGTCGAAACAAATTTCAAAGAATTAGTTCATACAATCGAGTTTGCAGATCATGCAATTAATTAATATATACAGTTGTATATCACTTAAGATGGGAACACAACCTGAGAAAGGTGTTAGTAGGTGATTCTGTCATTATACAAGCATCACAGAGCGCATTTACACAAACCTAAATGGCACAGCCTACTCCACACCTCGGCTATGTTTGTATACCTATTACGATTTTATGGTACCACAGTCATATATGAAGTCCATCATTGATGAAACATTGTTATATACCAAATGACTGTAATTCCTTAGTGAAATAATAAAACATCTACATTTCATCACTTCAAAACACAATTCTAAATAATCTGAGGGTCAAAAATAACTCATGGTGGTGGAGAACCAGCAGTTGGCGTAATGGCTATGTCGCTGGACTCCCACGTAGTCGACCGCGGTTCGTGTCCCAGACCCGGTGGCTTAAAAAAACTCACGCCGGGCACGTGTGCGTGCGTGCCCAAGATCCCAAGAGGAGAATGGAGGAGAAGGGATTGCGGCATGACCATCCCCCCTGGGGGGTGATTTCTCGCTTTCTGTCTCTATGTCTCTCTCTGTCTGTCTGGCGAGCACACGCGCCCTACAGTGAAAATCTCTCAAAACAAAACAAAAAAACAAAACAAAACAAAAAAAAACTCATGGTGGAAATTTCAAACACTTGAAAAGAAAATGCAGACTTGTAGGATATAATATGAAAGTAATAATTTGGAGGGAATTTTATTGACTTACATGCTTATAATACTAAAGAAAAAACTTGGGACCAGCAGTTAGCATAATGGCTATGTCGCTGGACTCCCATGTAGTCAACTGAGGTTTGAGTCCCGGACCCGGTAGCTTAAAACTCATGCCGGCGTTGTGTGTGTGTGTGCATGCCCAAGATCCCGAGAGGAGAATGGAGAATGGATTGCGGATTGCGGTATGGCCATCCCCCTGCGGGGGGAGGGGGGGGGCTGGCACCGCCCCGCGGGGGGGGGGGGGGGGGGGTGATTTCTCGCTTTCTGTCTCTCTGTCTCTGTCTGTCTGCCGAGCGCACAAAAACCTCTTAAAAAAAAAGAAAAAACTTGAAAAATAATGAACAAAATTTCCAATTTAATAAGATAGAAAAGGAACTAGAATAAACCTAAAAAATACAGAGGAAAGGGAATCATAAATATAAGAGCTAAAAACTAATAAGATTTTGAAACTAGAGGCTATTTCCAAGCAAAATTTGGCTCTTTGAAGATTAAAAAATAGGTAGACTTCTGAAAAGCTTAGAGAACAAAATGGGAAGTAAAAATAAATAATATCCAGTACCAGCAGTTAGCGTAATGGCTATGTCGCTGGACTCCCACATAGCCGACCATGGTTCGAGTCCCAGATCGAGTGGCTTCAACTCACGCCGGGCACGTGTGCATGCGTGCCCAAGATCCCGAGAGGAGAATGGAGGAGAAGGGATTGTGGTGTGGCCATCCCCCTTGGGGGGTAATTTCTCGCTTTGTCTCTCTGTCTCTCTCTGTCTTTCTGGCAAGTGCATGCGCCCTATAGCAAAAACCTCTCCAATCAATCAATGAATCAATCAAATCCAGAACAAAAGGTAGATATAATCGTGTTTGAGCTATATAACATTTGGATCAACAAAGGACTGTATATTCAACAGTGGTTTCATAAGATTATGATCATCTATAAAATACAACCCAAGCACGTAATAGGCTATACCATCTAGGTTTGTCTAACCATGTTTACACAATGACAAAATGGCCTAATGACGCAATTCTCAGAACACATCTCTGTTGTTAAGCAACATATGACAGTTTAACAAAATAGAGCAGTATTAAGAACTTTAAGACAGCACTTAGAAACTCAGCAATCAGACCTTGAAGGTTTTACAGCAAAGTTCTACTAAACTGCCAAGTACCAAAAATAATACTCTTTCATAAACACTTTTCAGGGGATTTTATATATACATGTGAAATTTTCTATTCATTATCTCATTTTGAGAGATTAGTAAAAACCTTGAAACCAAAATCGGAAAAGCAGTTTGAGAAAGGAAAATTATACAACATTTCCTTTTCTGAACAGTGCTAAAAATCCCCTTTTAAAAACAATCAACATAAAATAAATCTAATAGTGATTAAAAAGATGTTATGATCAAATTGGATTTGTCATAGCAATACAAGAGCATTTACCATTTTGGGACCAGCAGTTAGCATAATGGCTATGTCACTGAACTCCCAGGTAGTCGACCACAATTCGAATCCCGGACTTGGTGGCTTAAACTCACACCGGGTGTGTGTGCATGCATGCCCAAAATCCCAAGAGGAGAATGGAGGAGAAGGGATTGCGGCGTGGCCATTTCCCCTGGGGGATGATTTCTCGCTTTCTATCTCTCTGTCTCTGTCTTTCTGGCAAGCATTTGTGCCCTATTGCAAAACCCTCTCCAAAAAAAGAAAAAAGAGTATTCACCATTTAAAAATCTATGCATTTTATTTATCAGATTTTTTTTTTAAAATCACCTTAAAAATAGTTTTAAAAGCTTTGATAAAATTTAGCATACATTTCTTATTAGAAATAAACTTTGGACCAACAGATAACATAATGGTTACGTTGCTGGACTCCCACGTAATCAACTGCAGTTCAAGTCCTGGACCCAGTGGATTAAAAAATCACACTGGGCACATGTGCATTTGTGCCCAAAATCCTGAGAAGAAAATGGAGGAGAAGGGATTGCAGCATGGTCATTCCCCCCACCCATCCCCCCCGGGTAGGGAAGGTGATTTCTCCCTTTCTGTCTCTGTCTCTGGTGAGTGTACGTGCCCTATAACAAAAATCTCTCTTAAAAAAAAAAAAGAATTTAGTGGCCCAGCCATCATGCCCATTTGGGCAGCACATATGTTAAAAATGGAAAAACCTGGGAGGCTTGGGTTCAGATCTCAAATGAACCTGAACATGCTGGAGGTGCTATGCATACCCACGTGCCTGTGATCTTGGCTAGCTGGGAGGCCGGGGTTAAGATCCTGGCATGGTAAGACCCTATCAAGAGTGCCTCTCTTTTCATGTATGTGTACACACATGCCTTTCATGAAAAAAAAAAGGATAAACTTAATATGCTAAATTTATGTTTATTACAAGATATCATTAAGAGGGAAAATGTAAGTCACACAATGAAAGAAGATATTTGTAATGCATCAAAAAGCTCATTTCAGAAATAAATATTTAAAGAACTTCAAAGAATCAGAAAGAAAAAGACAATCCAATAGAAAAATGGGCAAGGAACTTGAGCAGGCATTTTACAAATAATATATCCAAATAGTCTGTCTGTCTGTCTATGCAACAATTTTGTTAGCAATGAGAAAAATTCAGTTTGAGGCCGCAGTGAGGTACCAGTACACCGTGATGGCTAAAATTAGAAAGATTAAACAGTGGATATAAACCTAAGTGATGGAATGTGGAACAACTGGAACACTCAGACATAGTTGCTAAGTGTGAAAACAGGTACAATTACTTTGGAAATCTGGCAATAGCAACTAAAGATGAACACATACAAACTAATCAGCAATTCTAGGAATAAATCCACAGAAAGGCAAACATGTACAATGAAAGACAAGGACAAGAAAGTTTCATGCCTGTATTAGTCATAATGGCCCCCAAATGGAAACCACCCAAATGTTTATCAACAGAATGTAAAAAAATAGGAGTCTGACACTAGCACAGTGGTAAAATGGGACACTCTGCAAGGCCAGCCTACATAGGAAGGCTCTGAGTTTACATCCATAGACCTCCTCCCTGGGCATGCTGGGCCTCTGTGTGCCCATAAATCCAGCCTGGCTACAGCTGAAAATTGATCATGGCATCAAGGTCTGGTTTGGGTGCTATCTCTGTCTCTCTCCCTCATGGAGAAATAAACAAACGTTGTAAAATGAAAAAAATAAAATATGATATGCTGTGGGAGGCTGTGCACCAGCGAGTCTGCCGAGGTTTCTCAGAGAGCAAACAATTACCATGATTGGTTCCCTTCCAAAAACCTGACCTTCGAAACCTTGCTCTGATTGGCCACTAGAATCCCTCAAATTTGCATATTCGGCACCTCATGATTGGTCCAAAAGCAACCAATCATAACCCACTGTTAAAAACCAATCAGGGCCCACCGTTTACAACCAGTCACAGTCCACCGTTTCCAACCAATCACGGCCCACCGTTTACAACCCACCAGAGTGTATATAACCACGATGCCTGGCCCACAGTAGCCAGACGACACAGACAACCGAGAAGACGACAACGACCAACACGACGACGACCAGGAAGACGACAACTGAAGAGCCTGAAGAGCTGAAACACCGCGCAGTCTCCAGACGACCCTGAAGATCCTGAAGAGCTGACACTGCATCATCTCCAGACGACTTGGGCGACCCTGAAGAGCTGTAACACTACATCGTCTCCGGACGACCCTGAAGAGCTGTGACACCGTGTCGTCTCCGTGCTGCTCACAGTAGATGACGCGACACTGCGTCGTCTCTGTGCTGTACCGTGCTGCCCACAATAAACGGACGACACTGTCGTCTCCATGCTGTAACACTACGCCGCTTGTCCCGGTTCTCACTCCTTCACTCAGGAAACCTGTTCGGCTGTCCCCCGGGTCGGGACAATATGCTCATACAATGAAATTGTATATAGCTATGAAAATGAATAAAGTCCTACTAAGCTCATCCTATGGATGCATCTAACAAATTTAAGCAGGAAAAAACAGAATCAGAATATCACTTATATAAATTTCAAAACAGATCAAAGTAACTGATACTGTTAGTCTGTAGAATGGATTTCAGGGGAAAAGCCATAAAGTGTTTAACCACAGATTAAAATCTCAATAAACTGGGCTAGCCAGTGGAGTGGTGGTAAAGGTGGCTGGATCCCATATAACCAACCATGTGGTTCAAGTCCCAGACCTGGCAGTTTGAGGAACACACTTGTGTGTGCATGCCTTAAATACCAATGGGAGAATGGAGAAGGGACTACAGCATAGCCATCCCCCTGGGAGGGAGCTTTCTCACTCTTTATCTCTTCCTGTCTCTCTGCAGTGAGCACACACATCCTATAGCAAATTAAAAAAAAAAAATCACAATGAACTAATACCTACATGCACCATATTGGCAAAATTGGAGCAATCTGACAATACTAACTATTGGCAAAAGTACCAGTCAGTGGGATTTTATGTGTTGCTGGTAGGAGGGCAAACTGAAGCAATCATTATGGAAAACAATATAGCATCATCTTGTAAAGTGAATATGTATACCTTCCATGATTCTGTTACTCCACTCCAGTGGAAGCATTATATGTGTCTTACACACATATAATGTGTGTAATGAAATTTTTACACACGTATAAAATCTTCAAAGTAAATAGCACAGTTCATCTTGGCAAAAAGACGAACAAACAAGCAAACAAAAAACACATACCTAGAAAACAACTCTAAATCCCCAAGAGCCAAGAGGAGAATGAATAAATTGTGATACATTCACATATTGAAGTTTTATTCATTCATGAAAATGAACAACATACTGCTGTATATATTAACACTAATACTCTTTTTTGAAACATTTAATTTTATTTTTAATTTGTTTGCTTGTTTTATATTGCTGTAGGGTGCATGCACTCACCGGCGAGAGACAGAGAAAGTGAGAAATCATCCCATGGGGGAGAGGAGATGCCTACATAGCAATCCCTTCTCTGTCCTTCTCTCAGGATTTTGGGTATGCTCAATTACCCAGTATATTATTTCAAGCTACTGAGTCCAAAACTCAAAAGTACAGAGTCAGCCATGTGAGATCCAACTGCCTTCACCTCCACACCACCTACTAGCCCCAACATTGTTTTAATATTGTTTAGTATTGTTTCAATACTCTTAAAACAATATTGAATGAAAAATGTAAAACATACTAGACTTCCTACAGGGTTCTATTTTTATAAAGCTCAAAAACAAAAAAAGGAATATATGCACATTTAATTAGGTTGCTTTGGAGCCTATTTCGTTTCAATACACAGGAATATAAGCCCTTACTCACCTACCCACCCACCACTACAGACAGGTTAATTACTTCTGAAAGAAAGGTGGAAAACAGTACTGGAACAGGTACAAGATAGGTTCAAAAATACTATTTGAGTTTCCTTAGGCTGGGTAGTATCTCAGAGGTGTTTATTTTTTTAATAATTTACTTAAAAGTTATATATTTCTTTTATATTAATCCTATAACAAATATTGAAGACCTTAAAAATATATGAGTTCTAATATTTCCCTTGAAAATTGTTCGAGAGATACTTTTCCTGGTAGCTTAGTCCCATCTGATAACTCAAATCCCCCTCTATGTCAGATATTTTTCACCTCTCCCAAACTTATTCTCCAGGCTCTGCTGGGGTGGCACAGGTGGTACAGTACTGCTTCATAAGGCTGGGGACACATGGAAGTTTGAGTTCAGATGCTGTACAAACCTAAACAGGTTGGTCACAGTAGCACATGACTGTAATCCTAGTTAACTGGAAAGATGAAGCAGAAGATCCCAACAGTGAGACCCTGCCATGAATACCTGTCTGTCTATATAACCTACCTAGGTAGGTTAATCTTTCTCTGCCTCTCCAGCCCTCCTTCCCTCATTAGCAAAGAATTCTGTAAGTATGTATGTGTGTGTGTATACTTTTCCCCCTTCAAAAAACCAACTGTGGGTGTAACATAAAAGTACCAGATAGTGGGACCAGCAGTTAGCATAATGGCTATGTCGCTGGACTCCCATGTAGTCAACCGTGGTTCAAGTCCCAGACCCGGTGGCTTAAACTCATGCCGGGTGCATGTGCATGCGTGCCCAAGATCCCGAGAGGAGAATGAAGGAGAAGGGACTGTGGCGTGGCCATACCCCCGGGGGCAGAGGGGGTGATTTCTTGCTTTCTGTCTCTCTGTCTCTCACTGTCTGGCAAGTGCACACACCCTATAGCAGAAACCTCTTTAAAAAAAAAAAAAAAATACCAGATAGTCCAAGGCCCTTTCCACCAAAGAAACACCAAAATAAATGAGCAAAAACTATCAAAACCAACTTTGCTAGAACCAGGGAAAACAGTGAAATTTTACGGTTAACAAGCAAATGCTCAATCAAAAACAAGAAAACATGAAAATTTGGAGGCATTCCTACTTTCCCTTGCCCTGCACCTCCCCACTCCCCAATTCAGTGGTGGTCTTAACAACAGCAGACCATATTATTAATGTGGGCCTCTGACCTCTGGTTCTGTGGGAAGCAGAGCAATTTTTTTCTTCTCAAAAAATTGTATTTGTTTTGACCTATCTGGGTATAACCTTAAGGACTGACAAAAAGTGCCTGCCTTTGTTTCACCTAACTCGGACTCTTCAGTGGCAGAAAAGTGGCTAAGCAGAAGCTTTTTCAAGAACACTGAAAGATGAATGACCAACTCAATGTTACTTGAGGTAGAAGATTACAGTTAAGGCACATAAAAATATGCTCAAAGCCTGGGGACAGAGATTCTTTGGAGATTTAGTGCAGCACCTCTTTAAAAAAAAAAAAAAATACCAGATAGTGTCCAAGGCCCTTTCCACCAAAGAAACACCAAAATAAATGAGCAAAAACTATCAAAACCAACTTTGCTAGAACCAGGGAAAACAGTGAAATTTTACGGTTAACAAGCAAATGCTCAATCAAAAACAAGAAAACATGAAAATTTGGAGGCATTCCTACTTTCCCTTGCCCTGCACCTCCCCACTCCCCAATTCAGTGGTGGTCTTAACAACAGCAGACCATATTATTAATGTGGGCCTCTGACCTCTGGTTCTGTGGGAAGCAGAGCAATTTTTTTCTTCTCAAAAAATTGTATTTGTTTTGACCTATCTGGGTATAACCTTAAGGACTGACAAAAAGTGCCTGCCTTTGTTTCACCTAACTCGGACTCTTCAGTGGCAGAAAAGTGGCTAAGCAGAAGCTTTTTCAAGAACACTGAAAGATGAATGACCAACTCAATGTTACTTGAGGTAGAAGATTACAGTTAAGGCACATAAAAATATGCTCAAAGCCTGGGGACAGAGATTCTTTGGAGATTTAGTGCAGCAAAAAGCTACCCTTGGACTGGCCCCATAGCACAACAGGTACGCCCTGTGCATAGTAAGCAAGATCTCACATAGGCAACCACAGTTCAAATCCTGGCCCCAGAGACTTGAAAAACATGTCAGGTGTATGCATGTGTACACCCAACATCCTGATGGAAAAGAGAAATGGAGGAAAAAGGATTGCAGCATGACCACATTCCACTGGAGGATTTTCTCTCTTCATGTGTGCGCATGCATGCAAGTGAAAAGAAAGAGACAGACAGGAAGGCAAGAAAGAAAACTTACTGTGTATTACTGAGAAATTCAGAAAGCATGCATGCCCAGGTCAGGATACAAGCTCAGAAAAGACCTGAGAAGACCCTATTCTGCTGATATTGAGGCTCAGCATAAAGAAGACGTAAAGGCTGAAGGTAGATGGTAAACACTGGCTAAGATGTGAAGAAATGATCTTATACAAAGCAATTCTGCAAAGACTGGGGGACTTAGGTTTGTTCATAAGTTTGTGGAGGTACTAAGGTTCCAGCTATTCAGGCAATCTCCATCAAAGCGTTTGCTGATCAGAAGCTAAATAAGCAAACACTTCAGAGATCATGCACAACAAAGGCACCGTCTTCCCAGAAAGTTTAAATAAATTCAGTAAACAACTATAACCCATACAAATAACACAATACTCAAGGAAGAATCTGATTTCCAGCACTACCTACCATATAATAATCAAAATGTACAGTTTTCAGGAAAAAAGAAGTACAAAAGAAATAAGGAAGTATGGCCTTCTTCACAGAAGAAATTAATAGAAACTGTCTCTGACATTGTACTTACTATGCAGAGACTTTATTTATTTCCTTTGAAGAGAGATTTTTGCTATAAGGCGTGTATGTTCACGGGAGAGATAGACAGAAAGTGAGAAACACCCCTCCACACACACACATCCCAGAGAGGATGGCCACACCATAATCCCTTCTCCTCCATTCTCCTTTCAGGATCTTGAGCATGCACACACATGTGCCCGGAGTGAGTTTTAAGCCACTGGGTCCAGGACTCCAGTTGTGGTCAGCTACATGGGAATCCAGTGACATTACCATTATGCCATCTGCTGGTCCCATATATACAAAGATTTTAAATCAAATGTCTTAGTAGGTATGCTAAAAGAGCTACAGGAAACTATGGACAAATAAGTGAACTGGTAGAACAATGTCTCAACAAATCCAAAACATCAGTAAAGAGATAAAACTTATAAAAAGAAACCACAAAGAAAGTCTGTAGTTGAAAATATATTAAGTGAAAATTTCATTAGAGTTTAATAGAAGGAAGATTTGAGTAAGCAGAAGAATCAGTGAGCTGAAAATAGGTCAACTGAAATATCAAGTCTGAAGAACAGAAAGAAAAGAATAAAGAAAATGAAAACAGTCTAAGAAACCTGTGGGAGACCATTGAGCATACCAACATACACATAATAGCAGCTCCAGAAGGAAAGGACAAACAGAAAGAATATTTTAAGAAATTGCCAAAAACTTCCCACATTTGACAAGACAGTAATCTAAGTATCTCAGAAGCTTAACAAAATCCAGGAAGGATGAACACCAAGAGACCCATACCGATACATTTTATAATCACATCATCAAAAACAGAGAATAAAAGCAGCAGGTATAGTGCCAGCAAGTGATATGGTGGTTAAGGTGCTGGGCTCCCACATGGTTGACTATGATTCAAATCCCGGATCAGGCAGCTTGAAAATCACAATGGATGTGTTTGCCTCCATGCCCAGAATCCCAAAAGGAGAATGGAGGAAAATGGATTGCCATGTGGTCATTTCTTCTAGGGGGTAATTTCTCACTTCTCTCTGTTTCTGTTTTCTTCTGGTGAGCATACACAGCTTATAGCAAAAACCTATAAAGAAGTTGTATGTACAAGGGATCTTCAATGACATTAATAGGCAATTTCTCAGCATAAATCATAGAAGAAAGAAAGCAGAAGGCTGACATATTTAAAGTACTAAAAGGAAAAAAAAAATGTCAAACGAAAATTCTTTATCTGACTAAACTATCTTTCAAAGGTGAAAAATGCCCAGCCACAGTAGCAGAGGCAATAAGATGCTGCTTCATGATGCTAGAACCACAGGGAAGATCCAGGTTCAGATTTCAGACTAACCTAAACATGCCAGGCATGGTGTACATGTTAAATAAGTCCTTAAAAAAAGGAAATGAAAGGACATTAGACAATAATACAAGGAAACAAAGCACACCAGTAAAGATAACTACATAGATGATTCAAAAGTATTATACTACATTCTTGGTTTCTTTATTTTCCCTAAATAAATTAAATATATATATATGCATAAAACAATCATAAATCTACTCAATGTTAACTGCACTAATGTAAGATACATAATTTTTTTATAACAACAACAACATAAAAAAAATAGGCTAGTGGAATAAAATTGAGAATCCAGAAATAAATCCAGGCCTCTATGGCCAACTAATTTTAGAAAAGGGTGCCAAGACTATTCAAAGAATTGTCTCTTCAACAAAATGTGCTAGCACAGAGAGTTAGAAGGAGTAAAGAGAAAGCAGGCCTTTCAGCAGTCATTCTCCACCTGAAGCCCCCTGCCCAGCCTAGGGTGTCAGAGGCAGGGATGACAGCCCCAACACCTCCAATCCTGATCCAGCAGTGTCAGAATTAGAAAGTCTCTACCCACACAGGGACCAGAGAAGTCTATGTATATAGGAGCTAAACATCTAAACACTGTGAGGCTCTGGAGGAATCCTCTCATCCCACTGAACCCACCAGAAAAAAGAGAGAAACTCTTCTCTATAGGAACCCTCTCCACATTAAACCCACCAGTAAAAAATAAACTCTTTTTCATAAATCTGAACCCAAGATTCTTCTTGTGGCTACCACATTGCAAGTCACTGTAGAAGATGGAAAATGGCACAGAGCTAATTCACTACAAAGGGAAGCATATAAGCACACAGTTACAAAAACCTACTCCAAAGAATTAGCAAGAAGTGAATATGTGACCAAATGACTAAAAATCACAGAAGAGCCTCAACTGTGAGGAAACCAGGAAAAACTCCCTCCACAAGGGAACACAATAACTCATCTCCAACTATTAAAAAAAAGAAGAAGAAGAAGAAGAAAATCACCGAACTGTTAGAAAAAAAATTCAGAGTAACTAAACTTAATGAGATGCAAGAAAAAATAGACAACTAACTCCAGGAGATGAGAAAATTATTCCATGCCTTGAAGGAAGAATTCCATAAAGAGACAGACACCATAAAAAAGAATCAAATGGGACCAGCAGATGGCATAATGGTTATGTCACTGGACTCCCACATAGTCGACCACAGTTCAAGTCCTAGACCCAGTGGCTTAAAACTCACATTGGGTGTGTATGTGTGCATGCCCAAAATCCTGAGAGGAGGAGAATCAAAAAGAAGAGAATAAGGTGGGACCATCCCCCTTGGGATGTGATTTCTTGCTTTCTGTCTCTCTGGTGAGAGCGTGCACCCTATAGCAAAAATCTCTCTCTCTCAAGAAAAGAAAAAAAAAAAAAAGGAGGAATCAAACAACTTATAAAGATGAAGACTAAAATACAAGAAATCAAAACTTCCCTCAAAAGTATTACTAACAGATTAGACTGTGCAGAAGATAGCCTCTCTGATCTAGAAGACAAAGCCACCAAAAAAAAATTTTTTAATAACCAGAAAAAAAAGAGACCATATGGAAAATACCAGATACCATTAAACACCTCAATATCCAAATAATTGATATTCCAGAAGGTGAAGAATTTGTAAATCTATTCCATGAAATACTTGCAGAAAATGTTCCAAACCTAGAGAAATATTCAGACATCCAGACACAGGAAATACAAAAGACACCAAATAGAATTAACATGAGATCCTCCCTTCAGCACATTGTAGCCAGATTGGTCAAAATCAAAGACAAAGACAAGATTCTAAAATAGCAAGAGAGAAATGTCAAGTTATTATTAAGCTAAATCAGACATCTTGACTGACACAATGCAAGCAAAGAAATGGGCAGACGTATTCAAAACACTAAAAAAAAGACCATTTCAATCAAGAATACTATACCCGGCAAGAGCACTGCATTCATGCTGGGAAAAATCATGCTGTACACTGTAAAGATGTACAATGACTAAATGTAAAACAAAAAATTAACTTTAACACCTGCTAGCACAGGGACCAGCATTTAGCGTAATGGCTATGTCGCTGGACTCCCACGTAGTCGACCACGGTTCGCATCCCAGACCCAGTGGCTTAAAACTCACGCCAGGCGCGTGTACGTACGTGCCCAAGATCCCCAGAGGAGAACGGAGGAGAAGAAATTGCGGCGTGGCCATCCCCCCGGGGGGTAATTTCTCGCTTTCTGTCTCTCTGTCTGTCTGTCTGGCGAGCACACACGTCCTATAGCAAAAACCTCTTTAAAAAAAAAAAAAAAGGAAAAAAGTGCTAGCACAACTAGATATCCATATTCTATCTCATGCCATACATAAATTCAAAATAGACAAATAATCTAAACATAGAGCTAAAATGCTTAGAGCAAAACCAAGGGCACATTTTCCTGATCCTGATTTGACAGTAGATTCTTGTATATCACACCAAAAACAAAAACAATAAAAGAAAAAAAAAAAAACATAAGTTAAACTTCATCAAAATTAAAACTTTAAAAAGTTAACTTATTTCATAAGAGAGAGGCAGAGACAGTGAAAAGAAATGAAGCGAGAGAAGCACCCTCAGCAGGCCTACATATTGTATGTACCCACCCTCCTGGTCTTTCCCAGTCAGCCAGGATTAATGGATACCCATCTGTGTACCCACTTATACAGGTGGACCAAAGCAATGAAGCACAATCTTCCATATAGTTTCAGGGATTGCAGAGCACTGTGCTATCATGTATTAGTGGAGCTGAGTCCAAAATTAAAATTTGTGCATCAAAGAACATTATCAAGAAAGTGAACGGATAACCTACAGAATGGGAGAAAATATTTGCAAATCATAGATTGAATAAGAGACTTTTATCTAGAATGTATGAAGAACTGTGTAACTCAACAACAAAAATAAAGCCCAATTTAAAAATGAAGATATTAAGAGACCTTTTGGATATACATTGAGGAGTGAGATTTATTTATCTAATGATATAAAAATAGCTAATAAGCAAATGAAACATGTTCATTATTGGACATTAGAGATAGACAAATAAAAAATCACAAGATACCATTTCATACCCAGCAGTAGGGCTATAATGAACAATACAAAGGGGTCAGCAGGTGACATGATAGTTAAGATGTTGGACTCGTACTGGCGGACAGCCTGGTGGCTTGAAAATCACGTGCATACGTGCCCAAAATCCAAGCAGAAGAGGAGAAAGGATTGCAGTGTGCCCCTCCCCACCCCACCCCCCAGTGGTGGGGATGATTTCTCACATTACCTCTCACTGTCTCTGTCTCTCTGGTGAGTGCATGCGCCCTATGGCAAAAATCTATTTTAAAAAAAAAAAGAAAAGGAATGTGGAAAATAACGAGTGTTAGTGAGAAACTAGAACCCTTGTACAATGGTGGGAACATACCATAGCATTGCTACTATGGAAAAGTTTTTCAGTTCCTCAAAAAAATTATACATAAAATTACCACATGACCAAGCAATTCCACTCTTAGGTATACACACAAAAGAATGAAAAACAATCACCTAAACAAATACTTGTATATATGAATGCTCACAGCAGCTTTCACAATTCCCAATAGCCAAAAGATGAAAACAACTCCAGTGTCTGTCAACAAATGAATAAACAAACGGTGGCACGTGCATACATGGGGTACTATTCAGCCATATATTACGTTGTCAGGAAAGTCATGACATTTTTTTTTTAATTTCTCTATGCAAAAATGTGTCATGACTTTTCCAATGATCCAATAAATTAATGAAATACAGATTCACCCTATAACATGGATGACCTCTAAACTCCTAAATGACAGAAGCAAGATATCATATATTATAAGAGTTTATTCACATGGAATATTTGGAACCAGTAAATCCACAGACACACAAAGCAGCTTGGTGGCTGCCAGGAGCTGGAGACAGGGCAAAATGAGGAACTGCTGCTAAATGGACTTGAGGTTTTCTTTTGGGATGATGAAAATATTTTAGAACCTTTTAAAGGTGGAGTTTACACAACACTGCATTGAATTATATAGTTTAAAATGGTAAATTTCATGTTACTTATGTTAAACTGAATTTTACCTCAATTTAAAAATGAAAAACAAAACCAACCTGTAGCCTGAATCAGAAAGTCACAAACTAGCTTCAATTTTTTTTCCATCATCACTCACATGCCATCTGGCAATGGGCCAAAGTAGATTCTACTTCCACCTTAGAATGTGAGTCTCTTCCCCTTTTTTCCTTGCAACTGTCCCTGTCTTTACCCATCCAATGAAGGCTCATCACTTCTCACCTACTAATTACAACATTTTCCCAGATAGTCTTCTTGCCAACAGTTTTGTTCCCCACATTTAATCCTTTCTCTGAACTGCTGCCAGATCCATCTTTTTAAAATGCAAATTTAATCATATATGTATTCTGCTCAAAATCTTCCCATGTTTCTCTGTGGCTTTCAGGATAAAATGAAGCTCCTTATGCTAGCACAAAAAGCCTTTTCTATTCCAGCTTCTTCCTACCCCTCTGGCCTCAACTCCTATCATTCTTTCCCTTTCCCCCACTCTAAACAGGATACTCTTTTTACTTCAAAGATCTATGCTATTTAAGGTCTCTGCACTTTTACCTGGGAAATTTTTTCCCAAGAGAATGACTTGCCTAAAAATTCAATTAAATGTTTCATCCTCTACAATTCCCTAGCTCCCATTTCTCTATTTGCAAAGCACACCAACCATTTATCAGAGCACCCCTTATCACACTGTAATATAGATGACTTACTTTCCAACAAATAATCCATTAGTAGATCCTGAGAGTAGAAGCCATGACTTTTTTTTTTTTTTAACTTATTTACTTCTTCCATTAGCAAGGAGGGAGACAGACAGAGAAAAAAATGCACACCCTACAGAGTTGGTAATGCTGTGTCCACCTCCACCTTGGCTAACTCCAGATCAAGGATATTCATGTACCCACGCTCAGAAACATCTCTAGAATCCAGAATCTTCCCTTTTGTGGGTCAGTCTCTCAGAGCATTGGGTTTAACCACTGAGCCACCATTCAGCCCTGATTTTACCATTGTACAAATCATCAATACCTGGATTAGCAAATATTCAGTCACTCAGTCAAACATAAAATAATTCAGAAAGCTGTTGTCTTTGCTAATTAATCATTAATCTTCATGGCTGGCCAATATCAGAGAGAATAATTAGCATTCTTTTGTATAATGTTTCTGTTTAGCAGTCCATCCTCAAAACTAATTAAAACAAGATCTTTTGAACCTGATTCATGCATTTAATACATGAAAAAATATTTTCTAATCCTTCTTATTAAAAAAACTGGAAACTGTTCTATAAGAAAACGTGATAAAATAAAATTAGTGAAGGTAATATCCCTTAGTTAGTTTTGAGGTGAAAATCTAAACATCAAAATTTAACTAAGTGTTCTCTCTCAAACTGGAAATACAACTCCATTTCAGGTCTAAGAGCTGGATATATACAATTATACTCACTCTTGCACTACTGTCTACTACTGCTCTGTGTTCTTAGTCTCATCAAATATTTTGTTGGTATTAGATGATACACTAGAAGACTACATTCTATGAGAATATTTTCCTAGGATGGCATTCTCAACTCTCTTTTGGTTTCTGCTGAAAACGCTGGATATTTGGGAATGTTTTGACAATCTAAATTTGAATGTATCTAAGTGAGCCAAGATGAACCAGAATGTATCTCTAGACTCCTTTGATAACTAAGGATAATAAAAGTTACAAATACTTCCTATAAAAATGTAGCTGTATGACAATTATTGTTATGTTTTTATTATTAATGGGGTTAATCCTACTTTAACTGTTTGAATCCAATCTAGTTCTGTCCACGCTAAAATATGTGTAGATTTCAAACATGAAAAAAGTGAAGCACAGCTATGAACATACTTATTCTCTCATAAGCTAAAATGATTTCTCCTAAAACTATTTCTGCTGGAACCAAAGCACTTGCTCCATTTTCAATGTTTTATAAATTCCCAGAAATGATCTTCAGAAAATACCTTAATAGCAGAAATTCTTGTTCTTTAAATAATTTATTTGTTCTATATCTTACAGGCTTAGAATCAGTTCATTATTTTCATCTTGCACTGGCAACTAGAAAGTTTACAGCTAATTTAAGGTCCATTTCTAGATTTCCTCATTTGTAGTATGAGTATTATTCTCAAATGAGTGCCTTCTTATTCTTCTTAACCTTTATTTTCTCTTTTGCCACAATATATACTTAAGTTTACTATGTTGCATATATTTTTACTAGCTGCCTTTAATACCTTCTGAAATACAATCCTTTAAAAAATCCTCATATACACACCTGACTAATTATTAATCCATCTGTTTTGGGCTTCCAAATGTTACAGAAGCCTGACATAATCAAACTTATTCCACAGCTGTTCAACAAGTCCTTATATTTATTCTTGGTTAACTACATATCTGTTTTCCATATAAACTAGAACTAATTTTTTTTCATTCTTTTTGGGCTGTCAGTTATTCAAGAGGTAATGTCTCTACATAAATTCCAGTTGAACTTCTTTTTTTTGACATCCCAACAGTGGGACTGGATGGGGTAAAGATTTAGAACCTAGAAACTGAGGTAGTGAATATAAAGAAGGCAGCAGAGGAAAAATTTAGCAGGTAGACAACAGATAAAAATCCTTGACGGGCAACAGTTAATAATTGGGCAAGTGGTTGGTGCAAGGGAGTTTCACATGAATGAACAGATATCCCAACAGATGGGATATTGGAAATGTCAGACATCAGAGAGTTGGTTCCAAAAGCTTAGTTATCAAAGCAAGACTTTACAAAAAGGAATGAAAGTAGCCCAGGTACTGGAATTGGAGGGCAAAGGGAGAAACTGACCATTAGATTGAAGCAGCATAACAGTAATAAATGCTGAAAGATAAAGTATCAAACTAGAGACAATTACCCTGAAGGCTGAAACTCCTGGAATTGAACTGGAACTTGAAATTCTCCCTAAATTCAAGCTTAGTCCCAGAGGTTCAGCTGGGGAACAGGTGAGCATATTATTGGGGTCAGGTTGAACAGATGAGAAAAAAATACTCATGACAGTGACATGTGAAATGGCCTGCAGAGAAAGTGACCCTGAATATAGGATAATAAGCTAAGTTTATTGTAGCAAATAAGCTTTTTAATGAGATTTACAAGCATTAAAGCCACATAAATTTGCAAACATCATATGAAAACTATGTAAGAGAGAGTGCAGTAAAGAGGCAGAAAAAGTATGAGTAGTAATCCATATACTGTAGCCTGATGTTCCACATAAATAGCCCCCTCGAAGTCATCAATGATCTTTATATTCAACAGCCTGTAATTCTGAATCCACTTAGCTTTTCCTCCATGTATAAGCTAGGTTTTATAGCCTTTTTTTTTTTTTTTTTTTTTTTTTTTTATTTGTGTAAAGAGAAA
>NW_006204120.1:2430473-2512468 GCF_000334495.1 Tupaia belangeri chinensis
TCCTCCCTGTTTAAGTTAGGTTTTTTTTCTTTTTTTTTTTTTTTTTTTTTTTTTTTTTAGTTTGCTATAAGGCATATACACATTCCCAAGAGAGACAGAGAGAGAAACCGGGAAAATGAGAAATCAAAATCAACCCCCCACGCGGAGTTGACTATGCTGCAATCCCTTTTCCACCATTTGCCTCTCAGGATCTTGGGTGTGTATGCACATGCACCTCGTGTTTTACAAGCTGCCAAGTCTGGGACTCAAACTGCCGTCAGCCATGTGGGATCCAGCCACCTTAATGTCCATGCCATCTGCTGGCCCCTTTTCACCTAATCTTTAAAGATCTGTTCTTTGGGACCAGCAGATGGAGTAATGGTTACTTGCTGGACTCCCACATAGTCAACCACAGTTCGAGTCCTGGACCCGGTGGCTTAAACTCATGCTGGGCGTGTGTGCATGCATGCCCCAAATCCCAAGAGTATAACGAAAAAGGGATTGTGACATGGCCATTCCTCCTGTGGGTTGATTTCTCACTGTCTCTCAGTCTCTGTCTCTCCAGTGAGACGTGCACTATAGCAAAAATTTCTCCTTAAAAAAAAATCTACTTTTAATTTTTTTATAATTTCGTATGCATAAGTGTGTCTTCACAGTAAGACTATAAACTGTTTAAAATAAGGACAATGTTAACAGACACAAAAAATGAAAAGTTATCTGTTGATAAATATGTATACATAGTAATGTTTTTTATTTAACTAATTTGCACTATATTCATGCTGGGAAAAAACATATTGTACTCTATAAGAGTAAATTCAAATAGGTATGACTAGTTTACTTGATATAAGCCTTGCAAGAGTTGAACTGTCATCACTGGACAGTAGAGACACACTAAGATGTGCATACTGAGCATTCTGAAATCTGAAGCTAAAAATAAGGAAAAGATTTACATAACATAGACATTATCTACAATCAATTTTAAAGTTATTATATAATACTAAAAAGAAAGTTACTATTTCAGTAATTTTACTTCCTAATTCCTTCTAATAACTTCTAATATTCCGATGCAGACAACCTAAGTACAAAGAGGACAGAAAGATAATAAAGATGAAAGTGTCCAGAAATCTCTTGGGCTCTGTTTAGTAATCTACAAATCTAGACTAAAGTCAACATGACAGAAGAGAAAAAAAAATAAACGATTTCTATCCAAACTACAGGATGTGATATATAAATACCTTTGAGTTTTCATATTGTTGCCATTGCTAATAGGTTTGTAAATCATCCAGTTGCCACAAGAATTTTTCTTCAATTGGGAAGAAGGGGGAGGGAAGGAGAAGGTGTAAATCAGAGTATAAAAATATTTCAGTATTTCCAACTCAAAAGGAGATAAAACAAAGAAGCTTACTGTATAAAGTTCTCAGTATTTCAAAATAAAGGTTGTAAAGACAAATGAAATAGAAAGAAGGGTAAGACTTGGCAAGTAGATGAGTAGAACACTCTACGGATGATGAATATTTCATCACAATCACTTGATACCTTTCCTCCTTTTACTTAAATACCTATCCATTACAAAACCTATGCGTAAGAGTTACTGAATAGACCCACATTTTTATTTCAATTAGAAGTACTTACACTATTTAACATCCAAAATATTTTAAATTCATGACAAATAGAAAACATTAAATAAATCTTAACAGAGCACATAAACATAAAAAAGTAAAAATTTAGTTTTTAATTATGTTAAATATGCAAGATAATATATCTGGACATTATTATAGTAATGTGGAAATTTGAGCTCTGGGTTAATTAGCATAACAGAAACCTCAGACTATTTCAAGTGATTCTTTGTCAGACTATTCAATGCCCTTGTAAAACCTACAGCGGAAAAAACTACCTTAATGATATTACCAAATGGGATAAAATATCTTAGGACATCTAGCTGAATCTTTGTCTGATAGTGAAAATTCAATTTTTCTCTTTTTCCAGCCAGAAGAATTAAGCTTGCATTTAATTAGCATTTCTTGTCTTTCTCCTACAAAAGCCAAATATTACTCTAATTTCACATATGTCTGAAGTCCCTATCAAAGTCTCAAGCAAATTGATATAATTTAAATGAAAATCGAGCCTAATGATGTTTTCCATTTCTTTAAAATCATATAAAACTATTACTCAAAATGGTATCAAATATTTAACCTTAAATTACAATTCACAATATATTAAATGTTACATAGTATAAATATTATCTACAATCAATTTTAAAGATATAATACTAAAAGGAAGGTTTCTATGTCAGTAGTTTCACTTCCTGATTCCTTCTGATAGCTTCACTGGCCTGATAATATACAAGACCATTAGCAACTGCACATCTCTCATTCAAATTTAAGAGTTACTCAAAAACTCTATCAAATATACATGAGAAAAGACAAATGCATATGTAAGTTAAACATCCCAGAACAGAGCTTGACACTAGTGTTCTTAAGAAAATTCTATTATACATCATAACCTGACAGTTCTGCTCCAGGATGTTTTCACTTACTAGGTTGTCCCCAGTGCATGAAAACTGTTGTTGAGTATGATTCTTAGGGCTTTTGGGGTTTTTCCATAAACACTAAAGTTTATACCTTAGGTTTTAGTGTTCAAAGTTTCAAATTTCACCTCTATATGACTTTGTTTAAAAATATATATATTGGGACCAGCAGTTAGCATAATGGCTATGTCGCTGGACTCCCATGTAGTCGACCGCAGTTCGAGTCCCAGACCCGGTGGCTTAAACTCACGCCGGGCGCATGTGCGTGCGTGCCCAAGATCCCGAGAGAATGGAGGAGAAGGGATTGCGGTGTGGCCATCCTCCCTGGGGGATCCTTTCTCGATCTTTGTCTCTCTGTCTCTGACTGTCTGGCGAGCGCACACGCCCTATAGCAAAAAACTCTCAAAAAAATATATATATGTATATTTTTGGGGAGGTCAATAGGTAACGTGGTGGTTAAGAGGATAGACTTCCACATGGCCAACTGTAGTTTGAGTCTAGATCCAACGGCATGAAAATCACACTGTGCACATGTGCTTACATGCCCAAAAATGGAAAAGAAGGGATTGCAACATGGCCATTCCCCCTCAGGGGTAATTTTTCACTTTCTCTCTTTCTGTCCTCTGTCTCTGGCAAGAGCATGCACCCTATGGCAAAAATATAAAATGAAAAAAAAATTAAAAGTATATATATATATGTAAAAAGAGTGTGTGTGTATAAATTTAAACCAGTTGATTTTCATCCAAACCATAAAGAAACCTTACACTCTACTATTAAATTATCCCCGAAAAACCCTGTGACCTTACTTTACAACTACTGAAGCTACTCTGTACAAGCTTAAACAACCTTATTTAAAAACTAAAAATTGCTATTAGATAACCTTTCAATAAACTGTAGTTTCATTCAATACTTACTGAATACTTACTACGATATAAGGCATTATACTGGATTATATGGGAATGTCCAAAGACATTTCTCTACCCCTTAAGGAGCTTAAGGAACAGGAGAAATATTTTTTTGTTGTTGTTTATTTCATTGATGATGGTACATGTATGCTCAAGAAAGAGCACTAAAGAAACTCTCGACAGGGTGTCATCATGCTGCAGACCCCCTTTCCTTAGTCCTCCAGGTCATTAGGATACACGATGCCTGTGTATTTTCAGGCCAACGCTGGGATCAGAAGCCATGGCTGGCCAGGTGGCTTCTAGCATTACAGTTCAGTGTACTACCAACTGTGCCAACTAGCTGGGAGAAGAAATCTTCCAACATGTAATAATAAAAAAACTCTTTATAGTATTGAGCAGGATTTTAAATACATATTAGTTCACTTATCCCTCACAACAGTCCTGTGAGATAGGTATTATTACTGCTCCCAATGTATAGATGAGAAAAATGAGGCTCAAAAAGTTTAAGCAGCCAGCTCAGGATCAAGGACTTCTAAAAGGTGGAACTGGGATTGTGACTACAGGCAGTGCAATGCAGCTCCAAAATCCAAAACTTTCAACCCCTTTGCGCTGCTGGCTTGAAGACTGTGATAAACATATGATGAAATAAAAATGAGTAGGAGTTTTTCAAAACAACAAACAATAAAAAAAAATACATAGGGTGTTTCAAAAACAGGCCATATCTTATCAGGTAGAGTTTGAAATATGATCCCAGGAGAGTAAGTGATTTTCAGAAGAGGAAAGGAAGCTTTCTTTGGGTAAAAGTTGCTTTGTTAACGTAGTACATTAAAAGAATATTTATGACGTCAGCTAGAAAAGAATAATAGGGAGCAACTAAAGATTTCTGAGCTGGGTACAGAGAGGGTATGTGGGTGTGTTTTAGTAAGATTAATCAGAGGCTATGAAGAAGGGCAGCAGGCCTCAACCTTGCCTTGGTGACCAGTAAAATTTCTCCCACAAATAATCCAAAGTCCTAACAGCCTGGCCCGTGGTGGTGACAATGGGGAGAGAGGGGAGAATAAAACAAAGCCAGAACATGTTATAGAATCAGATATTATAGAACTGGATGATTGTGTGCAGAGCCTTCTGTGTATCAAGGTCTGAGGACTCAGAAACAAGTATGTCGAGGGCATGAGAAAATAAGAGACAGAGGTCTTAGTCATCCAGAGCTTCTGAGTCTGGATGAGTAGAAAACTGGGGCAATCATCAATAAAAGCTCCAAGCTTAGGAGCAAGGAGCTCACATAAAATATGTGGCAGTTACTCAGTTATTGAGGGTGAGGCAATGAAGAGAGATCAAGGATGAAGGTAAGGATTTGGAGTCATCTGCAGAGTTTATTGAGTTGAAAATGGTGGCCAACACCTTCGGAGTGTGTTTAAAAAAAAAAAAAGAAAGAAAGAAAAGAAAAAACAGAACTAGAGAGAATCTTTACATGCCTACATGTAGCTCCTAAGAGGATGGGTAAATTGGCAAGAAAGGAGATGAATAATTTGAGAAATAAAACTTACAGAAGTACAGTTTCAAATTAAGGAAGGTTCAAAAAAGAGCAAAAGACTAAGTTTAGAAGTTTAGGAAGGCCAGGAGTCAGAGTAACACAGATACTCAACTTACAAGGGGGTTTTATCTTAGGAACCCAAGTCAAAACTGTGTTTAATACACCTACTCTATTGAGTATCATAGCTCAGCCTAGCCTACCTCGCACATGCTCAGAACTCTTACATTAGCTTACAGTTGGGTGAAACTATCTAACACAAAACCTACTTTATAATTAAAGTTTTGAATATCTGCTCTAATTTGTTGACTACAGTACTAAAAGTGAAAAATAGAATGCCTTCGCTGTAGCTGCCTTGCACCTACCAAACACTGCTAGCCCAGACCAAAATTCAAAATCTGAAGCACCCAACTGGTATTGCTTTTGCACCATTTGTGAAGCAGAAAAATGTTGTCAGGCTATCTTAAGTAGAAAGGTGAGGACCATCCATATATTATACCGAAGCACTAAGGAGTTAAATTCTTTTCAAAATTTTACCCTCAAAGTAAATACATTATTTTTTCTTGAGTTTACAAAGCCTAATCAAAGAAGTATTAATGCTATCCCCTAAAGACGACAGGAAACTAATTTAAAATATATAAAATATTATAGAAATGCAGTTTCTCATACTGAAGAAGAGTATGGTGAGGACAGATGAAGCCACTACAGAAACAAAATGTATGGCTCCCTGTATTGTATTTTACAAAATATTAGGTAAAGTTGTTTATTTATTTACTTTTCAGAATTTAAATAGAATCCACTTCACGGAGCAGCTTAAATGTCACCTCCTCAGGCAGGTCTTCTCTGTTCTCCAAACCAGGTTAGATTTCACTGTGACTGATCACAGATCACATAGTTCTCCTCTATTTCCCCTGTCCTAACATTTATGAAATGCTCTTATAATGGCTATCTATCTTACTAAGTTAATACTTGCTCAAGGGAAAGGACTGCCTCTCTTATATCATTTTTTTCTTTAATTCATCTGGTCTCAGTTAAAATGCCTTAGTGCAAGGCCCAGTAGGTGGTATGGTGGTTAAAACGGCAGGGTCCCACATGCTGACCTCACGGTTCAAGTACTGGATCTGTAGGCTTAAAAAACATACGAGAGGGGGCAGCAGGATGTGGCAGTTAAGGTGCCAGACTCTCTCACACCCAAGCACAGTTCAAGGCACGAAATCGGCAGCTTGAAAATCATGCCAGGCGTGTGTACGTGCATGTTTCAAATTCCAAGAGGAAAAGAGATTGCACTGTGGCCATCCCCCCTGGAGGGAGAGATTTCTCACCTTTTCTCTCACTGTCTCTCTTGGACAAGCACACATACTATGGCAAAAACCTTAAAACAAACAAACAAACAAACAACAAAACAAAACAAAACCACTCTCTGGGCATGTGTGCATGTGTGGCCCAAAATTCCTGAGATGAGAATGAAGAAGTAATTGTGGCATGGCCATACCCGCTAAGTAATGATCTCTTTACTTTCCCATCTCTGTCTCTCTCCAGTGAGCACAAGAGCCCTGCAGGGCACTAAAAAAAAATATTTTAAAATGTTTTTAATGGCAATATATAGGATCTAACATATGACTGATAATAAATGACTGCCTCAACATGTACCTCAAACATGAACTTTTTTTTAAAGAGAGAGATAGTTTTGTTATAGGCATGTGTGCTCACCAGAGAGAGACACAAAACAAGAAATCACTCCTCCCCACCCCACAAGGGAGATGGTCACACCTCAATCCCTTCTTCATTCTCTTCTCCAGACTTTGGGTACGCATGCACATGTGCCCCATTTGTGTTTTAAGCCTGTAGTATAGAACTCAAACTGCAGCCAACTACATGGGTGTCTAACATCATAACAATTATACCATCTGCTGGTCCCAAACCTATTTACTTTCTAAAACACACAGAGAAATATTTTTTGAGATCTGTACTATGACTATTAATTCAAATTTCACGGTTATAAATTAAAGCTTTTTCATGTATTTTCTTAGTCACCATACACAAAGCACACAGAGATTATGACTTTTTTGATATAAAAAATAGGCCTTCACATTTGAAATGTAGAGGTGACTGGACTAGGAAGAAACTGGCCAAACAAAATACAGTGAAATATTTATCAGAAAATATTCCAAAAATAATTTACTAGAACAGAGAACGGCTTATGAATCTTGGCTATATTTTTCATTTTGACTCAGAATTTGTATAAATCACAGAATCTCCAACAACAGGAGACACACCCAACCATTGCACCATGAACATCAATTAATGCTATGTTGCACAACAGAGAATCTTGTCTTATCTCTTCTGCCCACTCCTCCAACTGTTCTCAAGTGAGTTAATTAAGGCCTATGGGAGAAAAGAATTCAAATGACAAGTCACTTCAGTAGGCAAAAATGACCCCAGATACCAATTAAAAACAGTTTTGATAAACTTTGAAGATAATTTGCACTAAACTAACATAGTAGAAAAGTATGGAAAAAGTTCCTTTTAGCCTGTGAGTAGCTATCAATAACTAAAGTTTGAGTGATTCAACTAACAAGGGAACTAAGAATAGAAAAGTGTTACCTTTCTATTACTCATTTATTTTTCTTTCTATGGCCCTTATATTCAAAACTTTTTTTTTTTTTTGAGAGGTTTTTGCTATAGGGCACGTGTCTGCACCAGAAAGAGACAGAGAAATAGAAAGTGAGAATCACCCCCCCAGGAGGATGGCCACATCATGATCCCTTCTCCTCCATTCTCCTCTCAGGATCTTGGGCACACAGGGACACGTGCCCTGCATGAGTTTAAGCCACCGGGTCTGGGACTTGAACCGCAGTCGGCTACATGGGAGTTCAGCAATATACCCATTACACTAACTGCTGGTCCCTATTCAAAACATTTTAAGGATAGTCTACTCTAAATATGATCTGATCACCTAGAGAAAATATGGTCATTAAATGTTATTAGAATAACTAGTAGCCCCAAGAAGTTCTGAAGGGAGTGCTATACCAGGAAAACTAAAGTCAAAGACAAAAATAAGAGTACAGGGAACCAGCAGTTAGCGTAATGGCTATGTCACTGGACTCCCATGTAGTCGACCACGGTTCACGTCCCGGACCCGGTGGCTTAAAACTCACGCCAGGCGCGTGTGCAGGCGTGCCCAAGATCCCAAGAGGAGAACGGAGGAGAAGGGATTGCGGCGTGACCATCCCCCCTGGGGGGTGATTTCTCGCTTTCTGTCTCTATGTCTCTCTCTGTCTGTCTGGCGAGCACACGCATGCGCCCTATAGCGAAAAGAACCTCTCCAAAAGAAAATAAATAAATAAATAAGAGTACAAAAAACAACAAAGGGAATGGCTAACTTATTGGTAGAGACAAGTCTGTAAGGATCAATAACAACGAATGTTAACTTCCAGAATTTAAATGGAAAGATCAGACCACAGTAACACTGCAAATTCAACAGAAGAGAGATCAATTGTATGAGACTAAACTGGTGAAATAGGATTTTACGACTTTTGACTAAAACATTTCTGGTTTTCTTCTATGCTTTGTTTTCCAGATTTAAGGATTATCTTCTCTTGAACTGTTGATAGGTTCATCTACCTACTGTTTGAACTGAATCCTAACTTTTTTCCTTGCTTTAAGCGTTATACAAACTTCTCAACATTTGATTGTGATCTATTAAGACTATTTTTCTTGAAATTAAAAATACCTATTTAATGACTACAATAAGCTATATAGCCTCAGCTAGGTACTACTATATAGTATGTTCATTCTACTCACTGAAGTTTATGCCTAAAGTCAGACATGTGTTGATAGATATGTATATATCAACTGCACTTGCTATTGAAAATATTTAATTAAGATCTTTTGTGAATCAATAAAATGGGAGAAATAAAAGGCACGGAAAACAACTCTCATACCAGAGATAGTGTGGTCGGAAGGTGAGAAATGGCAGAGGGAGAGAGGTAGGGAATCGGGGGTAGGGGGGCGGAGGAAGAGGCATAATATATAAGAAACAAGAAATGGAAAATTATTTGTTAACAATAACACATATGGTAGTATCCTTGATTGAGCCAATATACAGTGTATTCTGAATGAAAAATCTCATTTTGCATACTGTAATAATGTACAGTGAATTAATATAAATTTAAAATAAAAATTTAAAATAAAATAAATAACTAGGAGCCTTCTGCAAAAATAAACAAATTTGCATCTACTCAGTGTACCAAAATAAATTCAAAGGGGTTGAAGATTTATATTGAAGAAAATAAAGCAATAGTTAAAGTAAATGTAAGATTATTTCTTTGTAGATTTTGAGTTAAGAAGGTCTTCCTGACTCAAAATTCTAGTCATAAAAAGAAACTCTGATGAATTCAACTACATAAAAATTAAAAATCTCTGCATGGCCAAAAAATAATTTTTAGAAGTCCAACATCAACAAAATCAAAAAACGAATGTCAAACTGGGAAAAAATATGCACTATTCTTCTCACTGACAAATAGCTAGTCAAAAATAAATAAATAAATACAATATGAATTGGCAGTGCATGGAAAAAAAATATGTATATGAAAAGAAGTTTAAAGTCACTCATCAAAAATATACAAATTAGGGACCAGCAAATGATGTAGCAGTTGCATCGCTGGGCTCCCACATGGCCAACCCTGGTTCAGGTTCCGGACCTGATAGCTTCAAACTCACACTGGGCGCGTGTGTATGTGTGCCCAAGATCCCAGGAGGAGAATGGAGAAGAAAGGATTGTGGTATGACCATTACTCTCAGGTGATTTCTCGCTTTCTTTCTCTCTGTCTGTGGTGAGCATATGTGCCCTATAGCTAAAATCTCTCTCCAAAAGAAAAATATACAAATTAATACTAATTTGAAATACAATTTTCTTATCACTATAGATAAAAAAAATTTAAATATACAATTCTAATGACAAGATAGTACAGAAAGAGTTTTTCTTGCTGAACACCATTAGTGTGCTAACAATGAATGATAAATGATGAGGAAGCAACCCCTCATTTTCCCTCTACCACTGATACCTTCCCATCATAATTCTGATAAATCTACTTTTTAAAAACACATAGTTGGTTCTCCATATCCGTAGTTTTTGTAGACTTAACTAACTGCAGATGAAAAATAATTGAACAACAAATTGGTCTTATCTGCAATGAAAATGAAGACTGTTTGGGTCATTATTCTCTAAACAATACAATTATTTATATAGCATTTGCATTGTATTAGGTATTATAAGTAATCTAAAGATCTAAATAGAATGTAAAGTATACAGGAGGATGTACAAAGGTTATGTGTAGATATTATGCCACTGGGATGTGAGCATCCAAGGATTTGGGTATTTGCAAGGAATTCTGGAGCCAGTCAACTGCAGATACAGATGGATGACTACAGGAACCTAATAATCCTAAACAGTCTCAATAGAAAAAAGCAACATGCTATTTCAAAATGAAGGTAAACAAATTTTACATTAATTCACAAAGGGTATTTCTAACTAAACAAATATTGTCATTCCTCAAAAGAGGGCAAAATTAAAAATAGGGATTTATAGATAGTTCTAATTATAGTATCTAGCTATTGAAGCATCACGAAGGTAATATTACTTTAATAAACTTTCCTTTAATATTTTTCTAAGATTGTACAGTTGTTTATTTCAGAAAGAGCTCAATAATCTTGGATATTAAAAATCTTATGGGAATTAAGGTACAGAAAAAATTAAGAACTTGTTAGTAAGGCTGTAATTTACACACAAATTACTTTAAAGGACTCTTGAGAAAATATTTTTATAACCATATACTAAATAAGGTGAAAAACAATCTCTAAAACAAGAAGAAAATATCAGATTTTTTTTTTTAATCTTAAAAAGCTATGGTTCCTGCCTCTATGACACAATCAGTAGCATACCAAACTGGGTAGCTGGAATCCACATGCTGGCCACAATTTGAGTCCCCAGCCTGATCAAACTAAAAATATGCCAGGCATACATACACATATGCCCGGACCCTGGTAAGCAATACTGGAGTAAGGAAATCATAGCATGACCAAGACCTATGGAGAGGGTGCTCCTGTCTCTCTTATGCATGCGTGAGCATACACACTTTAACAGGAATTTTTTAGAAAAAGTTAAAGACATTGAGTTTAAGAGATAGTTAATATGCAAATTGACATTGGCACACCTGGTTCATTCCCTTGTCAAATGGTCTCCTGTCAATTATCGTGCTCAAGTTGAGGTATGCTTCGTGGTAGTTCCACTAAAGTGTAAGAATCTTAAGTAGCACACTTACTTGGTTACAACCCGATCTGTTAAATTGTATTACAGTTTATGGGCATCTGATTAAGTGAGTTATAGTATACTGCTTTAACTAAAATAGTCCATGTTAGATGGAGAAATGGCTTCAAAACATCTGTACAAAGGAATACAAGATTAGGATAATAATGCAAATCAAAACAAATAAAAAGAACATGGCAGAACTGAATACTTCTCCTAGCACAAACACCCTATTAACTAAAATTGTTGATTAAAGCAATGCTATAGTTAGAGCCATTGAAAAAGAACTCTCAAAACTGTCAAGAATTTTATTGAGGGGCCAGCAGGTAGCATGGTGGTTAAGGACACTGGACTACCACATGGCTGACCGCAGTTTGAGTCCTGGACCTAGTAGCTTGGTTTCTTGCTTCCTCTCTCTCTCTCTGTCCCTCTCTGGTCAAATTAAAATAAAGTTAAATAAAATAATTCTTTTATAAAACAATTCTATTGAAAATATAAATATGTCCACTAACAAAATTGATATTCATGGTCATATATATATATAAATAAAATGTGGACAAATAATGAGACTACAACACTGTCACAATTAGCAAGACATCTAAAAATTAAACTTCTAGAATGGAAAGACAAATGTCTGAATATTTAGAAGAAATGCTTACTATGCAATACTTCAACGAGTTCTTTCAACATTTTACAACATTCAGTAAATATTACTCAATAACAAATAACTACATTACATTGGGAAAAGACTAACTCCTCTTTCTTCTTGGGTAAAAATAGGTAAAGTGATAAAAACAGTGGAATAAAACTAAAATGCAATCTTTTATCTGTAAATGTTAGAAGTACTATAGGAAAGATTGCTTAATGTTTGCAGAAAGAAAATTTATAGCAAATTATGTAATACAAGAAGCAGATATAAAAGAGACACATTTCTTACATGTCTCAGTCTATGGCATTTACTAGATTTCTGTTTCCAAAATAAAACATTATATATGTTAAGGATAAAAGGAAGGTTTTATTGGAGAAGATTAAAAATCTCAACACCAATAATCTTTAATATATTGTGTATATGTAACTTTTGACAGGACAACTGCTTTAACTAAAAAACGAGATTCTTAGACAAATCTACAGAGAGCAACTCATTCAGTCAGACAAGTTACTGCAGGAAAGTTTAAAAAAGAAAGGTATGCTAAATATTCCAGAGAGCACCAATAAAGCTGATTTTATGTATATAAAACCTCTAAAGTAAAAACAGCATTAGAATATTTTGATGAGATAAGGTATGACCAAAACTTTATACCTATACAGTTCACTAGTTATCTACTGTAAAGAACTTGATAGAGCTATTGAACTAAAAATACAGCCTATGGATTTTTCTTCACAAAAACATTCAAATTTGATGATTTTCTGTGATAAGATGTTAAGCTACAAAGCAGAATCTTCTAAATAATAAATACCCTGACCTTTTAATTTCAATGTGAAGGAAATGTTTTAACAGTTCATGAAAAGAGTAACTGCCTATGAAACTTGCAGGAAAAGGAATTTTAAAGTTGGTTCTTTAAAAACATCCCCACACAGACTCACTGCAACAGTAAACACTGGTGGAAACTACTACTTGGCAGGTGGGGTCATGTGGGACCCCCAGGTTCAATTCCCAGTCCTCTCTAAAAGCCAGATGCAGAGGTGTGAGCTAAAAACTCCAGCAGCTTGGTAGGCTGAGGTAGGAGGATCACAATACTTCAAGATCTTGTCTTAAAAAGAAGAAAAAAAAATCAAGATAAAAAACAGCCCCATCAATTTGTGATTTGTACTGAAAATGTTGAGGATGTAATTTTTTAGAGGTTTTTTGCTTTAAAGTGCACGTGTTCACTAGAAAGAGAAACACAGATACAGTGAGAGAGAAAATGAGAAATCACCTCCCAGATGGGATGGCCACACTGCAATCCAATCTCCATTCTCCTCCCAGGATCTTAGGCATGCACACACTTCCACCTGGTGTGATTTTCAAGCCACCAGGTCTGGGACTTGAACTGCAGTGGAACCATTTGGGAATCCAGCAATGTAACCACTATGCCATTTGCTGGTCCCAAGGAAGAAATTCTTAAAATCCTCTCATTTTCATATTCAAAAAACATACAAACAGAATTTTTGACCTGTATCAAAATTTTCCAAGGGAAGTATTATCAATAGGTTTATGATCTACTGCTTAAAAAAATCAAAACCTTCCAATTAGGCAGAAGAAAAGATTGACATTAGAGAAGATGGACATTTACTTGCCATGTATCACCAAAAGCCTCTGCATAGTTGCTAGACAGTATTTAATTTCAGTATCATGACTTAGGAAGCACTGCCATTTTAATCTACATCATCTTTGTGAACTATCTCTGACAGTTCTGACAGCAATAAAAAGAATCAAATTAAACGGACCTTGGAATCAGATTCATATTGCTGTCATAGAGCATTTAAGATTTTAAAACATAAGGAAGCATGTCCAGGTGGGTGTTTTAGAAATATCCCCATAGTTTTGTGCTGAAATGGTAGAGCAATCTAATAACCTTTCACATCTGCACCCAATGTACAATGGACAGCTTAACACCTACAGAGATGAACAATAAAAACAAATTTTGATAACAAATTGGGTTCTCCTATAGGTTCTAATTTTCCTATCAAGATGAAAAAAAAGATAACCAAATGCATAGCCAATAAATAATATCCAAGTTTTCACTGGAATGTTATAATTTCCATATAAGTGTATTCATTCCAAATGCAGCACTGATGTCACAACTAAATATACAAAAGGAGTTCATCATTCAGGATAACTTATCTTTTCTAACCTGACATTTTTAGTGGATTGAATAAAAAGGTCTAAATTTGACCTACTTTAAAACTGTTCTATAGGAAAATTAATGTAATATTTTAACTAAAGACTTGGAAATTTAGACTACTAAACTATGTAGAAGATTTGCACAAAATACGTCTTCAGATGACAGTCTTATATCTACCACCACAATGAAGAGTTCAGGTGGCAAAGAGGTGATTGCTAGGAGGTAATTACTGGGTTTTCTTTATAATGAACTAAATCTTGCAATTAAGATCTCGAGACCCTGGTTTAATAGTTCATATAAAAAGTTTGAACAGAACTGATTATTTTTAAAAACCTCTTTTTTAAAAAAACTTTTTTTATTTTTTTAAGAAACTATTTAATTCTAATTATTTTTTCTTTTTTAATTTTTTTAATTAGTTAATTTACATTTATTCACTGAGCATTGTCACAGCATACAAAATGTAATTTCCCATCCAGAAGATGCTACAAAGTAGCTCAATCATACATGTTATCGTCCATAATTTTTCATTTTTACTTTCATTTGTGTGTGTGTGTGTGTGTATATATATAACAGGTATCCACAGTTGTTTTCCATTCCTTTTTCCCCCCACATTTTATTGATTTACAAAATTTCTTAAATAACCTAACTACTTTCTATAGCAAGATCTGCTGACATATGCATATATATGCATATCTATGAATACATGTCTGACTTAAGGCACGAATCTCTGAGTAGAATGAATATACTATAAGGTAGCACCTAGTTGATGCTATATAGTTTACTATGGTCATTAATTATGTATTTTTTACTATATTTTTCCATTTTAAGAAAAGCAGATTTAATTTTAATAAATCAAAGAAATGCTAAGGAAATATGCTTAAAACTTAAAGCCAGGAAACAGGTTGGGATTCTGTTCAAATAGTAGGTACATGAACCTGTCAGCAGCTCAAGACAAGACAAAAATCCTTAAAATTGGAAAACAAAGCCTATAAGATCATTTTTCATGCCTATTGAAAGACAGCATTGAAAAACTCAAGATTTGGGACCAGCAGTTAGCATAATGGCTATGTCGCTGGACTCCCATGTAGTCGACCACAGTTCGAGTCCCGGACCCAGTGGCTTAAACTCACGCCAGGCACGTAGTGAGTGCGTGCCCAAGATCTCAAGAAGAGATAAGATCATTTTTCATGCCTATTGAAAGACAGCATTGAAAAACTCAAGATTTGGGACCAGCAGTTAGCATAATGGCTATGTCGCTGGACTCCCATGTAGTCGACCACAGTTCGAGTCCCGGACCCAGTGGCTTAAACTCACGCCAGGCACGTAGTGAGTGCGTGCCCAAGATCTCAAGAAGAGAATGGAGAAGGGACTGTGGTGTGGCCATCCCCCCAGGGGGTGATTTCTCGCTTTCTGTCTCTCTGTCTTTGTCCGTCTGTCTGGCGAGCGCACACACCCTATAGCAAAAACCTCTCCAAAAAAAAAAAAAAGAAAAACTCAAGATTTAATTATTACAAAGTCACAGTAGCCAGGATGAAAAGGTTTGATATACACAAATACTGATAGTAGATAGAACGCTGCCAACTTAAAAATTCAGTACACTGATTTTGGGGAGGTAACACAAAATGTTTGGGTAAAAATAATTTACAAAGAAAATTACTGAATCCTCATGGTTAAATCTTTCCACATTTTAGGGAATATCTGATAAGCAATTTTGTACAAAATTTATCAACAATGTGATAATAGTAGCTGTCTGGCCTTTAACTGTTAAATATTGAAGTTATTCTCTGCTTTTAAAGAAATACTGTAAATTTAATTGGAAACACAAATGCATCTCTAACTTTAGCAAAAAAAAAAAAAAAAAAAAAACTTATTATTTAGGGGCCAGCAGGTGGTTGGGGCACTGGACTTTCACATGGCCAATCACAGTTCAAGTCCCAAGCCTGGTGGCTTGCTATCTCGCTTTCACTTTCTCGCGCTCTGTCTCTCGCTGGTCAAATTGAAAAATAATAACAACAACAAATAAATTTTTAAAAATGTTTAAAAGTTTTCAAAGATGTTGGGGATCATTAGTTTCCTATAAATTCACTTATACACATTTTCTCAAAATAAGCTAATCAGGAGTCAGCCGTTGGTATGGTGGTTAAGGTGGTTAGATCCCAAAGAGCCAATTACCCAGTTCAAGTCTCAGTCCCAGAGGCTTGAAAGACAGGCCAGACATATGTGCATGCATGCCTAAAATCCTGAAAAGAGGGGAAAATGGAGAAGGGATTGTGGTGTGACCATTCCCCATGGGGACCATTTTCTTACTTTCTTTCTCTCATTTCTCTTTCTCTCAAACACACACGCCCTCTCTCACAAAGTTAAAAACAAACAAAAAGATTAGTACCTCAGCAAGAAAAAAAAAAGCTTCTAAACTTCAGTTCACTTTATGCGCTACAAAAAGACATTTTTACTACCAAATTGATTACTTAAAATAGTTTGATATCTAGCATTGTATCTTGATACAACCTAATTTTTAGAATAAAAATGAACATTAAGCCCACAAAACTGTTCTGAAGACTGTTAGGCAATTCGAGCAAGAAAAACAAAAAGAGCTATAATGTACATTATTTCAAAACAATGAGTCACAGTTAATGAGTATTTTAAGTGGTTGCAAAAAGCTGAAGTGATTAGTTTATTCCAACTACCAAAATGCCAAGACTATCAGGAGTGTTTTATTATTCAGATCCTAGCAAAATAGGACCTAAAATTAAAAGTTTTTAATACATTTATAAAGTTTCCCTTAAGATACCATACAACATTATACTAAGCTGACTTTCTATTCTAAATTTTTCTTACACCAGGCATAAATTGAGCCAAGATAAAAACTGAATCTACTATGAAAATGGCCTCTTCTATTGCCTATAAGAATGGTGCAGAGAACTTTCTGGACTCAGAAATAAAAACAGAAATGCTTCACAGTGGTAATCTTCCTCTAACCAAGGTATGAGGGGAAGAGAGTAAATTAATGAAATGAAGAGCAAGACAAATAATGGTTCGCTATATATCAAACCAAATATTAAAATTCCTGTGGTATTAAGCTTAAACTACCACCAAATATGCCCTCCCAAAGATGATTCCAAGTCAGAGTCACTTGAAAATACAGAAAGTAATCAAACCTATACAGTAAAAGCCAAATTAATTGGAATTAGCTTGAATATTCTAATTTTGAAGTTAGAAACAAATTTAATTTTCAACTTTGGAAGGCCTAGATAGCAAAATCATTAAGTGCCAATTATTTTCTTAGATATCAGTTTAGGGCCAGCACCAGCCATAGCCTGGTGTTGAGGGGCATGGGTCCCACATGGCCAACTGCAGTTTTGAGTCCTAGACCCCAGGGCTTGAAAAAACACCAGGCACATGTGTGTGCATGCCCCAAATCTCCCTCCTCAAAAAAAACAGAATAGGAGAAGGGGTTGAGAAGTGAGCATGCCCCATGGAGGATACTTTTTCACTTTCCTTCTGTCTCTTTGTCTCTCTCCAGGAAATATATGTGCTCACTGGCAAATTAAAAAAAAAAAAAAAAAAAAAAAAATAAGCTTAGGAAAAGGAGATAGTGAGGCCACCAGGTGGCATTAAGGAGCTGGACTCCCATATGGCTGACAGTAGTTTGAGTCCCAGAACTGATGGCTTGTTTTTTCACTTTCTCTAACACGCCCTATAGCAAATTTAAAAATAATAATAATTTAATTTTTAAAATAGGAATTAGTTTGAATTTGTTTTTTAAATTGTCAGAGGGTATGTGTACTCACCAGTGAGAGAAAGCACTTACAGCAGGGCATGCTCACACTGCAACACTACTCCCTCCAAGCTCCATCTTGTCAGGATATGGGGTATGCACACATACACATGTGCCTGGCATGTTTTTTAAGGCACCAGTGCCAGGATTCTCTCTACAGTCAGCTATATGACTCCCTCAACTGCTATGCTGCAGGACCGGCCCTGAATCTTTTTCTTCAGTAACACTTCTTTTAACATCATAGAAAGGCAGGGGCAGAAAGAGAATATTACAGTTCAAGTTAATGCAGCTTTTATAGAAAATTTCTTCAACAATATCATTGTGATCTTATCTTTCATTGACTGTAACACATTTTACATCTTTGTTTTTTGATTGCTTCCCCACCCCAAAGTGTAGTATATTAAAAATTCAATGAAATGATAACTGTAAACCAATTACTATGCTAATAAGTTTGGGTCAACAGTAAGTCAAATCAAACAAGATTCTTGATCTCTTAGGGATTTTTAGTTAGAGGGAGAAATGGCAGGCAAAATGTAAAACCATGATTCTAAAGAATCATTTAGGGACCAGCAGTTGGTGTAATGGCTATGTTGCTGGATTTTGAGTCGACTGCATTTTGAGTCCCAGACCCACTGGCTTAAACTCACGCCAGGTGTGTATGCATGTGTGCCCAAGCTCCCGAGAGGAAAATGGAAGAGAAGGGACTGCAGTGCGGCCAGCCCCTCTGGGAGGGTGACTTCTCATTTTCTGTCTCTCTGTCTTTCTGGCAACTGCACATGCCCTATAGCAAAAACCTCTCAAAAAAAAAAAAAAAAGAAAAGAAAAGAAAAAAGAAAAAAAAAGAAATAATCTAATATGTACATGGCACAATGACAGCAAACAGAACAGTGACCTAACCTACTCAATAACATCACAGGAGGCATCCATCCCTGAGTAAGAAAATAAGAGCAAGAAACACCAACTCCAAGCTAAAAATAGAGAGGCAAACAGAGACCTAGTCTCCCAGGATTTCATAAATTATAGTAAGGATTTTTGTCTTATTCTACCTATGACTCCTAAAAGCAGTGAGAACCCAACTGAATGTTTTAATTAGAGGAAAAACATCCTAAAACTTGTGTCTTAACATCACTCTGGGGACCAGGAGGTGCCGTGGTGGTTAAGGTTTTAGATTCCCACACTGGCCAACCACAGTTCAAGTCCTGGTGTAACTGACAGCTTGAAAATCACACTGGGTGTGTGTGTTTGTTATGTGTGTCCCCAAAATCCCAGGAAGAGGATGGAGGAAAAGGGATTGCAGCATAGCCAATTCCCCAGGGTGTTGATTTCTCTCTCTCCTCTCTCTTCCCTCTCTCCTTTCATGTTCTCCTCTTCCTCTCTCCCTCTTGAGCAAAAGTACCCTATGACAAATATAGCACTCTGGCTGCACTTAAGGAGCACAGGGGTGTGTACAAGGAGCCCAACAGAACTGCTGTCAAGTTAGAAATGAACTGAGCCAACAGAAAAATTGGCAGATTATTGATATATTCCAGACCAACTATATATGCATGTGTATGCATATTTATCAACTGACCTGGACGATGGATTGAGTGGAAGGACTACAGAGACATTCAGGATCACACTGGAGTTTCCAGCATACATAAATGAATCCTTGAGGGTGACACTCGCTAAGAGGAAGAATGTTAAAGGAAACCCGGATTCAGGAGGTAGAAAGATCACACATTCTTAAAACATGTTTGAGGTGCTCTTGGGACACTCACAAGATGTTGAGTGGGTAGACAGACCCATAAAAGTGGACCAGTATTATAAATGAGAGTGATCAGTGCAGAGGTGAATCTGCCGTATGAGTAGAAGTGCTCAATGAATTGACAGGGAGTGACTTAGCCCGGCCTGAGAAACTCCCACATAGAGCCTAAGCCTAAGCAAAGTGGAAATGAATTAGCAAGTCAGACTGAAAACCTGCCAGAAAGAAAGAAATCAAAGGAATAAAGACATATAGAATGCCAAGTGTCAAAAGAAAAGAATGTAATCCAACTGTGCTGAGTGCTGGGAGCATGTGACTCACTCACTAAATATGAAAATCAACAGCATTATTTCAGTGGCACTGTTAGAGGTGGAAGCAAGATTCAAGTGGACTGAGTAGGGAAGGAAGAAATGGATTATTGACCATTTTGTTTTGGATTTACAAAGGAAGGTGAGGCAGTAGCTAGGGTTAGATATAAATCAACAAAAGTTTCATTCTTTAAACTTGGGGACGGTATGAGAAGAATCTAGATGAAAGGAAGAACCTAAATATGGAACAGAAAGAAAAATACAAAATCTTAAGACATTTAAGACAGCAGAGCTAATGAGATCTGGACACAGGGCAGTAAAAGGGAAGAGTGCTGAAGAAGTGAGGTTAGGTTTGGTATCAGGGGCAGTTCCATCTAATGGTTCTAATTTCTCTTTCAAGCTAGATGTCAGGTATCTGTGGAAGAAACTGTTACTCAATGTAAGTGTACCATGATGAGGAGGCCTTTATATAGTAATGGAAAAGACTTTCCTGTTTATTAAGAGTGCCTGGCACATAGCAATTAAACCCATATACACACACTGTTCTCAAAACAACCCTGGGAAGTGGTCTATTTATTAGCCCTCTCACAGATGAGAAAACTGATGCACACAGTTAAAGTGACTTGCCCAAGGTGAGTGGCAGTGCCAGATATTAAAATAAAAACACTGGCTGGGGACCAGCAGATAGTGTAGCAGTTACAAAGCTAGACTCCATGTTCAAGTCCTGGACCTAGCAGCTTCAAACTCAGGCCAAGTACATGAATGTGCATGCCCAAATCCCAGGAGAATGAAGAAGGGATCGCGGCGTGGCCATCCCCCCTAAGGAGTGATATCTTGCTTCTCTGTCTCTCTGGTGAGCACATGCACCCTATAGCAAAGAACCTCTCCAAAAACAAACAAACAAGACTGACAGTTCAACGGTCTGTCAATGTTACACTATCTCTTGATGGGTTTTAGGCTGCCCGAAAGAACGCATATTGTCACTACAGATTGCTGGTGTCTTGTGATCCTTGAGACCATCAAGTCTGAGACTGCTACAATAAGCATTATGTTAACATTATAAAATAATAAAAATAGGGAACCAGCAGTTAGCGTAATGGCTATGTTGCTGGACTCCCACGTAGTCGACTGCGGTTCGCGTCCCAGACCCGGTGGCTTAAAACTCACACCCAGCACGTGTGCATGCGTGCCCAAGATCCCGAGAGGAGAATGGAGGAGAAGGGATTGCGGCATGACCATCCCCCCTGGGGGGTGATTTCTCGTTTTCTGTCTCTATGTCTCTCTATCTGTCTGGCGAGCACACACGCCCTATAGCAAAAACCTCTCCAAAAAAAAATAAATAAATAAAAATAGAAACTTACCTATAGCTAAGAAACCTAGGCAGTAAGACTTCATAAACTACCATCTTCTGACACATATAATCACTAGTTAACACGCTAGTGCAAAGAATCCAAAACATTAGTTTTCTCTTTTCCTCATTATTGCTCATTCTCCAGGATTACAACTGTCCAACAGCACTAAAGGGGCATTATAATTTGTCTATTAATTTATGGATCTAAAGGCGGCTTGTGTCTTCTTCATTAAGATATTTGTTCAGTTCCTACCGTGTGGCAACCGCTATGTCAGGTGCCAAAAAACAACAATAAATGAGACCAACATGGTCCCAGGGTCTCAGGAAGCCAGGTATGATCAGTAATACATGCTTTTAAACTGAGAAAAATACAGGAATGGAATCAATATAACCTCAGAGAACAAAAGTCAAGGAGTTTAGATATAGGGAATTGAGACATCTCTGAATAGGAAATGTTTAAGAGAGACCTACAAGTGGGAGAAGGTATTCAGGAATCCCCAAAGGTAGGGGAGAATAAGAAATTCACACATGAAATGAAATAAGCCCAAGGACAGCAGCGGTGAGGGGAAGTTGGAGGAAAAGGTAGACTTTTGCAAAAGTTAAGGCAAGAGATGATGGTGACTTCGATGGACATGGTGAGAAGTGCACAGGGTAAGAGACATTTAAGAGGTAAACCTGATCTTTGACAAAGGAACAAAGACAATTCAATGGAGAAAAAGAATCTTTTTCCTCAAAACTAAAACTTACAGAGAGTAACACAGGAGAAACCTTGCTTTGACAATGTGTTTTTAGAGACACCACCAGAATCATGACCCTTTAAAGGAAAAAAAAAAAAAAAAACTAAGGCAAAGTTTGTTAAAATTTTTGTTCTTTGCAAAATACTGTATGAGAGTGAAAGGACAAGCCACAGACGAAGAGATTATCTGCCAAACACATATGTAATAAAGGACTTGTATTCACAATATACTCTTAAAACTGAACGGCAACCTACGCTTAAAATGGGCAGGGCTGCCCCTGTATTTCAGCAGTTAAGGATCACACATGGCTGACCACAGTTCAAATCCTAACTCCAGTAGCTTAAAAAAACGACAACAAAAAATACACCAGGTGCAGGCGTACACGTGCCCAAAATCCTGACAAGAAAGAATGGAGAAGACAGGTCTGCAGTATGACCGTGCTCTAACGGGGGATACACTCTCCTTCTCCCTTTCTCTCGCTCTCCCTCTCTCACGCGCACACGTGCAAACATATATACCCTCTGGCAAAACAGTACAACCACCCTGGAAGACAGTTTGGCAGTATCTTACAGCACTAAGGGTTAGCTTACCTACACTCATCTAGCCAACACTTAAATAGGTGTTTTCCCAAATAGATTGAAAACTCACAGCCACACAAAAATCTGCACATGAATGTTTGCAGCAGCTTTATTCATAACTGCCAAAAACGGTAGCAAGCAAGATGGCTTTCAAAAGCTGATGAATAAACAAACTGTGGTAGACAGACACAATGGTAGAAAAGAAATGCGCTATCGATCCACAAAAAAGATAGGGAAAAACTTTAACTGTATGTTGCTAAGTAAAAGAAGCCAGTACGCAAAGGCTACATATTATGTAATTACAAATCTATGACATTTTGGAAAAGTCAAAACTAGAGAAATAGTAGTTGTCAGAGCTTAGGGTGGAGAGGAATGAATACGTAGAGCATATGGTTTTTTTAAGGGCAGTAATACTATTTATTCTGTAAGATATCAGGATAGATACATGAAAAGCATTTAGCAAAACCCATAGAACTCTCTGACCCAGTGAAATTTAATATAACTGGACTTTTGTTAATATATCAAAATTGGTTCACTAACTGCAACAAATGCACTAAAGTGTTAATAAAGTAAACTTGGAGGGGCTAGTTAACAAAAGAAGAAACATTAAGCCATGGGAATAGGAAAGACTGAATATAAAGAAAAGAGGGGGGAAAGTGTAAAGATTTGGGTTTTGAAGTGCATTCATAATTAGATGGAGGAGGCATAGCAACAGCAACTGAAAAAGTAAAGACTGGGATTGAAAAAGTACATGGTCATATGGAAACCAAGAAAGGGGTATTTTCAGAAGGTTGGAGTGACTGTCAAATTATGCTAAAAGGTCAAGTAAGAAGGGGGTAATTGTGTAGGTGAAAGTTAAGAGACGCAATCCCACTAAACAATAACTAATCATAAAACTAGAGAATACTTCCCCTCCCACCCACACGTTTCCATCACATCAACAGTGCTCCTTTCTAACAACTATAACTGAGAGAATGACAATTCTCAGGTTCCATCTAAAAACGAGTCTCTAGGGCCAGTCTCACTGCCTGTGGTTAAGAGAGCTGGGTCCACGTGGCCAAATGCGGTTTGAATCCCTGGGGGCTTGAAGAACACAAAGGGCCTGGGGCCAGCAGATGATGCAATGGCTACATCACTGGATTCCCATGTAGTTGACTGCGGTTCAAGTCCCAGACTTGGTGACTTAAACTCACACCGGGCACATGTGCGTGTGTGCCCAAGATTCTGAGAGGAGAATTGAGGAGAAGGGATTGTGGTGTGGCCATCCCCCCCGTGATTTCTCACTTTCTGTCTCTCTGTCTCTGTCTCTCTGGCGAGCACACGCCCTATAGCAAAAACCTTTCCAATAAAAAAGAAAGAAAACCCACAAAAGGCCCATGTATGTTCATGTCCCAAATACCGGCAGGATGAAGAAACAGAGAAAGAGGGGTTGCAGTGTGGCTATGGTCTACAGGAGAGGGTGAGGAGGGGAGATCTCCCTCTACCTTTTTCTTCTTTCTTTCTGTCTCCATCTCTGGCAAGTATATGCATCATCTAGCAATAAGAAATAATAATAATTACAATCAAATAGAAAGGATTCTCTAAGGAAAACCCAAAGAAACAGAATAGACAAAAAACAAGACACTATAGGAAATCTGGACCTCTGATAACTATAGCAAAAAGTGAACAGACTAACCTCTAGTCAAATCAACATAAAACCTCATATTAAAGGCCTACTGATCTCTGTTCTTTTTATCCGATACATCACATCTAGCTTTTAACAACAACAAAAAACAGTAAGTCACGCTAAAAGATAAAACAGTCTGAAAATACAAAGCAAGCATCAGAATCAGATGACAGATATTTTGCAATGATCAGACCAACAATTTCTAAATTCTGATATGCTAAGAGCTTTAATAGAATAAATAACAAGATGAATGAGCTGATGGGTAATATAAGCAGACAGATGATTTTTACAAAAAGAAAACTGTAAGGACAAAAAAGAAAGCTAAAAATCAAAAACAAAGTAACAGAAATGAAGAATGGAAGATTTAACAGGATCATCAGTGGGCTAGACATGATCTAAGGGAAAAATAACTCAGTAACTTTAAAGATATGCCAATAAAAAAAAAGTTTGTTTTAACTGCCAGAGAGTACATGCACTTACCAGAGAAAGGCAAGAGGGAAAGAAGGAGCAAGAAAGCACCCTTAATGGGGCATGGTTACACCACAATCACTTCTACACTTCTCCATCCTGATGGGATTTGGGGCATGCACACACTTGTACCCAGTGTGTTTTCAAGCCACCAAGACCAGGATTCAAACCACAGTTGAACATGTATAATTTGGATCCCTTAACCACTAGGCTACCAACCCTGTCAACAGAAACTTTGTAAACTAAAAGCCAAAGGAAGGGAAAAGAACCAAATATCACAAAACTGGAACAATTTTAAAAGGTATAACCTGCATAATGGCAATACAAAATGAAGAAATAGAGAGAAAGTGAGAAAAGCAGTATTTGAAGACATACTAGCTGGCAACTTTTCAACATTTAAAACAGACATCAAACCACTGCAAAAAGCTCAGAGAACACATTAAAGAGGAAACACCAAAAATCTACACTTAGGCATGTCATATTCAAACTGCAAGAAAAAAAATCAAAGACAGGAAAAAAATCTAAAGGTGGCACCAGGTGGTGGCAAAATAGGAACCATATACATGGGGAATCGAGGGTAAGAATTACATCAGACATTTCTTCAGAAGTATGCATGAAGACTGGGGTGAAATATTTAAAGTATTGAAAGAAAAAACTACCAACCTACAATTCTATGTCCAGCAAAATTATCCTTCAAAGGTTAAAAAAAAGTTTCTTAGACAAACAAAAATGGAGCAAATCTGTCACTACTAGAACTGCCTTCAAAAATATATTAAAAGAAAGTTCTAAGGCAACAAAAATTATATAGGTCACAGATCTACTCAAAGAAAAGATTACGACAGAAGAATAAAAGGAGATAAAACCTTTGATCTTTCAAATTCTTAATTTACCTAACATAAATATGTTCAAAATAATGAAAGCAACAAGATATTAGATGACAATAGCTTACAGAAAAGTGAAATGAAGTAAAGCAATGTTATATTGCATGAAAAGGGAACTGGAAAAATCTCTTAAAAGATAAACTGCACTAGCCATGGACTAGTGCAGTATTATTTAGTCAAAAATAAGTATTTCAAACTCTAGAGCAACAACTAAAATAAATTTTAAACAATGTGCTAAGAGAAGAGAAAAAATACAGTCATATGAAATGCTCAGTTATGACCAGAGAAGGCAAAAAAAAAAAAAAGACTAGAAGGCAAAATAGGAAAAAAAGGAAAGGAGGAAGAAAATTGGGACTAAGAGAGGGCATGGAGATTAAGGTGACTAGATCCCACATGACCGACTATGCAGTTCAAATCCCAGACCTGGCCACTTGAAAAACATGCCAGGCGCTTGTGCACAGATGCTCAAAATCCTGAAAGGTGAAAGGAGAAGTGATTGCAGCACGGCTAGCTCCCGCCAGTGGGTATAGTTTCAATAATTTCTGATCTTACTTTCCCTCTCTGTCTCTTGTGAGTTCATGTGCCCTATGGCCAAGAAGTAAGGAAGGGGTAATAGAAAAGTTTTTTAAAAAGGTAGACAAAACAAGAGAGATATTAATCTAACCATATCAATAATCATTTTCCATGTGAATAGTATAAACATACCAATGAAAAGACAGAGACTGTCAATGCAGATTAAAAACAAACAAGACCAAGAGGCTAGCAGGTAGTAGGGTGCTTAAGGTGAAAGACTCCCACATTGCAGATTGCAATTAGAATCCTAGACCCAGCAGCTTAAAAATCACACCAGATGCATGTGCTTGCATACCCAAAATCCCAAGAGAAGGAAGGAGGACAAGGGACTGTGGTGTGGCCATCCTCCCTTGGGGGGGGGGGTGATTTCTCATTTTCCCTCTCTCTGTCTCTGTCTCTCTCAGGTAAGCACATGTGCCCTATGGCAAAACCTTAAAAAAGAAAATAAATAACAATTTAAAAAAAGCTAAATGCTGTCTATGAGATACCCATTTTAAACATGAAACAACACCCAAATTAAAAGCAGAGACAGATAAGATACCAGCAGGTGGCATAGTGGCTAAGGCACTGGACTCTCACATGGCTGACCATGGTTCTAGTTCCAGACCTAGCAGCTTGCTTTCTCTCACTATTTCTCTCTCTCTGGTGAGTATGTCTGCCTTGTAGCAAATTAAATAATAATAATAATAATAAATAAAACTAAATAAATCTTTTTAAAAATAGAGACAGACATACCATGCTAACAGAAATCAAAATCAGGCATCACTATATTAATTTCAGACAGAAATATCAGACTTCAAAAGAAAAAAAAGGTCACATTTCTCTTCATTAGAAATAAAGGAGGGTGTTAGGTAACGACAAAGGGAACATTATATGCCTAACAACAACAACAAAACTAGAGTCAGAGGCCAGCAGGTGGCACAGTGGTTAAGGCGCTGGACACTCACATGGCTGGACCATAGTTCAAATCCCAGGCCTAGTGGCTTGCTTTCTCACTTTCCTTCTCTTTCTCTCTCATCCTCTGTCTGTCTCCACCTGGCGAGTGTGCATGCTCTGTAGCAAATTAAAAAATAGTAATAATAATAAATAAAATTAATTTTTTTAAACTGGAAGTAAAAACTGAAAGAATGTAAGGAGAAATAGACAAGGCCACTATTATAAAGACACAAACAGTAGACAAATTTAACAAGCAAAAAATAATTAAGAACATAAATGAACTGAACAGCACCAGCTATCAACTGGATCTAATTGACATCTACAGATTTCTTCAGCTAACATCAGAACACACATTCTCCTCAAGTTCACACAGACTATTCACGGACAGACAATATTCAGGCCAATAAAGCACACAGTAACAAACGTAGAACAATACAAATTTGCTTTCAAACCACAACGGGAATAAACTAAAAGTCAGTTAAAGTCCAGCTATTTGCAAATATTTGGTATACTTTTCATAATAAATGAAAATGAATACGTTCTATCAAAAATCTTGGGATGCAGCAAAACAAGTACTTAGAGAAAAATTTATAATACTGGATAAATATATTAAAAAGATCCAAAATCAATCATCTAAACTTCTACCTTATGAAAACTATTTCTATGAGGTAGCCATTTTAGGAAACTAGAAAAGTAAAATAAACTTAAACAGAAAAAAATACAATAAGATCAGAAATTACTGAAACTGAATATGGGATATTAAGAAAAATAAAACCAAAATCTAATTCTTTGATCAATAAAACTAATAAACATCTGGCCAGACTAATCAATAAGGCACACAAAAAACTATTAGGTCATAGGAAAGTCACAATATATTTGTCTATGTTTTTCTGTACAAAAATACATAATGGCTTTCCCAACAACCCAACAGTATCACAAATGACAGACTGGCCATCACTACTGATCCCATGGACATTAAAAGGATAAGTATTATGAGCAATTCTAGCTCTACATATTTGATAATATAAATTAAATAAACTAATTTCTTTAATGATATGTCTATCAAAACTCATACAGGAAGAGACAAAAAGACTGAATAGGCCTGTATCTATTAAATAACTTGAATCAATAATTGATACCTTTCTCAAACAGAAAGCACTGGGCTCAGCTGGTTTCACTGGTGAATTCTACCAAGTACTTAACAAAATGATACGAATTCTCTATAATTGCTTGAGAAAATAAAAACAGAAAAATGTCTAACTGTAAGACCAGCATTAACCTAATACCAAAAGAGACAAAGATAATACAAGAAAAAATATATAGACCATTATCATCCATGAACATTGAAGCAAAAATCCTTGACAAAATACGTGCAAATCAAACCCAACAATGTAGAGTATAAATTATATACCATGACCAAATGGATTTATACTAAGTATGCAAAATTGATTCAATACTGAAAAAAACAGGCTAAAGAAATATAATGCATAATAAATACCAAAAAAAAAAGCATTCGACAAAATCTGACATCCATTTAAAATTTTAAAACTTTGAGCAAATAAGGAAGAAAGGGGAACTTTCTCAACATGAAGAGTAACTACAAAAGGAAGGAAGGAAGGAAGGAAGGAAGGAAGGAAGGAAAAAGGAAGGGAGATAGATGATAGATAAGAAAGACAGACAGACATGACAGACAGATACATGGCTGGTGCCAGACAGTAATGCAGCCATAAAACATGACACTTATGAGGCAGATCCACATAAGGTTGCTGGTTAAAGCTAAAGACTTCCCTGAGTACACCAGGTATGTGTTTGCCGATGATCTAAGCTAGTTGAGGCTGGCGAAATGGGTCATTCTACAAGACCTATTTTCCCATGATCCAAGCTGGCTGAGGCTGGGGCAAGAAGGTGGATCATGCTTCAAGATCTTGTTAGGTATGCTCTCTCTCTGGGAATGAACAAAAACTTCAAAAGAAAGAAAAATTACCTGGGACCAGCAGTTAGCGTAATGTCTGTCACTAGACTCCCATGTAGTCGACTGCGGTTCGAGTCTTGGCCCCAATGGCTTAAATTCACGCTGGGAGCTGGTGCGTGCGTGCCCAAAATCCCAAGAGGAGAATGGAGGAGAAGGGACTGCAGCGTGGCCAGACCTCTGGGGGGTGATTTATAGCTTTCTCTCTTTCTCTCTTTCTGGTGAGCACACGCACCCTATAATAAAAACCTCTCCAAAAAAAGAAAAAAATTACCTTAAAAAAAGATCTAGATCTAACATCATAATTATTGGTTACAAATCAGATGCTTTCCCCCTAATACTAGGAAAAGGACAAGGATGTCTCCTCTTGTCACTCTGAACTTAACGTAAGGATAAAGAAAAGTCTTAGCTAGTGCAATAAACAAAGGAAATGAAAGGTATACAGATTGAGAAGGATAAATAAAACTATTTGTTCACAGATGAGATGATCACATATGCTGAAAATCCCTAGGGATCAAGGAAAACACTACTGCAACTACTGCAAGACTATATATAAGGTCAATATACAAAAGTCAATTACTTTCCTATATATTAGCCAATAAACAGGAATTTGAAATAAGAAAAATATCATTAACACCAAAAAAAAAAAATCAGTATAAACTTAAGAAAATATGATTTCGGGGCCAGAAGGTGGTGTGGTAGTTAAGGGCACTGGACTCCCACATGGCTGACCATGGTTCAAGTCCTGGACCTGTCGGCTTGCTTTCTCTCTCTCACTCTGTCCCTCTCTGGTCAAATTAAAAATAAATAAATACAGTTAAATAAAATAATTTTTTAAAAAGAAAATATGATTTCATACTATCTATATGAAAACTAAAAAATATTAATAAAATATTCTAAATGTAAGGAGAAATAGTCTATGTTCATCAATAGGAGGACTCAATTGTTAAGTTGTCAGTTCTTCCCTATTGGATATTAAATTCAATAAAATCCCAATTAAACTCTCAGCAAGTGATTTTATGGATATAGACAAACTGTTTTTAAAGTCTATATGATAAAGCAAAAGTTCCAGAATAGCTAGCACAATACTAAAGAATAAAGCCATAGGACTGACACTACCCTGAATTCTAGACTTCGTAAAAAGTTTCAGTATTGAAGAGAGGATGGAACTGTCAAAAGAACAGATCAATGGAACAGAATAGAGAGTCCATAAATAGAACTGAATATAGTCAACTGGTCTTTCAAAAAGGAACAAAGGTAATTCAGTGGAGAAAGAAGTCTTTTCAACAAATGGTGCTGGAACAACTGGACATGGCATGCTGTTCCTCCTGACCCCTAAATCAATCTAAACACAAACCTTACACTTTTCACAAAAATTAACTCAAAATAGGTCACTGACCTAAATGTAAAACAAACAAAAAAACGATTAAAAAAAAAAAAAAAACTATACACAAAACACAGGAGAACATCTAAGTGACTTGGGTTCAGCAATGAGTTTTTAGACACATCATCCAAATCATGAACCATTAAAAAAAAATATTGACTAGGTGAATTTCATTAAAATTTTATCTCTGCAAAAGATACTTCAATGAGAAATGGAAAGGTAAGCACCCACAGACAGAGAGAAAATTTTTGCCAAACACACTCTCTGATAAATGTCAGGTATCTAAAATATGCCAAAAGACTCAACATTAAAAAAACAAACAACTGGGGCCAGGAGGTGGTTTGGTGGTTAAGGGTGCTGGACTCCCTAGGGCAGACTGTGGGTCAAGTTCTGGACCTGGTAGCTTGCTTTCTCACTTTCCCTCTTTCTCTCTCTCTCACTCTGTCCCTCTTTGGACAAATTAAAATACATAAAGTTAAAACAATTCTTAAATAATGAAAACTGACTTTAGAAATGGACAAAAGATCTGAGCAGACACCTCACCAAAGAATAGGTGGAAAATAAGCGTACGAAAATATGTTTCACATCATGTATCATTAGGAAACTGAAAATTAAAATGACAAGACTCCAATGCTGGAGTGGCAATCATCAAACACAGATAGCAAATGATGATGAAATGTAGAGCAATACAACTCAGGTTCACTGCTGGTGGGAATACAAAACCACTCGGCCACTGCAGAAGTTAGCTCAGTAGTCTGCATTTTACAGAGATAAGTTCTATCTTATCCTATGAGGCAGCAGTCATAGAAACAGGGGGAACACAGGGCATTTCTAGGGCAATTAGATATATTCTGTATGAGCCTATAATACTGAATACATAACAAGACACAATTGGCAATACTTACAGAATTGTATGACACAAAGAGTGAACTTGAACTACAGCATTTAATAATGTATCAAAGTGGTTCATCACTTATTGTGTAATGCACCACACTAATGTCAGTGGGTGAGAATAGGGAAAATTATGAGAGAGGGAGAAAGTAAATGGGATCACTTTGCCCTTACTGATTCTATAAACCTAAAACTGCCTCCCTTTGTGAAAGTATATCACATGATTGACTATGCAGTTTGAGTCTTAGACCCAAACACCTTAAAAAATGTATCAGGTAAGTGTGTGTGTGCATGCCCAAAATCCTCAAAGAAAGGAGAAATGAAGAAGGGATTGTCATTGTCATGTCCCCGTGCCTCATGAGGGGTGTAGCAGAGTGCTTTCTCACTCTGCCTCTGGTGACCACACACACCCTCTGGCAAATTTACAAAAGAAAAAAAAATATTAAGTAAAATAATTATTTAATCTACTTTAGATACGAAAATTTCTATATGAAAATTTACATGAATTCTTTTCGGCAAGGATATCTGACAATCAATGGTGCAATATAATTCCTTAGATTTAAATGAGCATATCTGCTTTCAAATGCCATCTTCATTGCTTATTGACCATATGTCACTGGTTAAGTTTTGTAACCTCTGAGTTTCAGAATCTTTCTGTGTAAAATGAAAAAATTATCACCTTTCTCACAGGTTAGCTGAATTAGGTAAATATATGTAAAACACCTATCAAAGGTGCACAGAGTCGTCATATACAGGTTTGTTCTCTTTCTTCCTTATTTTTCCCCAAATTCTAATTCAGGTAAGGCAGAACACATACCACCTCAACCAAAGTTTCTCTAAGAAAGATAGCTGTATTCTTAGGAATACATAAAACCAATAAATAAATACTTTCATGTCTTCCTAGAGCTCATCCTAAGATTTGGGGTAGGGGGGGAAGCTAAATATTTTAACTGGTAATAACAATACTTTTGTTATTATACAAAGACAAAACGATACTTTAGTTATTATGCAATAATTTTTCTAAACAAAAATGCATCATGACTTTCCTGACAACCCAACATCATACCAAAACAATGTTGCTATGGCAGTGTTTGCCCTGTATTTCAAGATGTGACACAACACTATGCTTGCATTATAGCTTAGGCCACTTTCTCATACTTCCCGGGTTGTTACTTCACCATCTTCTGCCATTTGGTATTATTTCCCAAACTCTTCCACTGTAGCACTGTTTTTCATTTCTAATTTTTATCATGCAACTAAACACAAATTAGTTTTCTTCTGTTAGTCACATGACAACAGTTTGGCTCTAAGAGCCCTGGCTATTCTTAAATTAGCAAGGACAGCCTGGTATTATACGAGTCATTTAATACAGAAAGTCAGAATTAAGCAAGCTAATCAAAAATAAATAGGGACTGTACTTCTGATTCCCAAAGTTTTAGCTATTACCTGAGTCAATTTTTATTATACTGTGCACACCAGTCTTTGCAACAAGACTACTAACCTGATTTTTAGAAATGAAGTATTTTGCATACCACTAAATAATTTCTTTGCCAAGGACAATCTCAGCATACATAAAATTAAGCACCTTACTGTACAAATTTATAAGGGCAAAGTGGTATTCCGGGGCCAAACACAATATAGTCATGTTATAATAGCCCAGCAGAGCATTTGTTCTGTGTTAGCTCAATGTGACACACTAAGACAAAGAATGAGAAACTCAGGGACCAACAGTTAACGTAATGGCTATGTCACTGGACTCCCACATAGTCGACTGCGGCTCGCGCCCCGGACCCGGTGGCTTAAACTCACTCAGGGTGCGTGTGCATGCATGCCCAAGATCCCAAGAGGAGAATGGAGAAGGGATTGCGGCGTGGCCATCCCCTCTGGGGGGTGATTTCTCGCTTTCTGTCTGTCTCTGTCTGGTGAGCGCACACACCCTATAGCAAAAACCTCTCCAATAATAATAATAATAATAATGAGAAACAGTATATTCAGAGAAGACCTATATAAAACTTTTAAGGCTCTCTCCATGGTACATGAAGAGGTTAATAAGGATGCACAAATGTGTGGAAAGGAAAACTTGGGCCTGTTATGGAGAGATTTAACAGCCATCACATGTGAAAGGCATCAACTTGCTCTATTGTCCAAAATCATGATTCAACAAGAGGAGAGTAAAGTGGTACAGACTCCAAGCTGGTACTATCAATAATTTAATATTTGAAATGCTTGTAATAGCAGTTATTCTGTATGCAAAATGAGGGTGCTAATCTTCGTTTCAGAGAAAGTGAGAAATCGCCCCTCTATTCCCAAGGAGGAACAGACACACAGCAACCCCTTCTCCTCCACTCTCTTCTTAGAATTTTGGACATGCGTGCGCGTGCGCACACACACCTGTCATGATTCTGAAGACACCAGGTTCAGGACTTGAACTGTGAAGCTGGCCATGTGGGATCCAACACCTAACCTCCATCACCTAACCTCCATCCTACCTGCTGACTCCACCTAGATTCTTTTTAACAAGTAATTTTTTAAATTATTTACTTATTCATTCATTCATTTTAATTTAACCAGAGATTCAAGACAGAGAGAGAGGGTAAGTGAGAAAGCAAGTCACCAAATCTGGGACTTGAACCACGGTCGGCAATGTGGGAGTGTCTAGTGCCTTAACCACCATGCCACTTGCCAGCCCCAACTAAATATTTTTAAGGTAACTTTTTTCAATTTTAATTTTCCAGAGAGAGCATGAGAGAGAGAGAGAGAAAGCACTCCTAATTGGGGAATGATACCACCACAACCCTTTCTCCTCCCTTTTTCCATTTTATCAGAATTCTAGGCACACACAGATGCACAAGTGTCCAATGTGTTTTTCAAGCAACTGGTCTGGAAGTCAAGTGACATGGTCAGCCATGAGAGATCTGACTCCCTTAATCATTAGGTCATAGGAGCATCCTGGTAATTTTCAATAAAAAAATGGCATGGGGGGGGGGGGGACCAGCAGGTGGTGTGCTGGTTAAGGGTGCTGGACTTCCACATGGCTGACCATGGTTCAAGACCTGGACCTGATGTCTTGCTTGCTCACTTTCATTCTCTCTCTGTCCCTCTCAGGTCAAATAGAAAATAAATAAATTTAAATAAAATAATTCCAAAAATAAAAAGGTAAGGGAGCAAACTCTGTATCAACATTATTGCTCTCTATAAAGGGAAAAGCAGAATAAGTAGCATTTTAATTAAAACCCAAATATCCTTAAGCTGGAGTTCTTATAATAAGAATTCAAACACATGATAGAAGATTATTATGTTTTCCTTGTTACTCTTTCAGTAAAATATACTAGTAATTTAATCATAGAAAAAGTTCTCATCTATATTTGACAATGCATTTTCCTTTATTTCTAAATATACTATTAACACTCAACTTTTTGAACCTACTTAATATTTCTTAGAGAGTACCAGTGTAACATTATTCTCCGTGATTCTATATACTAGGAACAGTATTATTCCTTAACCTTTAATAAAAGATTCATCTGAATTACAATGTACATACATGTTGATAAAACTCCTTGAATTGGGTTTGGCAGGTGGTGGTGGTGGTAGTGGTGGTGGTTAAGGGCACTGGATTCCCACATGGCTGACGATGGTTTGAATCTTAAACCTCGTGCCTTGTTTTCTCTCTCTCTCTCTCTCTCTCTCTCTCTCTCTCTTGCCCTGTCCTTCTCTGGTCAAATTAAAATAAATGAATAAATAAAACTGAATAATTTCAAAAATTAAAAAAAAAAAACTTCTTGAATTAATTTCTCAAGACCAAATAAGTTACTCAGGTGACTATTTTCTAAGTTCCAAGTATCATTTAATAAAACTAGGCATGTGGGGACCAGCAGTTGGTGTAATGGCTATGTCGCTGGACTCCCATGTAGTCAACTGTGGTTCAAGTCCCGGACACAGTGGATTAAACTCACGCAGGGTGTGTGTGCGTGCGTGTCCAGGATCCAGAGAGGAGAATGGAGAAGGGATTGTGGCGTGATTTCTCGCTTTCTGTTTCCGTCTTTCTAATGAGCACATGTGCCCTAAAGCAAAAAACCTCTCCAAAAAAATAAAAATAGGCATGTGTAGCTAAAATGAAACCAGGCAAAGATCTCATGAGCTTTTCCATGCAAAGCACAATACTCTTACAGTGCTCATTCAGGACTTATGAAATACTAAATTAAAGATGGATCATAAACATGGAGAGTAAGAGTAGCTGATCCTTAGAATAGCAGAGGCTATGTGTGCAAAGTACAGTATCTACAGACATGATTCCTTTTTTAAGATTTTTGTCACAGGATACGTGCACTAGCCAGAGAGAGAGAGAGAGAGAGAAAATGAATAATCACCCCTCATAGGAGGGCTGACCTGCACTGCAATTCCTTCTCCTCCATTCTTCTCTTGGAATTTTAAATCACCCCCACCCCCCCGATATGAGGGCTGGCCCGCATTGCAATTCCTTCTCCTCCATTCTTCTCTTGGAATTTTAGGCACACATACACACATACCCAGCATGTTTTTCAAGCCACCAGGTCCGAGATTCGAACCACAGGGTCAGTCATGTGGAATCTAGAAGGTCATGTGGAATCTAGATCCTTAACCACCCTGCAGGCCCCCGGACAGGTTTCTAAATTCACTCCAAAGTCATACAAAATCAAATTCGTGGTTTATCCATTTCTCTTATCTGGAAGAAAATTTTAAGACAAAGCATTTTCCTAATTCTACATCTGTCTGAAAAATCCAAAGATACCTGTTGTAGTATAATCATTAAATATTACATTGAATATATTTTGAACATTTTTCTGCCTATGCCATATCTTACCTCTTGAGCAGAGATTCCTCTTATCAATAATTCCTGAAAAATCCGATGCATACTCCAAAGTTGCCTAGCATTTCTACTACAAGTAATCTAATTATCTTAGATGTACATACTAGTGGGAAAAAAATCTTCAGAGCATCCATGTGCTTATTTGTGAAACATGAATCTTTCACATTTTAAGACTAAATTAGTAATGAAACCTTTTAAATGGGAAACAAAAATATCTGAATATAAATAACAAAAATTGCTTAGGACATGTAAGCAATGATGTTTGCTCAACTGTTTCAAGTACACTATAAAGAAAACTAAGATCTGTGTATGTATTTACAATAAGCTATAAGGTCAGTACTTGCAGTCACACTGCTTATATTTACATTTTTAAACAAAAGCTACCTTGAAAAACAAACAAACAAACAAAAAAACTTTGTCCTTTGTTTCCTTCCCAAAGAAGGATCACTATAGTGAAAACATAAGCATTAAAGATAACAGTGGTAAGCCACGTTCAACATTCTAGAATATTTTTATTCTGACAGCTATCGTTGATAGTGTAGGGGAGAGCTCCATATTAAGAAAAATTACTTATTTAAATCTCTCATTTTATTATTATCTTTGCAATATTTCTGAAGTTTCTAGTGCAGGATTTTTTAAACTCCACTGCCAATACACCACCCCCTTTTTATACAGATAAGAAAGGTTTAAAATTGTTTTGCATTCAAGCAAAATACAGCCTTCCATTGAAATATACTGCCTGTAAACCTTTTAATGGCTTTAATTCTAAAAACAATTTAGTCCACATAATCTTTACTCATCTCTTCCAAACTTACCAGATTAATAAAACCAAGAAGTTTAATTCCCTTTCCCCTACTCCAATACAATAACTATTCTAAACCATTATTTCCTTTTGTAATTCTCAGTTTTTCAGAGTATAATTTCCTTGGGTACTCTATTTCCTTTTATCCACAGGTTATCATTCAGTTTTCATTTCTCACCTAGGACCCCATCTTAATGTTTATTTTTAATTTTTGGAGTCCACTTCTTCTATAAGTATTGTTCAAATCCAAAAGAAATCCTCTTGCTTCTAGCAAATCCTGCATAGAAAAGGTAAATTTTTTCAATGGCTTGAAATAAATAAGTTTATGCAGTTACAAAGGCAACAATCATTAAAACCAAATTTTACCCTTTCCATGTCTTGAAAATTTTAAAAGCAAGAGACTCTGAAGTCAAGATTTCTCATTCTATAGTTTTTGTTCAAGTAGAACATTAAAGTACAAAACATATTTCTTCTCGTATTAGCAACTCTTATGTACTGGGTAGTTCTCCAATCATCCATTATTTTCTGTTGTTCTTTTTCTGATAAAAGGACCGCATTTTGTGTGCTATTTTCTAAAGATTTATATTTTGATCAATCTAGCTTTTAAAAGATTTGATCAAATTACTCCTGATATTTATAACATTAACTTATGAACGTTGTATGGCATGCAAAACTGACATACAAAACAGCATCTAAAAAATCCCAATTATAGAAACAACATGAAGATAATACTAATCAAGAAAATGTAAAATCAGACTAAACAGATCACCAATTTCATGTACTGACTTGGTGACCTCAGGAAGAATTCTTTTAACAGTTTAAAATTTTTTCTCAAAAATACAGAAGGAATACATATATTTATATATAAAATGTATTACACTTATATATACACACGTGTGAATGTATACACACACACACACACACACATATATATATATATTCAGAAATACACATAAGAAATACACATAAAATACTGTTGCAGTTTTCACTTTCTACTCCTGAAACAAAAATAAGCCATTTATCAGTAAGTGCAATTTTCATGGAGAAAGTATTTATTAGTTTTCAAATGATCACATAATACAAATATTACACAATTAGTCATTCTAGAAAAAATAGCTTATATTAATATGCATAAAATAAACACTGAGAAATATAGAACTTCATATTGTGACACAAATATTAAAAATTCTGAAAGGAAAATGCATTGAAATAAAAGTTCAAATAAACAAGTCAGTTCACATTAATATACAAAAAGTTTCGCTTTTAAATAGCTTTTGATGGTATGAGGTGAATAGAAATGCACTTACATTTCTTTTGCACACTTTAAGGAACAGAGCTAAAATTTAATCAAAGTTTGAGATTAAGAGATTAAATCACTTTTCATCTTCAAAGCTCAAACATTAAAGTTAATAGTCTCTCAGGTCATAAACTGGTTTTTAAGGTAGTTTCAAAAATTCAACTAACTTTATTTCCAAGCAAATTTCACTCTCGGTTCCCTGAGTTCTTTCTAAAATATTGGGTAGGTGTTTATTAATTTCTATGGGTTTGTACATCAACTGTTTTACTAACATTTTTTTAAAAAGTCAAATAAAAAACTGTAATCACTTATGGGAATTCAGAGCTCTCTGGGGAAATTTTAGTGAAAAATGATCTTCTAAGCTTACTTTAAAGTAATATACTTAAATTTACTTATAATTAATGAGGAAAAAGTTTTCACAGATAGCCAAAAAAAAGGCTAAAGACTAGGTTATTTATTTTAACAAATGTGGCTTCTGAAACCTTTAAGATTCCTAAAACGTTTATGTTACCTCCTCATTATTAGCACTGGAATTTCTAGTCTTAAAATTTATACCCAAAAAAAGCAAGCTGTCAGCATCAAATGCCTTATTTTATTTAGCTATTTTTATCTAGCTAGTTAATAGGTACCAAAGAGAAAAACAAAAATATATGATATCTACTTCTATCAATTAATTGATAATCTGGATAACTATTTTGCAACATTTACTCACACCAATAGGCTTATTCAAATATTTAATTGCCTTTGCTCTGTGAACTACCACTTTGTGACTGTATCATTTAAACTTTAGTATGCCTTCAGTGCAAAATACCACCTCAAGTATTTACTTCAGAAGACAAATCAAGCCATTTGGATTTTAAAAGATGTCTCTTCTATTTCTATACCACAATCTTTGTTGATACAACAAATCTAATAAGAATAAGGCTCAAGATCAGCAAAAGATGAACTAAAGGAAGACATTAAAAGTAATTTTGGAATAATGAAGAATTCATCCTTTATTTACTAATCCCTTTCAATGTCAGGCAACAACAACAGAAAATTCCATTAAGTTTTATGGCTTTCCTATTCTACTTTAAAAAAAATATTTGCCTATTTCATTAAGGTGTTTTTCAATCCCATAAACCTTTTAAGTGAAACAGATACAGAAAGCTGTTTTTAAAAGAAAGGAGTCTCTCAAGCTTCCTCAATTTCAGTCTTCTGAATAGAAAGGAATTATTTTCATGGCCATATAAAATTCCAATCTGAAAATATTTTATTATTTGAGCCTTTCCATTTTCAGACCAAAAGTAAACCAAAGTAAATATTAAAGTTTATAAATGACAAGATCAGGTGTCTCGCTCATCCTTGTATCTTCTAGACATATTGCATGGATCCATTCACCACTGCCTTCCAAACTGCAGGTGCTGGCATGTGTGACAGATATCATCCATGAAGGCTCTGCTAGAAGAATTCCTTTTGCTGAAGAAGTATGATGTTTTACCAGTTGAAAGAAATCTGGGCAATTAGAGAACAAATAAACCAGTCTCCCATTATCAAGATACCTAGAGTCACAGAAGGAATCCAAGGAAAAATGAAAACTTGCCAAAGACACCAAGTTCATATTCTACCCATTGTAGACGATAAGAACTTCCTGGAATCAAATCCTACCCTTGGCATCAAAGAAAACTAAGAGAAAACAACCTTAATGCCGTGGGAAAAATCTAGGAAAAGGCTCTTTTCCCATAAATAATACTATTCCTAGGGACTAGCAAACTACTTTTTGAGTATATTAAACATAGCTTTCAGGAATATTATATCCTGAAACTTATATTCATTCATATTTATTTTATTAAAGAATGAAGCCTACATTCGACAGTAAAACCATAATGGTACTATCATTGCATCTTCTAAAAGCTCTAATATGAGGTCCTACTGCTTGAGGTAGGAGAAAGACCAAAAAGTTCTCACTAACAGGGTAGGATAACATCTAGACACCTGACTGTATAAATTAGGAAATTTCAGATGTCTAGCTTGCCTGAAGATGAAATACAGAAATTTTCTAACTACGGGACCATAAGAGTACTTAGAAGCCTGTTAATACCATAAAGGCCAGAATGAGTAAATATTCCCTTTTGTAAATTCCTGTGGCCTACACAGGCATTCTGAAATCATGTGCCCAAATCATCCACTGCTTTAATTATCTGGAGAGAAAATTAAATAAAATTTAGGTCTCTTTCTGAATGGGCACTAGTTAGTATTTTTAGAAAAACAAACAGATTGCAGTCCCACCTGGTTCTTATATGAAGGAGTTTACCAACAGAATTAACTGGGCAATGGAAGGACACTCCAATCTATAAATAAACCCAAGTAAATAATGGAAAGCACCCACTTGTTTATTATCCTTTCCCACTCTCTCCAGAAGCTGGATATTCTGCCTCCAAGGGTTCAGTGGAGAAAATGGACCCCTGACGTCAAAAGCTCTCCGTGGTCTTGGCTGTATCTGTGGTTCTAGGATCACTCCTTGCACCTCTGGTAGGAGAGAAGCACTGAAATAGAGAGCTGAATATAGATTTAAGAAAAAATTCTTATTAAGAAATTACATTCTCTGGTCATTTGAGTTTGTAATGGCTTATCCTCAGGATAAAAGGAGCTACCTTTGGGGATACTTTCTTTATGCCTTCTTAATGTGAATTCTACAAGTCTGTCACCACAAATTATTAATTCCTCAGTAACTATTAAGACAGGACCTGTATTGGTCTAAGCCATAACATACTCTGAGGAAAAAAAAAAAAAAAAACACTCAACTTTGAGTGGAAAACCAAATTAAAAAATGATAAATTATGACTAGAAATAAGATCACAGTTGTCTTAAGGGGACATGGGAAAGGCACTCAACCTCAGCTATATCAAAGGAGGAGTCCCAATTAATTCTTCTGTCGAAGAGAAGCAGATGGATTGAAAAGTAGAAACAGAATAATCAAGTGTATTTACAGGACTACTACTAAATTTTGGGAATGTCTTAAAAGCTGAATTTGTTGTTTGATTTCAAATCTTCAGTAATTTAAAGATTTAATCACAATACAGGCCCATAATAGCAATACAAAGCTTAACTCTGTGTTTTATCAAAGCTATGATTATGGTCACTGAAAAAGCTTTATTCAAGTATCATCTTTAAAACTGGTGGGAAGGGGGAGCAAAACAATAAACATAGGTAACACAGATTAAAAATATTTGTTAAATGCATGATCATTTTGTTTTAGGTCAAGAAGGACCAGAAATATTAATTAATGACTACAATGTAGAAATTAAAGCAGTAAGAAATACCCAAATAATAGATGATGTAAAGATACTGAAAAAGTTTTATCATAGGAATAAGGTAAATAAGAGAAGGAAGTTCAAAGTACATAGCACCTGATCAAGGAAAAGCTGAAAGGAGAATACGATAGGCAGATACATATTTAAAGTCTTAGGGACTGCAGGATATATTTTAACTGTGTTGCCTTTGGAAAACAGATCAGTCATCTCTTGTGGTATAGAGTGAAACATCCCTATTAAATTTCAGATCTTATTCTAAATATAAAGGTGCTGCATATCCCTGCTCCCTGTAATAGAGTCAGTCACAGTCTCCCGTTTCTGGGACACATTTTATTTTGGAATAAATGAAGAAAAAAATGCTATCAAGTCATTTCTCTCTCACACCAACTAGTTATCACAAGAGTTCCTTACCTGTTTAGTAGAACGAGGACTCTGCTCTCTTGTTCTCTATCAACCAACCAACCAAGGTTATAGTCTCAGCACTAAGAAGGTAGTAACCAACCAAAGTTAGTGTTATAATGCCTTCACTTCCTTCTGGCTCTGCCAGCCAGTTTGGAAATATACCAAAAGCTGAAAAGAAATGGTTATTTCATTACCTAACAACATTAAGACTAAATTTTTTTTTTTTTGAAGATGAAAAGAACAAGCTAATCATTCTGCTTAGGAACACGGCCAACTTTCTACAAATGAGAAATGAAAACAGTTTGGCCTAAGAAAAGAAAACCTATGAGTTTAGCCATCAAATCTGCAATTTCAAAAAACTAAAAGAAAAGAAAAAAGAAATCTGAAAGTTCAAGGAGGTGAAACTGCCATCTAGCAAGAAGTATCAAATAAATTATGAAAGTACTTTATGAGTCTGACAGCTATTTTCTTCATTTCAAGTTCCCAATAAATTTTAAGTCCTAGTCTTTTAGTTTTGAAGAGATTACATTTTTAGATCAGTAGGTTAAGAAAGTATTTTAAGTAAAATGACATTGAGGTAATATATGAGAGATGATGATAAGAAAGGAGCACGAATTAGAGAAAAAAATCTGAATAATAAATATCAAGAAATGCAATCTAGTTAGCTATTTTCACGAGTCAAAAAAAAACCAGACTAACCAACTTTTCCACAGCTGAAGCTTTTAAGAAATGCCTCTTTAAATAGATAAAAAAAAAAAGGCTTAAAATTAGTAAATCAGACCTATCTTACATACATTTTTATTGTACCTACATGGTAAAAACAGGTGCTACAAAAGTGTTTCAAAAATTATTTATTAGAGGCCGGCAGGTGGCCTGGTGGTTAAGGGCACTGGACTCCCATATGGCTGACTGTAGTTCAAGTCCTGGACCTGGTGGCTTGCTTTCTCACTCTCTCTCTCTCTCTCTTGCTCATTCACTCTGTCCCTCTCTGGTCAAATTAAAATAAATAGATACATAAATAAATAAAGTTAAATAAAATCATTATTTTTAAAAATTATTTAATAATCACCCTCTAGTCTTTTCTTTCAATTTCCTTGACAAATATAAATCATGAAAATTACCTAAGCTTTCTAAATTAATAAAATCAAAGTTAAATTTAACATCTTTGATTAAGATAGTTACAAACTTATTTGGAAATTATAAAATTTCTCGAATTACCCAGTTTTCCTTCAATTGTTGAATACTCATTGATAATAACATTGTTCAGTGAAAATAAAAGGCAAAAAGGAAAAAGTCCATTTTAAAACAAGAAATATACTTGGTAATCTTTTAGGTTTATAGGCCCACTTTACTTTAAAAATGAAAACAATTCCCAAGAAATCACATCTTGCTCAGATTAATAATGAACTAAATTTATGATTTCCCCTTCAGTTAAGTTAAACAAAGGCTAATTATTTGATTTATTTAATATACTCCAAAGAATATATGTTAAAAACAGCAAACTTAGATTTTTTTTTTAAATGTCCTTAGGCTATAGGGGCAAGTTATATTTCAAGGGTTGGCTGAGAAATAATTCACATAAACTTCTCCCACGTCAGATTACTTTCAGAATAGAAATTCTTTATTTTACCTGAAGTACAGAAACTTCTGGATTCAACAGTCACATACTCAGAAACAAACAGATTTCTCTAAGTAGAAATTATTTTTAAATCATGGCAGAGACCTGGTATCTCTCCTGCCTAAAGAGGTAATAATTTATGAAGACTCTGGATTTGATAATGTATCATTTATACAGAAAAACATAAAGGCATTTTTAAAATTAGATCACCATTCAAACAACAGTGTTTGTGAAAATACTGATGGAGATTCAGTAGGACCTTATCTCATTCTATGTTACAGACAATAATATACTATGTGATATCTTAAGAGAGAAAAGAATAAATACCCCACTACAGACCTTAAATTTCAACCACTAGAGAAACAAAGGTAATAAAATCAGCAATGCTGAAATGCCAACCTCAAATGAGAACTACAGGTCTATTAATCTACTTGTACATCAATAAATTGGTTTAACATTTTCTATAAATACTTATATTTTTAAAGATTCTGAAATTACAGTTAGAAACAACCAATCCAAATTTGAAATAACCAAAGTATTTCATATGCAAATACTGAGAAATTTTTCTTGAAATGTACGTATAATCAGACTACGTGCAATATTTGTTCTCAATACTAAATAATTAAAAGCATATATACAGCTTATTAGTTTTAAGCATTTCTAATATAAGGTAAGGCTATATCTAATCAATTTTAGGCAATGAAACAGAAGATAACAATTTCTCTAAAGACTGTAATTCCTATTCACTTACACTGTAACAGACTGATTTGAAGTTGAACAACTGAGTTTAAAAATTTACAGACTATTCATACAACAAAAACTTCCTCCTGAGTTGGAAACACAATGTACATCTTTCTCTTATCTTTTATCACTCATTCTTACTGGTCCTAAGGCACTTCTTTAAAGAAAACAAGTTCCTCACAAAATCCCCTAAGTGTCCAAAGAATTCCAGGTGCCAAGAAGAAAAAGAAAGAAGGTCTCAGCAGAAGCTGTGAGTCTGTATTTCCAGCCCATAGGAGAGTAGAGGCACGCTGCATAGATAATCCAGTAAATGTTTACAAATGAATGAAGTAACTGGTCAAAAAACAAATGGAATTTTGCCAAGTAACTGATATCTAATCTGATACCACCTTTCTAATCTCACAGGAGCCATTGTACATGGCATTAAATTTTATTGAAAGTATTACTTTCAAGGATTTCTTTTGGTACGGGTAATTGGCTTCCAGGATTAATTTTTGAGTATTGTTAAAAAAAAAAAAAAAAAAAATCTTCAACGGTAGTATCCTGAGATACAAATTTTAGCCAAATCATACCTTTTATAAATTTTCTAATGTTCTTTTTCAGATTTAAAAGTAGTAAGAAAACTAAATATCACTAGAATATACAATTCAAAGCTTTCAAAATAAACAATAAACAAATAACCCAATTTTTTTTAGAATTAGCTAAGGTAATAATATTGACTCTGGAGGATAAGACTATTTCTAAACTATAAATGCTATATGTATTTTCAAATGGGGTACACATCTTTTAAAAAAAAAAACAGAAAGAAAAATAGAGAAGAATGCCTGGAACTTAGGAACTGCACTGCCACAGGACGACATACACTTAATCACGGAAAACAATTTCTCCTGAGAAGTGAAAAGTTATAAGGAAAACTGTTTAAAAAAAAAAAAGCATAAGAATATTTTAAGAACACAGTATCTAACCAAATTCTATTATCAATATATTTTCTCTTCATCCTTTTGGAAAGATACCATTCAGAAATATTGACATTCAAGTTACTCTACTAAATTTTAAATACCAAATACTGTTTAAAAGACAGGTAATTTATACCTAACCCAAATGTTTCTTCATGCTCTACTGACTAAGGTTGATAAGATGAAAAAATAAAACAGATTAAAAAAAAAAAATCCACCAAAACTTTTTAAGAACAGTCAATCCACCAAAGAATAAAAGATAAAAAGCAATCATAAAAATATGTGTGTCTAGGGACCAGCAGTTAGCATAATAGCTATGTCGCTGGACTCCCACATAGTCGACCACGGTTCAAGTCCCAGACCTGGTGGCTTAAACTCATGCCGGGCGTGTGTGCGTGCGTGCCCAGCATCCTGAGAGGAAAATGGGGGAGAAGGGATTGTGGTGTGGCCATACCCCCACGGGGGGTGATTTCTCGCTTTCTATCTCTCTCTCTGTCACTATCTGTCTGGTGAGTGCATGTGCCCTATAGCAAAAACCTCTCCAAAAAAAGAAAAAAAAAATATATATATATATATGTGTGTGTGTCTAAAGTATACTGACTAGAGAAAGGGTGAAATGACAACCTTCAGGGGTCTAGACAACAAAATACAAAAATGCTTAAATTTGCCATGGACGCTTCTGAATGAAAAAGGCTTGTATGTTTCACAAAAAAGAAACTTCGTTAAAGTAGTTTTAAGAAAATCTCTAAACTACTCCAATAAATATACTTGTTTTCAAATTTAATCTATCCATAACTTCTACCTCGCTAGCATCTTCTACACCAGTTCACTTTTCTAGTGTGAAATATTTAGCTTTGTTCTTATACTGGCCAGCATATTTTAAAGTACATATAATGGGGGTCGGCAGGAGGCTTCGAGGGTAAGATGCTGGATTCCATTCCATATGGTCAACTATGTGGCTCCAGTCCTGGACTCAGTGGTGCCTTAAAATCTCAAGAGGGGAATGGAGAAGGGAGGGCAGCATGGCCATCACCCCTGGGAGAGGGGAGGTATGTGATTTCTTACTTTACCTCTCTATCTCTGATGAGTACACATACCCTATAGCACAACAAACAAACAAAAATAAATAAAAGTACATACAAGGTATGGGGGGAAAAAGGATCATCTGTGTACTGTAGTTTTTATTCTAGGATTGTGGGTTTTCATGAGTACACTGAAGAAAAAAAGAATATGAAAAGCTATAGCAAGAAATACATTTATGTTTTATGAATTAAGCTGCCTTTATACAATTTCTTTGAAATCTTTATCCATTTTTGACAAGAAAAATGATATAGCCATCAACAACAAAACAAAAAAAAGACGCTCAAGTAAATTTAAAAGGTTCTGATCAAGCATGAATGGGCAATACGTGCTAAAATTAATGGGTGGACGTATGATGGGAAATGAGATATATACATAGTCCCAAAATAGCTCCCCCAAGATACTTGTTTATTAGAAAAGAAAAAAAAAAATTTAACTCTACAGTTCAGAAACTTGACACATACCTCCTTAACCAAATGATCAACATGACATCACTAGTAAGGGAACAAATAAATATCACATATCTTCTGATACACATCCTGATTAAAAACACACCATCACTTGCAGTATCCTTGCCAAAAATGCGTAATCTCAATCTGATCATGAGAAAACATCAAACACAAATTGAGGGCTCAACCGACTAGCTAGTACTCTTCAAAAAGTGCTAATGTTACAAAAGGCGAAGAGAGAATGAAGAACTGAGCTCTATAGAATGAAGACGACGGAGACATGACAACGTAAGTACAATATGAGATCCTAGAGTGGATATGGAACCAAAACAAGATGACTTAGTAGAAAACGTCATTTCAAAAATGGTTTATAGATTACTGAGTATTAATTTCTAATTTCTACATTTTTACTATGGCTATATAAGATACAAGCTTCAGTGGAAGTTGGGTGGCAGTGGCAGGTACATGGGAACTATATAATTTTTGCAAAATTTTTAGTAAGTCTAAAATTATTTCAAAATAAAAAGTTAAAAATAAAAAATAGAACAAAATTTTATAAATAAAGCTCCATACTTGATATACCTGTGGAATATCCACTGAGAAGTTAGAAAACATAAGTCTACGTATTTTCATTCAAGTAAAAGCTTAGTCCAATCTTTCTTTTAAAACTATAGGACCAACAGATGGAGTAATGGTTACATCACTGGACATCCGTGTAGTCCACCGTGGTTCAAATCCTGGACCCAGTGGCTTAAACCTTACTCCAGGCACATGTGCATGTGTGCCCAATACCTCAAGCAGAGGATAGAGGAGAAGGGACTGTGGAATGGTCATGCCCTCTGTGGGTGAGTTCTTGTTTTCTGTCTCTCTTTGAGTGCATGCACCCTATAGCAAAAAAATCTCTCTAAGGTTAAAAAAAAAAAAAAAACACTAACCCTTGACCAGCTGAGGTGGAACGCCCTGGTAGACACCACCGGCTGTTGCTGCTTGGCAATCTGAGGCCATATCTTGAGGCTCAGGATCAATTCCTAGCCAACCCTAAAAGGGCAGGCACAGTGCTGCATGCCTGTAGTGCCAGCTAGTAAGAGGTTGAGGCAGGAGAACCTCAACATAGCAAGAACTTGTCTGAAAAAAAAAGTCATCATCATCATCATCCTAATGGAAAGGACAGGGTTATATGTCATGCCCTATATTAATACCATAAACTAATCAGATGGCAATAATAGGGTTTTTTTTCCTTAATAAATAGTTCTCTGTATAGAGAACTTCTTGATTCAGAAGCTCTCTCCTACAAAAAAAAAAAAAAAAAAAAAAAAAACTGAAAATGAAGAAGGGATTATAGTATGTCTAAGAGATATTTTCTTGCTCTTTCTCTCTCTCCCAATAAGCACACGTGTCCTCTAGCACATCAGAAGAATAAAAAAGAGAGAGAGAGAGCCGATGGTCTTCCCAATTAATATTATCAGGTATAAATTTTTATGCCTTCATTATTAGAAATGAAAGACCATCTACTCATTTTTCTTTAAAAAGGTCTGTAGAAAATAGTTCAGTGCCATAAATACTCTTACATTTTTTACAAGAGCCACATATTCCTCTTACATTTTTGTACTTAAAATGCAAGCGATAAGCTCCCCTATAATTTACCTTTACTTATGAAGATGGTTACAAGTAAATATTCGTAATTTTTTTTTTAGTTGCCAGAGGGAATTTTTCATTGCACTTTCCAGAGAGAGATTCTTATGGAGAACACTCCTCAATGAGACATGGTCAAGCCACAATCCCTCCTCCTACATAATACCAGCATTTGAGAGACACATGCATATGTGCCTGGCATGTTTTTCAAGCCAGCAAGACTGGTGTTCATTCAAACTGCAGTTATGTAGAATCTGGCTCCCTTAACCACTGGGCTACAGGACTGGCCCCATTTTTTTTTTTTTCAAATATTTGAGAGTTTAGTGTATGGTTGGTAATATATTAATGTATTTTTTATATAAACTGCCTCATTGTATCCACACAGTAATGGTATTATATATGCAAAATTATTATCTTCCCCATAAGGAAACTTAATGGCAAAAAGTGGTAAAACTCACCTAAGATCATATACTCATTAAGCTGAAGAGCAAGGAATTCAAAACTAGCTGGACTCCAGAATCTTGAGTTGTAACTAATCTATACTTTCCCAAATCATATTACTTTAAAAAATAAGTACTTCTTTTTAGATAAAAATACTAGAATAAATATATTTTGTTCTAAATAAAATTCTAAAACTCTTTCCTTTAAATTTCACTTAAACATACATCAACTAACATCTATTTGCTTTGGCATTTGACAAGGCAATAAAACCTGAAAATAAAGTACAGCAAAATTTAACTATCAGCAACTTAAACAGTCCAGGAACAGATGATTTTATTGAACCTGTATCTAAAAGTATGTTGAAATGATAATCAAATATCTATCATATACCTTTTAAATAACTGTAAAAAACAAGACACAGAAAGGCTTTTTTCCTAATTAGAATTTCTAGTCTACAAGTTAAATTTCTGACTTGCCTAAACAAATATACAGAAAAGTCTTTCAAATGTATGAAAATTTCCTAAACAGTTTAATGAGCTTTATTATTTTAATATAATGTAGATGTAACTACATTAAGTCATCATTTCTGTTATAAGCATAATTTTAAAAAAAATTCTAGGACCTAGTGGTTAAAGGAACCAAATCCCACGTGGTATAACCACAAGGTTTGAGTCTCAGCCCCAGCAGCTTGTTAAAACATACCAGATACAGCTTGAAAAAACACAGCGGATGCATACACATGTGCTCAAAATCCCAACAAGGTAGAGAAACAGAAGAAGGGATTGTGGCATGACTATATCCCACTAAAGGGTACTTTCTTCCTCTCCCTGTCTCTCTCTCTGGCAAAAACATGCGCCATCTGGCAATAATAATAAAAACAATAAGTCAGTAACAAAGGATTCAGAGTATAACTCTGCTACCCAAAGAATATCTTTAGTTTGTTACATTACAATATTCTGTACAAATGCAGTTGACCAAAATTTTAATATATTTTTTACTTTTTCCCCCCAAGATTCTTTGCCATAGGGCACATGAGCTTGACTCAGAGACTGAGAGAAGGAAAGTGAGAAATCAGCCTCCAGAGAAGATGGCTACACTGGAATCTCTTCTCCAATCTCCTCTTGGGATTGTTGGGCATGCACACACAGCTGGGGTGATTATCAAATCTCTGGGTCTGGGACTTGAACCACAGCTTGCCACATAGGAGTTTAGTGGCCCAACCACTAAACCACCTGATGGTCCCTAAAAAGTAGTCAGTTTACTACTAGAAATCTGTTTGAGTTCTTCTATATATAAAGATAAGATCAAAGTCATTCCTTTGTTGGCATGGTGGTTAAGGTCGCTCAACTCCCACATGGCCAACTGTGGTTCGAGTCCCAGACCAGGTGGCTTGCTTTCTCACTCTCTCTCTCTCTCCCCATCTTGATCAAATTAAAATAAATAAAAGTTAAATAAAAATCTTTAAAAAAGAAAAACAGCTATTTGAAAACTAGAAAGTCCTTCTCTTCCTTTTCTCAATTTGGGTCTAATAAAAATCATTGAGATGAGACATCTATCAGTGCAGTAAACATTTCAAATAAGAGGGTACTTCACAATTCTTTATCAATAAAGTAAGGGGTAAGGATTTTTTTTTGGTTTTTTTTTAGACATATCCATGTAGAAATAAATCCCTTAATATACTTATTGTATTATGACTTGCCTAGCAATTAATTGAGCCCAAAGTGACAAAGACAGTCCTAATTCCAGTAGCTGCCATCAATCTCAAGGAGGGGGCATCCTGAATCTTTGGGCATGTCAGTAAACTATCAGAAATTAAGAAAACCTATTTGTCAACTAATCATCAGTTAGTTGGTTTTTACAGTACTAAGACTGCAAATCAGAAAAATTTTAAATGTCTAACCTGATATCCTAAAAAAATAAATAAATAAAATAAAGTAAATTCTAGTATCTTACTATTATCTACTTACTACTATTCACAGATTTCATAGATGTGTCTCTAAAGGAATCTCAAAAAGTTCATGGAAAACAGAATTAAAATATGAGTTTATTATGGTCCAATAAAATTTTTGAAATCCATCATAGTTTTTTTCATAATATACATTTACATAAATTTCTTGAAGATTCCACATACATTCCAAACATTTTAGGAATAACATGTAGATAAAATAAACCAAAATATCAAAAAAAATGGAAATATGGTTTTATATAAGACATACATAAAATTTGGTTAATGCTTTATTGACTATCCTTAAAACTCTGTAAAAGCCACAGGAGGTCTTGGTTTGAATCCTTGAAAGTGACAATATTACTAAAACTAAAGTTTTTATTTAGCAAGTCAAAGATCTTCACATGGACTACCTCCATTAAGAAATAGGAACCAGCAGTTAACATAATGGCTATGTCTCTGGACTCCCATTGTAGCCGACTGCAGTTCGAGTCCCAAACCTGGTGGCTTAAACTCAGGTCAGACGCGTGTGTGTGCATGCCCAAGATCCCGAGAGGAGAAAGGAGGAGAAAGAATTGCAGCAGGGTGGCCATCCCCGCCCCCGGGGGGTGATTTCTCGCTTTCTGTCTCTCTGTCTCTCTGTCTTTTTGGCAAGCACGCGCCCTATAGCAAAGACCTCTCCAAAAAAGAAAAAAAGAAATGATCCTGGGCCAGGACCAGCAGGTGACATAGTGGTTAAGGGCACTCCTACATGGTCAACCGCTATTTGAATCCCAGACCTGGTAGCTTGATTTTTCACTCTCTCTCTCTCTCTCTCTGTCCCTCTCTGGTCAAATTAAAATAAATAAAGTTAAATAAAATAATTTTTAAAAAGAATATTAAAAACATGAAATGATGCTGGGCTAGCAGATGAATCCCACAGGGCCAACTGTGAAGTTCAAGTCCTGAACCCAGTGGCTTGAAAAAACACACCAGCATGTGTTTGAGGGCCCAAAATTTCTAGAGAAGAGATTTTGGTATGGCCATCCCTTGGCAGGTGGGAGGTGGTGATTTCTTACTTTCCCTCTCTCTCAGCTGTCTCCCGCCAGCAAGTACATGCACCCTATAGCAAAAAAAAAAAAAAAAAAAAAGGCTAAAATATCTACTTCCACACATTGCAATAAGACCACTGCAATAAGACATTTCTTTAAATATTATTCAGCAGTAATATCACATTACATACAGTACACCTAAATAGAAAAAAAATGTCTCTTTCCATTTTCCTTAGAGGCTTAGTCTAGTATTTTTATTGATTGCCTTTCTGAGCCAGCTCTTTAGCCTAGTGTTAAGACAACCAGATCCCAGATGGCCAACAGCACAGTTCAAGTCCTGGACAGCTTAAGAAACACGCTACATGCACACACACATCCAAAATCCTGCAAGGCGAGAGAGATGAAGCAGGAACTTCGGTGTACTGTTTTCCATAAGGGGTGCTTTCTCCTCTTCCTCTTTCTCCAATGAGTACATATAATTTTTAGTAAAGAATAAAACTTTCTGTAGTTTTATGGTAGCCCACTTTAAAAGCATTCCCAAGAGCAAAATATTCCATCACTATTTACCAGTATTTCTTCAGAAACATCTTTAATAACCATCTTTTCAGTTCTTTAATCTTTTAGACCCAGAAAAACGTTCTTTCTTCAGAATTCAACATCACTTTCTGTACTTCTTTTATATTCTGGTTCTCAAATAAGTAAATATAGGTAATGAATACATAATAGAAAAGAAAGAACAACTGGCTCCTTTACTTGGTCCACATCATCAAGTTATTTTCCAACATAAGAGACAGGAACATAAAGTTAGCAAAAACGTTCTATACTGATGGCAATTGGAAAACAGAACAAACTGACTGGTTGTCCAATCTTTAATTGTTTATAAAGTTAGCTGGTTCTTTCTAAACTATGTACAGACTTCTCACAAGAATGTACTACCACATGTTGGGTTACTGGAAGTCATGATGCATTTTTGCACAGAAAAATACATCATGACTTCTTCCAGTGACCCAATATAAAAGTTTATCCCTAAGATCTGCGAGCCATTTACAGAGATAAGCCAATACACTGGTGCTGTATTTCTCAAAGTATGTCTGTAAACATGACAATTATGTTTTTCTTTCTAACATGAACTCCATACTTACAGAAAATAGGGTGATAAACAGAAAGGTAACTTACAGTAGAATATTAAATGTGGAGATTGGCTTCAATAGAAACCTGTCATCATTTGTCTATATTGCCCTAGACATTTCTTATAAACAAAATGAAGCAAATTAACATTTCCCAATGTATGTTTCAAGGAATGTTGTTTCTACAGGTTAGTAATAGGTGTTAGACGATGAAGTTATATTCAATAAAACTGTCCTTTCTGCACAATTCCTCAGTCTTTCCATTTGTTTTTCTTCAGGTTTTTCCCATAAGGTGTGTGTGCTCACCAGAGAGAGAGACAGAGACAGTGAGAGGGTGATGGACCAGAAGGGTTGACCAGAAGAAATGGCCACACCACAATCTCTTCTCCATTCTTCTCTTGGGATTTTGGGCAGGCACACATATGCACCCAGTGTGATTTTCAAGGTATCACGTCCAGGACTCAAACCGTAGTCAGTCATGGAGGAGTCCAGCACCTCAACCACCACACTATCTGCTGGACCCATCTCCTCAGTCTTTAATAAAGTGTCAACCTCCATGACGTATACGACAAAAAGCATTCCCCAAAATTCCTAGGCTCTAGAAGTTTTTGTTGTCTTGTTTCATTTTGTTTTCCACTTGAAGAACCAGTATAAATCATTAGTTTGTGAAATTTATACTAGATTTTAAAATTCAGATTAATAAAATCTTTGAAAGTTAAAAGCTAGATATTGATTCATTTAAAACAAACTGATTAATCCCATTCATTTTAAGGAGAGTTTTCAGTCCCATGTGGGACTGAACATGGAACAGATGGTCTCCAGGGTATTATGCCCATGTAAAAGAATCTTTAATATGAAAAGTTTGAGAAACACTTGATTAGGATAATTATTCTACTTTGGAATTTTAACAAACTGCTATAAGACATTATACTCCTTCTAAATAATCTCCATTCTTATTAAGAAAAAGGAGAAGAAATGCTTTGTAACAACTTTTATTTTTGTGACTTTAAAAATTTCCAAGTACTCCTCAAATATAATGTAGCTTTAGCAACTTGGAATTAACTAAAATATTAATCCCTCGTGCCTCCATTATGTAATGAGTGTATTTTTTTCTCTTAAATATCTAGAATGGTTGTAATAGATACATACCATTCCTAGAAATACTAAGAAATCAGTCACTCATTTCCTATAGGAATTCATTCTCTTATGGAACCCCCTACGAAAAAGACTACACCAAAAATGTCATAAAGGCAAAAATAAAAATCACTGGTTTAGAAGTCTATAGTTTGTAGAAAAATCTCTGAACACATATATAAGCTTTCCATTTTAATTTATGGTGCTTAAGAAAGAAACCCCTCTTGGGTCAGCCCCACAGCCTAATGGTTAAGGGAGCCCACATAGCCAACATGCAATTCGAATCCTAGCTCTAGGAGCTTGAAAAACACACCAGGGATGTGTGTGCGCACACCCCAAAGTCTGTCAGGATGGATAAGTAGAAGAGAAAGGATTGTGACAAAACCATGTCCCATTTGGGGGTGCTTCCTCCCTCTCTCCTCTGTCTCTGGCAAATATACATGCCTTCTGGCAAATTAAGGGGAAAAAAAAGGAAAGAAATCTCTGAATTGAAACAGGAATATAAACCGTTGCCATTTACAGAACTACTAAAAACAGATGAATTATACACCTTAGCTCCTTGAGTCCTCCCAAGAGTGCAAGGGTAGCTATTACCCACACATAACAGAAAGAAATTGGCCTTACAAAGGTTAACTCATTTACAAAGGCCATACAATGAAGAGGTAGCAGAAACAAGATTAGATACTAGGCCTGATTCCAAGGCTAATGCTCATTAAACTCTACCTCATGTTCTATGCTCAGTAATCTACAGCCTGAATTAACCAACAAATATGAAAGAAAAACTATCATGCATATCGCATATTATGTACAGTATAATATAGCTTAATTTGGATAATTCAGGATACATCAAGATCTTATGATGCTTCTTCAGGGTACTAAACAAACTCTTAAAGACCAAATCCTTGCCTTTCACTTCTTTGTAACCTTAGTACCTTTGCTAAAGTATATAACATTCAATAAATATTTCTGAAATAAATCATTACAATACCAAAAGAAAACAAAAGTACTGTTAAAGGTCTCTTAGGCTTCCTTCCAGAAAGTTGCTCAAATTAACTTAGGTAGTTTTTCTAAAATATTGTATGGAGTTAGATTCACAGAATAGGCCATGAGGGTATAGTGTCCCGATTGTGGACTGCACCAACTACTTATTAATAAAAAAATATATATATCATCACCAGATCCTTTCCTTTCCATCCTTTTTAGTGTCTTCTACTTCTTTTCTATTTCTCTAGTTCGTTCTCCCCTACTCACATGATGAGCTGCCCCACTCAGATCATAGAAGGCTTAATTGCATTTAGGTTACATATTCTTAAGTTCAAATATGGCACAACTTGGTTTTTGTTAGATCAATGTCGACTTGTTACAAGATTTTGTTTTTACACACTGAATGTACTTTTTAAGGTTTTTATTTGTTTGTTTGAAGAGATTTTTGCTAAAGGGCGGTGTGCACTCGACAGAGACAGAAAGTGAGAAATCATGCCCCGTCCCCCGGGGAGGTGGGGAGATAGACACACCACAATCTCTTTCCGCCATTCTCCTCTCAGGATCCTGGGCATGTACGCACGCATGCACACACACACACACACACACACACACACACACACACACCCCTACCTGACCTGAGTTTTAAGCCATCGAGTCCAAACTCAAACCACAGTCAACTACATGGGAGTCCAGTGACATAACCATAATGCCATCTGCTGGTCCCAAGTTGATTGATTTATTTATTCCATGAGAGAGAGAGACGGAGTGAAAGACAGAGGAAAATTGGCACCTCCAACAGGGTGTTCATGTTATGGTCTACTCCCAACCTTAGTCAGCTAGAAGCATAAAGTAAAAATAATTTGTTTAAATTTTTGCCAAGGGGCACATGCACTCACTGAAGACAGACAGAGAGAGGGAAAGTGAGAAATCATTCCCTTGCGGGGAGTGGCCTCACTGAAATCCCTTCTCCTATCAGGATTTTGGGGACACACATATCTGCACCCAGCAGGATTTTCAAGTTTCTAAGTCTGGGACTCAAACCTCACTAGCCATGTAGGAGTCCAGCCCCATAACCACCATGCCATCTGCTGGCCCCACTAAAGGTTATCTTTACATTGGTTAGTTGTTGCCTCTTAGTGCTTATCAGCAGACATGCAAAACTCTAGAAAATGGTTAAGATCACAAGCTTGAGAATCAAGTCACTTACTGGAAAACTAACTAGTTTCTATCATTTAATAGTTATGTGACCTAATAGCTTCATAATATTTTACTTGTATCACCTAATGATACAATTTTTTTAAAAAAATTATAACCATGTCCCTCTCATACAATCCTCAGATCTCGTAAGAATTTATTATTAAATAACCTGATGGTTAAGACACCCAGATCCCAGCTCATTCAAATCTTGGCTAACAGTGTGGAGAAATGAAGATCGAATTGTGGGATCCTTTGTTGAGGGATGCTCTCTCCCTCTCCTGTCTCTGTCTGTCTCTCTCAAGCACCCAAGCCCTCTGGCAACTAAAAAAAGAATTTATTATCAATCCCATATCAATTTACAAAGAGGAGAAGTTAAAGAGGTTATTGATTCAAGTATTACATACCTTTAATAAGCATTAAATATTTCCATTCCTAAAAAGATTAGGGTGTGGCATCATGGTTTATTACTATGAGATATAGGGATGGAGGTAGGACACTAGTAAGGTAGAGTTTGAAAATCTCATTCCCATCTGCTCATTCTGGATCCACCCTTCCTGCCTGGAACATCAAAATGTGTAAAGTTCCTAACAATAATAAATACAACAAAGTATATAAATCCTGCTATCTGTCACTTCCAAGAATAACTGATGAATGTTTGGTGGGCCCCAAAGCAGAAATGAACACAAGGTAAAGAACAGATTAGAAATCAGCCAAACCCCTTATGCTAAGATTCTATGATGAAATGGAATATCAACCAAAGATACAACATAGTACCATGCCTCACTCCAAAAGAGAAGTTCAGGTGAACTACAGCTGTAAGGCCTTTCAAGAGAGGAAGCAAAGAAAAAACTGAGACATTCAACAGCTTATCAGCACCTAAGCAGTGGACAGCACTACAGCCCAAACCATGGATTTTTCTCAGTTCACATACCTCACCATCTTGCACCAAAGGATACACGTGAAAAAACAAAAACGTTAACTTAAAAAGTAGCATTATTTTTCTAAAATAAATTTACTAAGTTTCACTATCTTTAAAAAGTAATTTTTTTAAAATGGAGTATTTCCTCAACAGAAAGTATTCTTGTCATTGTATCAATATAAATAGCGCAACAACACTGCCTATAGGACACAACCAAAGAACAAAACTAGTATTATGTATAAACAAATTTTTTCTTCAGAAAAAAAGTTGGCTGTGTTGTCCTTTTCTGTAAGAGGGATTAAAAATATGTGAAATGACAAAAAAAAAAAAAAAAAAAGCAGTTTCCCTTGATATAATATTTGAGTTAATGTAGAGATAAATGTAAGTAATGAGAATATTTCAAAGATGGGGTAGAGTGTTTCATACCAAAAGGTCTAAATCAGTACCTATAAAATACGTATTTTTTTTTTCGGAGAGGTTTTTGCTATAGGGTGCGTGCACTTGCCAGAAAGACAGAGAGAGACAGAGAGACAAAGTGAGAAATCACCCCCCGGGAGAGATACCCATGCTGCAATCCCTTCTCCTCCATTCTCCTCTCAGGATCTTGGGCATGCATGCACACACACACACACGGCATGAGTTTAAGCCACCAGTCCAGGACTCGAACCGCAGTCGGCTACATGGGAATCCAGTGACATAGCCATTATGCTAACTGCTGGTCCCCATACAGTAAGTATCTTGATAAATCATTTATTCAAGATAAATATAATTAATATCACTTACTTAAATCTTAGTATATATTAGTGACTTCTAATTTTACTACTAAATACTACTACAAATATTCTTCTCTATTTCTATATGCAGAGGTATACAGCTTTTGTTTATGTTACAAATTTCTCACAGAATGACCTATTACCCCCGAAAGGCTTGGAAAATTTCTTATTTTAGAATTAAAAAAATGGAGAAGAGTGATTGGTCTATAGCTAAATGATACAGTAGAGGCAGATATAACATGCACATGTCTATAGCTTGGCAATTAACATCATTTGGAATTTATTCTTCATGTTCATGCTTGCTTAAAATAAACCAAATCTAATCTAACTGTTAACTGGTCAACATTCAATACAATACCACAGTGTCTTGGGGTGTTCTTAAAACTTCTAACTCATGTCAGGCTATAAACCACTACTTTCCTGGTGGCACCTTACTTGCCTCAGAATCTCATTTCTTTTCCCTCCCTACTCTCCATCTGCCTTAAGATGATAAGGCTAGAAAATGTATGATGATCTTTTTCAAGAGTCTAGAAAGGGTAGAGCAATGCTCTGCGAAAATAGCCAGGGTGGAGCAAAGAATACAGGGCTTTATTCTGTGATAATAATTTCAAGCAGTTCAGTTTTTGAGGCCTTCCCATTCCAAGCTGTGTTCCAAAGGATTAGGTTACCAATGCTTACTCTAGATAAGTGGAGTGTTACCATGTGTGGACTGGGTCCTTACCTTTCCTAATTAGGCCAAGGTTACTAATTCAAATCATTATCTCAGATTGCAACAACAAAAAGAATGTACCCCCATTTCCACCACTACAGAATGAAGAAATTACAAGAGTTTCTCCTGTTCCACTTAGCAGGAAGCAACTTGACAGCCCAAGGAATGCTAGTAGCACTTTCCTGAAAAAAATAATCATCAGGCCATTCCGCACTGCTAAAACTGAAAAAGATCCTCCATTCCCGGTCTAATTTAGTTCCAGATTCAACTACTGGAATACTTTTCAACCCTGCATTTAAGGCTTTTTAAATAAAGTTAGCCTTAACCTGTATATAAACTCCACCTCCTACCATCTTAAACTGTCTTTATTCCCTTCTATAAACACTTCTTATACTCTGAACCTTTTTGCTTTATGTTTGCTCTACTAAAATGACTTACTGATTTCCATCACTATCAAACTCTTCCTCAAGCATGTGATCTTTCTCTTCTCCGACTCTCAATACTGCGTTATTAGTGTCTCTCCTCCTTCCCACCTTCTCATATTTTCTCACTGAATTTCTACTGTAAGCCATTCCTTAAAATGTGTAAAGCGGCTTACAAAGACAGAAATATTTAAGAATAAAATAAACTTAAAATAGATAAAATCTGAAGTAAAGGATTAAAAGCTGTATAAGAAAAGAAACCTGTCAGCTTTTTCTGTTACACATATACACATAAACACACTTATTGTTGAATTCAACAGTAGGTTCTTTTTAGGACAGAAACAGTGGCGTACATTATACTACATAAATAAATTACATTCTTTTAGATTCCCAAAACTTAGTAATCTAAGGACAAAAAAAGAATAAAAATTAGGCTTTTGGCATTGTAAACAGCAATAACCAAATTATTCCCATTTAGTATCAATGGTAGAACAATTGTCTGTCATATTTTGAATAATCTAAGGTCTATACTACTACCTTTTTGGTAGAGACCTAGGAGTCCCCAATGCATAAGAAGAAATGACTCCTCTTCTTTCAACTACCTAGAAGTGAATGTCAATGGGAATTTGTCTAGTCTGAAAAGAAAGCAGGCATCATTAACGTAAACAACCAATCCTGAAATATTAGTTCACATTCACTTGGATTTCTTTTCACTACTCAATATATTTAGGGCACATCTGCTTTGGATTACAGATATGGATAAACCCTATGAAAACATTAAATTGCCCAAAATCCTACCTTAGGGTTATAACCATTTATCCTTCAGACCTTTAAAACTGTGGCTGTGGAAAATAAATTTGGGAGGAAGTCAGGTTGTAGGTTTTTTTTTTTTTCTTTCTCTTCAAAAGAAGAGAAACATACTGCTTTGAAAGAAGAGAAAGCAGGAAAGTGAACAGCATTTTTTTATAACCTGAATCATTTTACAATGGAAATCACTATTCCCAGCATTTCTTTCTTTCACTCATTAACAAATATAAGAAAAACAATTTTTTAACTGGTCCTACAAGCTTTCCACTCCAATCAAAACAGCAGATTCCTTTTACACTAATATTCTCTGAATACCATTTAGTCAACAAGTACATGATTTTTTAATTGCCAGCAAGAATGTGCCCTTGCCAAAGACAAAGAGAGGGAGAGGGAGAAAGTATCCCCTAATGGGACACAGTCATGCCACAATCCCTTTTCCTCTATTTCTCCATCCTGTTGGGATTTGGGGCACGCATACGCACATATGCCCAGCATGTTTTTCAAGCCACATTGTGCTCCCTTAACCACCAGACTAGAAGGCCAGCCCAGGCAACAAGTTCTCAGGGCCAATCATTCCCTTCTATGGTTCTAATGTATCTTCCAAATCCCATATGTTGAAAACCTAATTCCCATTGTGAAAATATTAAGAGGTAGAATCTTTAAGACATGATAAGGTCATAGGGAATCTGCCATCATAAACAGAATAAGGCAGTTTTTTTTTGTTTTTTTTTTTTTAGAGGTTTTCACTATAGGGAGCGTGCGCTCGCCCGACAGACAGAGACATAGAGACAGAAAGTGAGAAATCACCCCCCAGAGGGGATGGTCACACCACAATCCCTTCTCCTCCATTCTCCTCCCGGGATCTTGGGCACGCACGCACACGCGCCCGGAATGAGTTTTAAGCCACCGGGTCCAGGACACGAACCGCGGTCGACTACGTGGGAGTCCAGCAACATATCCATTACACTAACTGCTGGTTCCCAATAAGGCAGTTCTTGCAGGAGTTCATTAAGGCAGGAGTGGGCTCCTGAGAAAAAGGATGACTTTGGCCCTCCATTCCCTCTTTGTCACATGTGCTCACTTCCTCATTCCACCACAGGATGACCCTTCCTTGATGCCAGTACCATGCTCATGGACTTCCCAGCCTTCAGAACCAACAGTCAAGTAAACTTCTATGATTTATAAATTACCTTGTGATATTCTGTTATAGTAACAGAAAACAATTCAATCTTCAGTCCTTTCCTATCACTTCCAAGATAATGATAAAGAGCTTGTTCTAGGAAATCCAACTCCTGCCTTAATGCTGTCCAAGTGTTTTTATTTCCCACTTCTTGGATTAATATTCTACTTCATTCCACAACTTGTGAAGTTAGATCAAATAATAATTTTCCAACCTACCAAAGGTCAATTGTGTCGTCTGTGAACTTTTGAAGTGTCAAAAGTCATACTGAAGACCAGAATTATGTTTACCATTGGTTGTACTATATCAGAGTACTTAAGGACTTATTCTTCAACTATAAACAAACCAAGGGCTGAATGAAATCTCTGTAGTTTTCTACATGTTTTTAAAGCTCATTTATTTCTTTCATGAGAGAGAAACAGGTACCATTGGCAGGGTCTCATCACTCCATGATCTACCTCAGACTTCCAGTGAGCCAGTTTTCCATGTGGTGCCAGCACTGCAGAGGTACCCTACCACGCACCACACAGCTGGGCCTCCCGCTCTAAATTTCTGATTCTTCTATTTCATGATGTTTTAAACTGCTACCTGACCTCCTTATTGTCATATAATTTCCCGGCGTATATGTTTTATACACTCCTTGAACACCAGAACCATGCTGATTATACACTTGCCTACTTTACTGTAACAGATACACCAATTTGCACCTAGTACTTAATAAATATACCCACTTAATAGGCAAAGAGGGAAGGAGTCCTATCAAAACTGAGCACCTTACAGCAACAGAATGGCCAAGAATCTGACGGTGATTTTATCCTTATCCTGGATGTTTGTGATTTGTCTGAGTCCACTTTTCAACAAATATTTCTGAATTTCTTTCTTTTTTTTTTTGAACAGGTTTTTGTTATAGGGCGTATGCACTCTCCAGAAAGAAAGACACAGAAAGCAAGAAATCATTCCCCAGGGGGAATGGCAATGCTGCAATCCCTTCTCCTCCATTCTCCTCTCGTAATCTTGGGCACACACACATGCACCCAGCATGAGTTTAAGACACTGGGTACAGGACTTGAACCACAGTCGACTACATGGGAGTCCAATGACATAGCCATTACACCGTCTGCTGGTCCTAACATTTCTGAACTTCTATGACCTAGGCGCTATTACATGCACTGGAAATATAGTGACAAACTAGATGGATAAAGTCCTTGCTCTCATGAAACTTATATTCTTGAATATGAGAGTAAGATTAGTAGCCATACTCAAACTCCATGATCAAAACAAGAGTATTTTGAGAACATAATGAGTTAAGAAATAATGGTAGCTTCCAGTGCCTTCTAATGTATTCCAGTTGACTTGAGGAACAAAAGAACACTTTGGTTCTGACCATATGCTACGGAGGCAGCAAAGTCATTATAATTATAAGCACAAACTCTAGGACTGCCTGGATTTAAAACCTGGTTTCCACTTACAAGCAATGTGACCTTGAATAAGGTACTTAATCTATGCTTCAGTTTCCTTATCTGTAAAACAGGGATAATAATGGTACTTACATCACATAAGGATGCTCTGAGATTTAAATAAGATGAGTTAATGTATGTAAAGTACTTAGAACAATCTGGAGCATAATAAGTACTACAATTTTCAGCTACTCCTACTCTGTCACTATAACTATTATTACTAAACTGCTAGAGTCTATGAACAAGATAAAAACAGCACACAACACAGAGATGAAACTTGAAATGTAACTATAGGGGAATGGCAATGCTGCAATCCCTTCTCCTCCATTCTCCTCTCGTAATCTTGGGCACACACACATGCACCCAGCATGAGTTTAAGACACTGGGTACAGGACTTGAACCACAGTCGACTACATGGGAGTCCAATGACATAGCCATTACACCGTCTGCTGGTCCTAACATTTCTGAACTTCTATGACCTAGGCGCTATTACATGCACTGGAAATATAGTGACAAACTAGATGGATAAAGTCCTTGCTCTCATGAAACTTATATTCTTGAATATGAGAGTAAGATTAGTAGCCATACTCAAACTCCATGATCAAAACAAGAGTATTTTGAGAACATAATGAGTTAAGAAATAATGGTAGCTTCCAGTGCCTTCTAATGTATTCCAGTTGACTTGAGGAACAAAAGAACACTTTGGTTCTGACCATATGCTACGGAGGCAGCAAAGTCATTATAATTATAAGCACAAACTCTAGGACTGCCTGGATTTAAAACCTGGTTTCCACTTACAAGCAATGTGACCTTGAATAAGGTACTTAATCTATGCTTCAGTTTCCTTATCTGTAAAACAGGGATAATAATGGTACTTACATCACATAAGGATGCTCTGAGATTTAAATAAGATGAGTTAATGTATGTAAAGTACTTAGAACAATCTGGAGCATAATAAGTACTACAATTTTCAGCTACTCCTACTCTGTCACTATAACTATTATTACTAAACTGCTAGAGTCTATGAACAAGATAAAAACAGCACACAACACAGAGATGAAACTTGAAATGTAACTATAGACTGAATAAATGAACCTGAGACTTTCTTCCTCTGCGAAACTTTAACAAAGACATCATATCAAGTTTATAACTGCTGGGACTCAAGAGAACATAATCTATTTCAAAATGCTTTTAAAAGCAATCTAGGAAGAAACCAGCAGATGGCCTAACAGTTATGTTGCTGGACTCCCACATGGCCCACCAAGGTTTGAGTCCTGGACCCAGCAGCTTGAAATTCACGCTGGGCACGTGGGTGTGTCCCAAATCCTGAGAAGAGAATGGAGAATAAGGGATTGCGGCATGGCCATCCCCCATGGGATGCTAGCATACACACGCACCCTATAGCAAAAATTTCTCTGGGGGAAAAAGAAAAAAACATATAAGAGTCTTACCACTATCAGCAATAGAAACATTTCATAGTTATGTGATAGAAAAAATTATATTAGATATTACTTCAACCATATATTTATACCTATAAAGCCTCCTAAATTAGTCAATATGCTATCTGTTACCATGTGAATACACAATAAGAAAGCCTAATAATATCCAGGCCAGCCAGCGGTGTGGTGGGTAAGATGGCTGACTGTGCAATTCAAGTCCTGAACCCGATGGCCTGAAAAGCACTCTGGGTGCATGTATGTGAGGGTCCAAAATCCAGAAAATAGTGAAGAGATTGTGGTGTGGCTATCACTCCTATGGGGTACTTTCCTCACTTTCCCTCTCTGTTTCTGTCTCCACCAAGTACACATACCCCATAGAAAATAGAAAAGAAAAATAAAAAATAACATACAAGCCTAATAACCAAAGAAATAAGATAACAAAATAAGCTGGGAGAGAAGTCTCAACAATGAGCAATTCCATAAATCTACACTTCGATCAAGAAAGAATACTCAAGGGACCAGCAGTTAGCGTAATGGCTATGTTGCTGGGCTCCCATGTAGTCGACCGCGGTTCGAGTCCCGGACCCGGTGGCTTGAAGCTCACGCCGGGCGCATATGCGTGCGTGCCCAAGATCCCGAAAGGAGAATGGAGGAGAAGGGATTGTGGTGTGGCCATCCCCCCTGGGGGGGTGATTTCTCACTTTCTGTCAGTCTCTCTCTGTCTGTCTGGCGAGCGCACATGCCCTATGGCAAAAACCTCTCAAAAAAAAAAAAAAAAGAAAACGAAAGAAAACTCAAGAGACATGTATAGTATATCAGGAGTTCCTCAATCTGAGTCATCAGCTAATATTACAAAAAAAATGTGGGCAGCCTGGAAAAAAACAAGATGCTACCTCATCTGCTAATCCATATAAATGAAGCTCAAAGTAACACTTTATTCTACGGCCTCCATGGATGAGGACGAGCAATAAATACCACTTACCATGATCTAAAGTTAATCCTTAATAAAATCAAGCCACAGTAAATCTCCTCCCCAATCAACACAAATATGGTTTTAAGTCAGGCAATCAGGTTTTAAAACTGATATGTCCACAAATAGGATGTGAAAACCATTCGTCAGAGACACTCAGAACTAGCCTGTGATGATCATACAACATAAGATTCTCTATTTCCCCTTCTGTTCTTAATTACTCCAAATTTAACAGTGAATACGTCATTTCTTATTGCTGCTTTACTCTCATTTAATACCTACAGATAATCAATAAAGTCTATTGCTTTTTCTAATCATTGCCAAAACTTTTCCCTGTTCCCTTTCCCTTTGTAAAATCCATAACTTACTGATTTAGTAAGTAAATAAAATGACCATAAGAAAAGCCAATGAGAAGAATTTTAAACAAGTAATTAAATGTTTACTGAACCATTTAGTAAAGAAAACTCACTTAACACAGACAAGTGGCATTTACAAGTTAAATGTCTGTATCTTAGGCATAAGCTGAAACTGTACCAGAGAACTTCCAACTTATTGGTATTATATAATGCCAATTATGTAATATATATTTAAAAATCATCATATGCTCAACAGCAAAAAGCAAAAACAGATAGTGATAAAGCAGAAAGAAGACTAATAATTCCTATTTTGAAATAAATAGGGGATTTTTTGTCTTGTTTTGTTTTATTCAATTTAGAAGATTCTTATTGGTAAAAGATATGCAAATAAGGACCAGCAGTTGGCATAATGGCTATGTCCCTGGACTCCCATGTAGTCGACTGTGGTTCTTGTCCAGGACCCACTGGCTTAACTCATGCCAGGTGCATGTGCATGTGTGCCCAAGATTCTAAGAGGAGAATGGAGGAGAAGGGATTGTGATGTGGCCGTCCCCCCTGGGGAGTGATTTCTCCCTTTCTTTCTTTCTGTCCATGTCTTTCTGGCGAGCACAGGTGGAGCACAGGCGCCCTATAGCAAAAACCTCTCCAAAAAAAAAAAGATATGCAAATATAAAATAAACACAAAATTTAATGCTTGGCAAAAACAACCACAAGGCATTGCCTTTTCTGGTTCAAAAACACAGCAAAAAGTAAAGTTCCAATCATCCCTAGCAAAAAAGAAAACGGTGATATCACATGCTCAACTATAAAGAACTTACTTAACTTTTAAATATATCCCGAGAGTGATTTTTTTGTATATGTATAAAAGATAAAATGTCCTTGTCTTTTCTTATGCGATACTTACATTTTCTTCATTAAGCATATTTTTACCAAACATGTATAACTTGTTGGGCACCTGAATAGGCTTTTGATATATTAGCAGCAAACAAAATATCCTTATTCATAAAACTTAAAATCATCAGATAATCACAGAAAGCAAAAACTAACTATTAGGTTGTCAGAAAAGTCACCATGTCATCATGTATTTTTCCTATACAAAAATACTTTTCTATGTTTTTTTGGTTTTTTGAGAGATTTTGGTTACAGGGTGTGTGTGCTCGCCAGAAAGACAGAGACAGAAAGCGAGAAGAAAGTACCCCAAGGGTGGATGGCCACACCACAATCCTTTCTCTTCCATTCTCCTCTCAGAATTTTGGGCATGCATGCACATGCACCTGGTGTGAGTTTTAAGCCACTGGGTCTGGGACTTGAACCAGGGTCAACTATGTGGGAGTCCAGCAATGTAACCATTATGCCATCTGCTGGTCCTATTTTCCAATGTTTTTCTAGATAAAATGTGTCATGACTTTTCTGATAATCCTATATGTACATATAAATGTTTGTGTGTGTGTATATACATATATATATATATGTATATGTATATACACCCACATGAGCACGTACAACATGCCATTAAACTATATTAACAAAGAACCTAAGTTTAGATTGGTATGTCAGAGAAGGCCTTTCAAAAAGTGACAGACAAGTTTTAAAGAGGAATGGAGGAGAGGTGGTACATGGGATGTTCAGGCTAAAGGAAAACCATATGCAAAGACCTAGTGGAAGTAGTAAAAAATGGATGACAATGTGAAAAATCTTTCTGAAAGAAAGTCAAGTACAACTGGAATACAGAAAGTGGTGGGGAAATTAGCATGATATGAGGCTAAGAGTAAAACAAAGACAAAAGGTAATTACCTTAAAATAAATGAGAAGGGTTAGTTTGTTCAGATTATCATTCTGACTACAATATAGAATATTAGAGAAAAATATACAAGATATATCCAGGTGGCTTAGTGAAGAAGCTACGGCATGTAGTAAAATGAGAGCAGATTTTATCTTAGAGTTCTGAAAGTAGAGATGGGGTAAAAAAGAAGCAAAAAATTCAAGATCCACTTTAAAGTAATGGTCAGGATGTAGAGAGTGAAGAAAAGGAGCTACTAAGAATGACTTTCAGGTTCCTAAAGTGAAAAAAGTGAAATAAGAAATTACATTTATCAAAAGAAGGAAATTTGAGAGGTTAGTTAACTGTTAAGTTTATGTCCTGTCAAGACTGAAAAGCCTATGAGAATGCAAGCAGAGATGTTAAGGAGGCCGGTAACTTTATCAGTCTAAGACTAAAAAGAGAAATCCAGACTAGTCAGACACTTGAGAGTTGACACAGACTGTCTTTAAAGCCATGAAAACAGATGATTACCTACGGAAAAGACAGTTAAGTGGAAAGAGGACTGGAGGACTCAGAAATCCAAAGAAAAACAGAATCTGACAGAGAAGAAGAATCTGAAAGACTAAAAAGTAGCAGCAAGAAAGGTGGTGAGAAAAAGAAGGATATCATAGAAAGTAAAAGAGAGTGCTTCAAGGAGGGCAAACAAAGGTCAGCTAAACCTAATGACACAGAAAAGTCAGTAAGCTTTCCTGGACAAAGGGAAGAAAAGGGTGCTGGGGAGGGTGATAGACCACGTTTAAATACATGTGAAATAAGGAAAAAAGTCAATCTAGAATTGAGAACTCATTATAATTTTTTTCAACAGCATAAAAATGCTTTAATTTTTTTCCATTAAAGCCTATTCTTAGCAGGACATATTCTATCTTAAAAACAATGAAATGGAAAAAAGCAACTACCCAAATTCTAACACTGCAGCACAGAACAGGTCATATTTTGCAAAGCTTAGTATTTTTAAATTGACTTTCCAATGTAATAGAGGCTGAATTAAAAGTATTAGAAGACTAAATGGTTTTCCTGAAAATATAATTCCTACACAAATTTCAAAAGGAAAATCATGTTCAAATTAGCTCATTTAACAACTAAATGCTGCATTCTAGGTATAAAACTGTAGGGACTTCATCCACTTTTTAAGAATTATTTTAACTTTATTTACTTACTTATTTCAATCTGACCAGAGAGGGACAGAATGAGAGAGAGAAAGTGATAAAGGAAGCCGCCAGGTCTGGGACTCAAATCATGGCTGGCCATGTGGGAGTCCATCACCCTTAACCACCTTGCCACCTCCTGGCCTCCTGAGAGTTTTTTTGCTATAGAGGGTGTGCAATTGCCAGAGAGACAGAAAATGAGAAATCACCCTCTGGGGGGATGGCCACACTACAAACCCTTCTCCTCCATTTTCCTCTCAGGATTTTCGCCGCACACTCACACACACCTGGCATGAGTTTTAAGCCACCAAGTCTAGGACTCCAACTACAGTTGACTACATGGGAGTCCAGCAATGTAACCATTATGCCATCTGCTGGTTCCAGGCTTCATCCGCTTTTTTCTCACTAAGGACTTAACTGAGAAATGGTGGTATGTTCTACTGCAATTCCATCATTTACATTAATATGCAATGCAATGAAGCAAAAAGCTCATTTAGGTTTTAGGTTTTCTGCCACTCTTTAAATTATTTATGGGTTGGGACCAGCAATTAACATAATAGCTATGTCGCTGAACTCCCATGTAGCCGACCACAGTTCGACTCCTGGACCTGGTGGTTTAAACTCACATCAGGCACGTGTGCGTGCATGCCCAAGATCCCAAGGGGAGAATGGAGGAGAACGGATTGTGGTGTGGCCATCCCTCTGGGAGGTGATTTCTCACTTTCTGTTTCTCTGTCTCTCTCTTTCTGGCGAGCGCACACGCCCTGTAGCAAAAAAACCCTCTCAAAAAAAAAATTTATTTATTGGCATCATCTTTACCTCTTGTTAGTTTTATAAGTAACAGAAACAGCATTAGATTTTGAATTGGAAAAAGAGTTTTGAATCCTAGCTCTACTTCACTGTTACATGGCTAATCTCAGATAATTTACTTGGTCTGTAACAAATACAGTTGTTTACCAATAAAACAGAAATTTAATTCACAAAGTTATTGAGTGATTAAATGTGAATTAAGAAAAAAAAAAAAAAAAACGACTGGGGTCAGCAGGTGTTGTGGTGGTTAAGGTGCTAGACTTCCACAGGGCCGACCATGGTTCAAGTCTCAGGCCTGATGATTTGCTCTTTCACTTTCTCTCTCTCCTCTCATCAAATTAAAAAACAATAACAGGGGGCAACCAGCAGTTGGCGTAATGGCTATGTCGCTGGACTCCCACATGGTCGACGGCGGTTCGAGTCCCGGACCCGGTGGCTTAAAACTCACACCAGGAGCGTGTGCGTGCGTACCCAAGATCCCGAGAGGAGAATGGAGGAGAAGGGATTGCGGCGTGACCGTCTCCCCTAGGGGGTGATTTCTCGCTTTCTGTCTCTCTGTCTCTCTCTGTCTGTCTGGCGAGCGCACGCGCCCTATAGCGGAAAAAAAAAAACCTCTCCAAAAAAAAAACAATAACAAAAAATAAAATTTTAAATAAAGAATATTTTTATAAAATTAACTGACTCTAATCCTAACATTTTAAATTATTCCCATGAATTGAAATGCTGGGTTATCTAGTATTCTTATTTCTGATGGACTTAAGCCAAGCAATTCTACTCTTAAAATTTATGTACTCATATAAAGCATATCTTGGAGCAGTAATTTCATTAAAACCAGAATCATTCTTTACCTCTAATAGTGTAGTATTCTGCCAATAAATGTTTAAGACAGTAAACACACATCACTCCTTCCATAAAACACCCACAGAAAAGGAATTTTTAAAATATAAAGACATTAAATCCACAAAAAGTTAGAGACAGGTGAAAGACAATAGCAAAAGAAAAAAAAAATTATAAGCCTAATAGCAGATGGCTGAGTGACAAATGACTTAGCAAACACTAGAAAATCAAATATTTAGCAAACAGTGGGCAAAGCCAAGAACAAACCCAATTTAAACTGCAAAATCCCTAAAAGACTCATGAATTATAGTACCACAGCCATATAAAGTGGGATGTGGGAAGGGGGCACTAAAATATGGAGGAGTGTTTCAAAATCTGTTTAAAAGGCAACCAGGACTTAGCCACAGGGCACACAAATAGCACCACTGCTTGGGAGACAGGAAGCAGCAGCATGAGAGGAGAGAGTTGGGTTCCAAGACAAACCTGACCAACCAGGTACAGTTGCATACACCTATAATCCTCACTAACAGGGAGGCTAAAGCAGCAGCAGCAACCAGCCCTACAGATTTTAACTGTCCCTCCCAAGCCCTGACAAAAAAAAGACTGAAAGTGTATTGTCTAGAGACAGTTAAACACAACATCCAAGGACTAGAGAAATTAGGCATAGCAAAAAGCAGGAAAATGTACTGAAAATAGGTGAGGAAAAAAATCATACAGAGGGATGCTAAGACTCTCCAAAAATTTCCCTCACTCCCCACCCCCTTCCAGAATATTGTCGACAGCCTTTATTTCCAGACAAGTTATCAGAACAGCCTTCTTATAGGAACCTCAGCAACTAAAAGAAAATACATGAAGACATCAGAAATTCTCCAACCAAACACCTCAGCCAGGGAATAATATAGTGACATTAACAATTGACAATCCTGACCCCAAGGTCTGACGGTTAAAGGAGCTGGATCCCACATGTCCCACCATGGTTTGAGTCCAGCAGCTTGAAAAACACATCAAGTGCTTGTGCATACATGCCCAAAATACCCAACAGGATAGAAAAATGAAGAAGAGATTGAGGCATAACCACACTCCATTGGGGGGGAGGGGGGCTCTGTCTTACCTGGGAAGCACACAAATCCTTTGCTCACCTCTCCAAAAGAAATTGACAAGTCACATGGAAAATCACTAATCAGCATTTTAATTCCCTCCTCTTAGATGGGATTACCTTCTAAGGAAAAACTGTAACAAAAGATAAAGACTAAAACAGGGCTGGCCCTGTGGCACAGTGATTAAGGAAGCAAGACCCCAGAATGTTGCAGTTTGAATCCCACCCTAATAATCTAGGGGGACCAGTAGTTAGCATAAGGGCTATGTCACTGGACTCCCATGTAGTCGACCACAGTTCGAGTCCTGGACCCGGTGGTTTAAACTCATGCTGGGTGCATGTGCATGCATGCCCAAGATCCCAAGAAGAGAATGGAGGAGAAGGGTTTGCGGTGTGGTCATCCCCCGGGGCGGTGGGGGGGGGTGGTGATTTCTCGCTTTCTGTCTCTCTGTCTGGCAAGCGCACGTGCTCTATAGCAAAAACCTCTTCAAAAAAAAAGAAAGAAAAAAATACACATTAAGCAAGCATGGATGTATGCCCAAACTCCTGACAGGATAAAGAAATGAAGAAGGGATTATATCGTGACCAGACACCATTAGGGGTTGCTTCCTCCATCTCCCTCTCTCTCTGGCAAATGCACCTGTCCTAGAGCAAATTCAAAAAGAAAATGAGGGGCTGGCAGGTGGCATGGTGGTTAAGGGCACTGGACTCCCACATGGCCAACCACAGTTTGAGTCCCCGACCTGGAAGCTTGCTCTCTCACTTTCTCTCTCTCTCTTTCTCTCCCTCTCACTCTGTCCCTCTCTGGTCAAATTTAAAAATAAATAAAGTTTAAAAAAAAAAAAAAAGAAAAAGAAAATGAAACAGAGCATTAACAGACCATACAGAAAAAAGAAAACTTAAAAAAAAAAGTAATATATTTAGACACCTAAAAGAAAGTACTATTGTTAAATTAAATTAGAACTGTATACTATTAAAAATGAGTGGAGAAACAAAAAAAATGTTCATGTTCATTGAAATTAAATAGATGAGAAAAATGAAAACTCAATAGAAGTAAAGCAAAGGAAAAAAAGAAACAGAAAACAATGGGTTAATATACAAGAAATTTAGAAGATTAGTCAAGAAGGTCTATTATCCAAATAAGGGGACTTTGAGAAAGAGAAAATGGAAAATCATCATCAACAACCTCATTCAAGAAAAAGTCCCAGAATTAAAGGATGTTTCTAGATTGATGGGGCACAATAAGCTACTTAGCACCATAGATAAAAATACACCCACACAAAGACCCGTAATTTTAAAATTTCAGAACACTGGAATTAGATGAAAATCTTAAGAGCTACTGGAAAAATTTTAGATAAAGATAGGGGAAAAGGAAGGGGATAGAAAAGGAAAGGAAGGAAAAAGAACACACAGAAGTCACATTCAGTATTTAAGAAATGAGAATAACTTTGGATTTCTCAAAAGCAGTACAGATCCTAGAAAACAATGATACAAAATTATGAAGACATAATTTCCCCCACCTGGTTTTCTTTATCTAACCAAAGAATCAAACAAGTGTCAGGATAAACTAAAGCCATTGAAAACACCAAGTAAATTAAGAATGAAGACAACACTGGTCACTGGAAAATGGAGATCCAACAGAGAAGGGAATCCAAAGATAATAGTTGCATACCAAGCCTAAATGGCAATTAGACCCAAATGGAAATCAGAGGGATTTCTCCAGAAGATAAATCTGTTAGAGGATCTTGAGGAATATCTCAAGAAAGGTAGCATCAGTGATAAATATAGTGAAAACTAAGAAAGAGGGAATGGGGGGACAACGAATCCAGTAGAATCCCCCCCTATGCTAAAGCTAACAGTCAACAAGCCACAATTAAAATTTCTAATCAGCTCTTTAGTCCCCTCCCTTACACTTAAGTGTAAACAGATAACCAAGGTTCTATTAGAGTTAAAGGTTCTATTAGAATCCAAAACATACCTAAATGGGAAGGGTAGTGGAAAGGAGAGGCAACGCAAAGAAAACAGACTGTGCTGACAGATGAAAACTTAGGAGGAAAAAGAGAACCATCTAACATTTCTGTAAGTATTGGGTCGTCGGAAAAGTCATGACGCGTTTTTGCATCGAAAAAATACGTCATGATTTTTCTGACAACCCAATAGATAGCTGGGGTAAGGGTAGGAGAAGGGAACTAGCTACAGGACATTGTACAGGGTAGGAAAAGTAATAGTATTTTCAAAAATGGTGAATAATCAATCGTGATGCAATCATCGCTACTAGGAATAAAGAAGACCACCTAAGTAGGTGGTGACAAGGGAGTTAAATCTTCATTTTCTATCCAGGAAGTTAATAAAACCAAACACAAAAACTAGGAGTTTTTGGTTTGTTTGTTTTTTAACGAAAACTTACAGTAGGGATATAAGTTAAAGTTCTAAGGACTTTCTAAATTAATTTAACTATTGTAACCTATGAGGTAGATACTATTATCCTGATTCTTTTAAAATAAGGAAATTAAGGCACAGAGAGGTTAAGCAGCCAATGGTTCTATAAAACTAGTAGATAACAGAGAATTAAACCAAAGCAATCTAATCCCACATTCCGTGCCCCTAGCCATCAAGATATGTTGCATATCTACTAGTAATATAAGCATGATATTTAGAGACGAGGAGGTATTTACCACAATAATCACCTAAAGAGGTAAAAATCGTTGTTTCTAGAAAAGCAAAACTGGGAAGGATAGGGACAGGAAGCTCTTATTTACTTCTTGAATAACCATATTCACTCTGTAAACTGTGTATGTACATCTCAAGCCACAATTAAAATTTCTAATCAGCTCTTTAGTCCCCTCCCTTACACTTAAGTGTAAACAGATAACCAAGGTTCTATTAGAGTTAAAGGTTCTATTAGAATCCAAAACATACCTAAATGGGAAGGGTAGTGGAAAGGAGAGGCAACGCAAAGAAAACAGACTGTGCTGACAGATGAAAACTTAGGAGGAAAAAGAGAACCATCTAACATTTCTGTAAGTATTGGGTCGTCGGAAAAGTCATGACGCGTTTTTGCATCGAAAAAATACGTCATGATTTTTCTGACAACCCAATAGATAGCTGGGGTAAGGGTAGGAGAAGGGAACTAGCTACAGGACATTGTACAGGGTAGGAAAAGTAATAGTATTTTCAAAAATGGTGAATAATCAATCGTGATGCAATCATCGCTACTAGGAATAAAGAAGACCACCTAAGTAGGTGGTGACAAGGGAGTTAAATCTTCATTTTCTATCCAGGAAGTTAATAAAACCAAACACAAAAACTAGGAGTTTTTGGTTTGTTTGTTTTTTAACGAAAACTTACAGTAGGGATATAAGTTAAAGTTCTAAGGACTTTCTAAATTAATTTAACTATTGTAACCTATGAGGTAGATACTATTATCCTGATTCTTTTAAAATAAGGAAATTAAGGCACAGAGAGGTTAAGCAGCCAATGGTTCTATAAAACTAGTAGATAACAGAGAATTAAACCAAAGCAATCTAATCCCACATTCCGTGCCCCTAGCCATCAAGATATGTTGCATATCTACTAGTAATATAAGCATGATATTTAGAGACGAGGAGGTATTTACCACAATAATCACCTAAAGAGGTAAAAATCGTTGTTTCTAGAAAAGCAAAACTGGGAAGGATAGGGACAGGAAGCTCTTATTTACTTCTTGAATAACCATATTCACTCTGTAAACTGTGTATGTACATCTTAAATAAAGAATAAAAACTTGTTTATTTTTAAACATTAAGTTATAATGTGCATTACAGTTAAAATATTTTAACTGATACTACTATCGTGGGAAGTAGGAAAATAAGTACTCCTATTTTAAAGATAAGAATTAGAAGATGGACATCAATTCACCTCAAGAGATGGAGAGACACAGACACAAAGTCTTTTTATTTATTTCTTTTCAATTTGTTGTGTAAATTATATGATCCTGTATCTCTAACAGATGTGCTTAAGATGAGAGACGATATAACTTTAAATCACAACAGAATAAGCAAAGTCAAGTCTGCTCATTAATTTGTTCAAAAAAACCTTAGTCTCTGCCCTGGAGGAACTCCTAGTCTTGTGGGAAAGACTGGTAAACATAATTATAATTGAATGTATACAGTGCTTAAATAGAGGAACATTAAAAAGTGCTAAGGAAACAATATCCCATGGGCAAAGAGAAGGCATCAGAGGGAACATCTAAGCTGAGTTTTGAAGGATGAATAGAAGTCTGACCAATATCACATAAGAGGCTGCACTAACAAGGTACTATGTGATATTGCACTGACCAGTATCACATAAGGGGCTGCACAACAAGACACAAAAACCTATATTCCCATGCAAAATATCTAAAGCTTCCCATTCCTGAAAATTAAGGATCAAAAGCTAGTCAAGTCAAAAGCCAAAACATTAAGACCTTTTTAATAAATTAAAAAAAAATACATAATCTTAATGCCTTTATCCATGTTTCTTATCTTTACAGCCTTTCACAGTGGCCAACTGAAAGCATTTTCCACTTGTCTAATGTACATTTTAAAAACTAAAGTATTAGTATATTATTTCAAAAGATTAAAGAATAACCACCCTCATTTCCCCTACCATACAAGTTATACTGCTAAAACTTTGAGTCATAAAACAAATCATAATGTACCCCTTTGTCCCATGAGAAACTAATGATGACCAAGCCAAGAAGATCCAAGTGACACAGAAGCTAACACGGGAAGAAAGGTTAAAATAATTTTTCTGTTTATCCTAACACCTTTTTCCTCTTGTAGTTATTCTCAAATTCTTTTCTAAGGATAAATTTAAAAGAAACAACATTTCTTTTTTCAAATTATACCACCAGTAAAAGAAATAACCTGCAGTAAGACACAATAAAGCAAGTGAGCAGGGGTCAGCAGGTGGCATAGAGGTGAAGACACTGGATCTTACAGGGCCAGCTTCTTAGAGCCCCAGATGGCTTGAGAAATTACAACAGACACGTATGAATGCATGTCCAAAATCTTAAGAGTGGAGGATAAGGGACTGCAGCATGGACATGCCCTAAGGGTGATTTCTCACTCCCTCCCTTTCCTCTCTCTGTCCCTGTCTCACCAATGCACATGCCCAGCATGTGTGCATGCATGTATGTGTGTGTGTGTGTGTTAAATATATACTTTCTGACCTTACAGGTACTTTAAAAGTGATATATTCTGATTCTACACATTTTATAGAATACCTCTGAAGCAAAACTTTTCCAGTTTTAACTTTGATGTTAACTAACAAAACCTTAAATATATAGTAAATTCAAAGTACAGTCTTTAAAGAAAAGTGTGTTACTTTACACCAATATTTTATTCTCAATATCTCTTTTTCTAGAATTTCAAATCTTTTTACATAATATGCCCCTAGTTAATATTCATCTCAGTTACTATCTGGAAAAATTAATTTGAACAAATATCTTAAACTCTATCCCTACAGTTAAAAACCTATTATAAGGAGCATCATCTAACTTTATTCATCTAGAACAGCAAGCAATGGAAAGGCCTATCATGCCTGCCAACAAGGGAGGGAAAAAAAGAATCATGCCAGGAGACCAAAATGATAATTAACAAAATCATAATTAACAAAATCATGGCAGGTGTGAATTCAAAATGTTTGGTTTTCATTTGTGTATTTCACCTTATCCTTTATTTCTCTAAATTCAGCATCCATACAATACACTTGTTTCTACAGGGATTACACTCTGATGGCACCTTTGATTTAGAAAATAGTAACAATGGGAGTAAATAATTCTTTACACTAAAATTACTGGTATTTGTATGATAATGACAAAATTGAAGGTTTAACAATAATTATAACAGTACCATTAAAGAAACTAGCTCCCAGAAGAAGTCTTTTAAAGTACAGTTCTATACATGATATAGAATACATTTGGTTAGATAACAAAACTTTAATTATATGACTATTAGAAAAATAAAACTCTTAAAAGATTTTGTTACTTCAATTAACCATGCCTTTCCCTTTTATCTTTTAAACAACTGAAAAACAATTATGAAAACTTCACTGAAACATTTGGCCTTTGTCTTTTTAAAATTATCATTCTTTTGTAATATGCTCAATTTTTCCAAAGTGAAAATATATAGAAACCCACAAATATATAGAAACATCTCAATTGGTTTGATGAAAGTTCAATCACAAAAATCTCCAACTAATACTGAAGTAATTAAATATCTTGCACGCTTGCTCAAAATTCCAGTAAAATGAACAGTCTTTTCTTAATTCCTATATTATCTTGATCTCCTATAATATCACTTTGATAGAGGTTAGTCAAAGACTGGCAAATTCTGGAAAGAATATTTCTTTCAAAAAATCAATGAAGTTTTTAAGCCATGTATAAACATGAAAGATTTCACAACTTTTCTAGCCAGTCGGCTACAAAAACACAATTTGATTCAATAAAGCATGATTAGCAATTATTTCCAAACTAACTGAGAAAACGCTGGTTTAATAATATATTTTAGGTTTATATGTACTTTCTCCATAAGGAAATAAAGGAACAGGTGGAGTAGATTGGCAGGAAAACCAGGTCTTATTTTCATGCCTATAAATTCAACCCTCCAAGACTTTCTTTACTCTTTAAAATGGCTACCACCTTGATGTACTATGTAAAGGTAAAAATATACAGCACACTACCAACAATGATAAATCTGGTTATTTTGAATGCATGCCCTCATCCCTTACAAAATACTTTTTAAAATTCCTATTCCTTTACTGTTCCGATAAAATGACCATTAAATAAGTTCACAAAAGATGGTCAATCACAGGATGAGGACAACCTATATAACTCAGTTTAGGTCATCTTTCTTATAAGTGTCTAAGATAAGCACATAACAGTATCTCCCACGAAATAAGATCACAGAACTGAAAACAGCTGCCTAGTAAAGAAGACAAATATGGGAACCACAACCCCCCAAGAGATGATTAAGGATTTTAACAACTCAAAGGGCTAGATTAACTGTTATGTGGGTTAGCAAAAATTAAGCTTCTTTTCAATTAATCTTTCCAAAGCATTTTATAAATAATAAAACCACTTGGTGCCCCAAACCTATTTTTATTGAGAACATATGCTCAATAACTATTGCAAGAAATATTATGTGCACAGTAGTGATACTATTATTTCCTACCCTATCTGAAATCATCCCATAACACTTGTTCCAGCAAACCTACTACAAAAATACATTTTTCACAAAAATGAAAACTGCTTTAAACAGATTTTGTGTGTGTATGTGTGTATATATATATATTTATATCATACTTATCAAATAGGCTGCTTCAAACCTGTTTAATGTCTGCAGAAATACAGCATGATCTTACCTCTCATCCTCGCCATCCACCAGGGGTGTCGTCAGCGGTAGCACCTTCAACGGGAAAAGAGAAGCAGAGGCTGCTAGGCTGCTGCTACTCCCATCTGAAACTGCTGACATTCCCCCACTGTCACCACTGATAGTCTGAGGTAAGCCAACTAAGGAGGGCTCCGTTGGGCGCCTGGCATCTTCAATTTGGCTTCCAATTGCCTGAGCTAATGATTGTGCAGAGAACTGAGTAGAACTCAGTGGTATCTGTTGTGCCAAAGGCAAACTTATGTTAGTTGCTATCAAGGGAGGTTGACTAACACTTGGAACCAAATTACCATTTTGGGTGGCAGGGGTTTGTGCTATATTCTGTGATGGAACCAAGTTTGCTGGGGCAGAAGGCATTCCAGAAGGACCAGATGAACTAACCTGATTTGTAACAGAAATACTACTAGCAGAAGGCAAAGGACTAACTGCGGGCAACTGCTGTGAAACAACTCCTTGAGCTACTGGTTCTACTCCTTGTGGCTGTGGAGGCACAGTTAACAAGGTACTTTGAGGTGCAATAACCAATTGTTGAGGAAGGCTTGAAGCGCTAGTTTGAACTCCCTGATGAAAAATCCCAGTTTGAACAGGTGGAACTACTTGTGAAGATGGAGGAGCACCTTGTTGAATAACTGAAGGTGTAACGTGGGTAGGGGGCTGCTGCACTGCAGCTGGTATATTTGCTTGTTGACCAATATTTCCAATTTGACTGCCAGTAGACACAGCAGACACTGCTGTCTGAGCTTGCCCAATGGGCTGGCCAGATGCCCCTGCAGGTTGTGCCTGGACTGCTGTGGGCTGCATTGGCAGCTGGATACTCTGTGGCTGAGCCACAGGAATCACCGTTTTTCCTGCTCCCACTCCTGCAGAACTGGGCTGTCCGGAGGACATTGCTGTTTGAAGAACTGACTGCTGTTGGACGTACTCCGAAGTTAGACTTTGAGTCATTGATTTACCATGGCCTGAAACCATCTGTGTAGAAACCACTGGTTGCTGTTGTCCATATTGTAACTGTTGGGGTGGTGCCCCTGGAATGGGAGTTTGCACTGGAGGAACCGCCTGAGAATATGGTAGTTGGGGTTGAGCCAAGCTGGAAATGGAAGGCTGCTGACCTAAAGTTGAAGTTACACCAACCACACTTACAGGTGATGGCTGAACACCAGTTGCAGCATTGATAGTGGCTTGCAGAGGTATGGATGGAAGACCTTGCTTTTGTTGATAGCTCAGATCTTGAGACTGTAACTGTACTTGTGAGATCTGTGACTGAGAAATACTTGGTGGTATACTAACTGCTGAAATACTCTGTGGACCAGTGCTACTGAAATCCATCTGTTGGAGGGCCACACCTTGAAGAGCTGGTGGTGGTTGCTGCTGCTGCTGCTGCTGCTGCTGCTGCACCACCACAGTAGGGGCCCCCATCTCTCCACTTCCCACGCTCTCTGTGTAGTGACTCAGTGTGCTGACACTACTGCTCACTGAACTCCCACTAGTGCTCTCCCTCTCAGAAGTCACTTCTATCGGATTTTGTTTTACAGTCTCCACCACTTTATTTACCACACCTTCTCCAGCAGGCACGGCATTTTCTTTTTCATAGAACTCAGTGCAAGTCCACCGACCCTTTTTAAAGGGTTCAGAACTAGAATCTAACTTCACAACTCGGAACCGTGATGTATTAACCGCTGGTTGTTGCTGCTGACTTGAAACTGATCCCGCAGTCATCCCTGCAGCTGCATTAGGTACACTGTTAACAACAGTGGAGGAAGAAACAGTACCATTGCCCATGCCACTCAAGATATTCACATTAATACCACTGGTAACTCCAGGCCCAGCACTCACACTAGCAGCACTAGGAATATTGCTTGTACTTACATTAGCATTACCAGGCATGCTGCTTGTCACATTGGGATTAAAACTACTCACAGCAGTAATGTTAACATTATTCCCTGTATTAGTGCCAGTAACAGAATTTATACCTATACTGCCTGTAGTACTCGGAGCACGGATATTAGTCATTACGGACGCAGGTGAGCCACTTGATGAGACAGCAGAAGTTGGTGCAACTGGGATAACACTGTCAGAGCTTCCAGCTGTAGAGAGTTTTCTAGATACTGGGCTTGAAGGTGGCCCTCCAGGAACGGGTGCACTGGCCACAGCAGCATGGGATGGATGGTGGTGCCCATGGTGGAGGTGGTGCCCATGATGAATGTGATGGTGGTGATGGAGGTGGTGTGGATGAGCATTCCCATTGATCACAACATTCTGTTGTGCAAGGTGAGGCAAATGAGGCTGAGGAAGGTGGGGCTGGTTGGGAGAGACTGCCCCAGGTGTCTCAGCTTCCTGGAAGTTATTTAGAGTCTCTTCTGAGGAGCTGCGTTCAGGCTCCCCTAAGTCAGTAGCTCTGGAAAGTGACACATCAAGAATCTCAGAAGAAGAGAGATCTTCCGTGTGAGATTCATCCAGATCATCATAGCTCTCAGTGTCCTCTGCTATACTGTTGTTAGAGCTGATACTGGCAGAGATCTGAGCCGGAGTAACGCTAGTTATCTGGAAGCCACTTTTCTTTTTCATTTGAGTTCCGCCTGGAGCAAGAGGCTGTGCCTGCAGCTGAGTCTGCGAAAGGAGGTTCAGGCTTTGTGGAGGCGGAGGCTGTGGTCCCGACGTAGAAGATGCTGCAGGAGGCGGCGGCTGGAGCAGCGACGGAGGCGGAAAATCCTCGGAAGATGTGGCATGACTACCAACGCCGGTACCTGCTGCATTGAGAGCAGAGGCGCTGCCACTACCGCTGCCCCTCCGAGGGAACATCGCCGGGTGCGCCATCTTCCTAGCACTAATGTCTGCAGCGGCGGCGGCGGCGGCCGCGGACTCAGGAGGCTGGTGCATTGTGTTGGGTACCGCGGGGCGGAGGAGGCGAGTGCAATTTCCTTCTGCACCGTAATCTTTGTATTCGAGACGCCGGAGAGGAAAACGCGACCTGACGCTCCGCCCGGAGCTATTCCTCCTTCTCCTCTTCCTCAGCTGAAGGCGCCGGCCGCTCCTACCTTCGAGGGCGAGCTTCGGGAAGGGAGGATGAACGAGGGTGAACAGAGCGGCCGGGGACCCGAAGGGGAGACCCCTTCAGTCCTTCGCCATTCACTTTCCCCTCTAGTCTCACACCCCCCTTTATATTCCGCTTCACGTGGGGTGCGGGGAAGGAGGGAGGAGGGAGAGCAAAGGAGGGAAGGGCAGGGGAGAGGGAGGGAAAGCGAGAAATGCCCACCTTCTCCGGCCAACTCCGAAGCCACCTCAGCCCCCTCCTCCCGCCGCGGCGGCGGCCGCTGCAAAGCCCTCCCGGTCTCTCTGCACCGAGGCAGTGCGGAGCGAGTGTCGCCTTCCTCGCCACCCCCGGCGCCGTCGCCGCCGGCCAGCCCGAGCTCAGTGTCGCTCAAACCTCCCCTCCCGGCCCCGCTGGGCCCTCCCCCTACGCCCCGCGGACCCTTTCAAACCCCCTGGGCTCGCGGCGGCTGCTCCGAGAGGAAACGCTGGCCGCGGCTGGGGCCG
>NW_006204120.1:2513406-2540473 GCF_000334495.1 Tupaia belangeri chinensis
GCTGCTGGTGCGCCCGGTCTCGGGTGTGCGCGCCCCGGGTGGTGTCCCCCCGCCTGCGGAATGGGTAATGAGGCTTTTCTCCGCAGCAACAGCATCACGAGTTTCAGTTCCCAGGAGCCCGCCGCCACTGCCACTGCCACTGCCACGACATGAGTCAGGCTTTCTTCCTCGGCGCGTGGCGGAGCCCTCCTCCCCCTTAGCTCACCTGGGCTCGCCCGGGGCCCCATACGCCCTCGCCCCCCAAGGGGGATTCCCCAGTGCCGGGGGCTGTGGGGTCCACCCAAGGCTGGTGGCTCCCTGCGATAGGTGTTGCCTTTTGTGCAGTCGCGGCTGCCATGTGGTCCCCTCGCCCTTCGACCGACTGAGGCGAGGCAGCGGGGCAGATGTTGCAGCTGTTTGCAGTTAACTGCCTAAACGCCTCGGGGTAGGCACTCCTCTGAAGGTACGGGAGTGGTTTCAATCCATCCTTACCTGGAGGGGAGAAGCAAGCCAGCCCTGAAAAACCAACTGACCTCAACAGGTGGAGCCTATTCTCCAGCCAAAGGTGATGCCTTTGTCGTTTAGTTGTCCGGGCTGTATCCCCGACAGGTTGGACTTTGAGGCCAGGTGGCCTCTAGTCAGATGGCATACAAGTGAAATGATAAATGAAAAATGCCTATTCCGGTGAAAGAGCTATCTAAAATTCCAATGAAAGGAAAAGAAAAAAAAAAACTACATGAGTCTGAGCACAGTTGAACTGAAGGGATGCTAGGTTTGATTGGAAGCAATTTACTGGAAGTTGTTTCCCTGATTTTATATGTCAAAACCTAGCTCCAAGCATTTCTCACTACCAATTAAGTGTGTACCTCTCAGGAATTAAAAAGCTACAACAGAGCTGAAAAAAAGTGGAGAGAAGTTTTTATTTTTTATAATTTTGGTTGATTCTAAACATTTATGGGTATACCTCTGATTCCAGTAATCTCAGATGTGCAAATCTAATCCTATTTTAAGAGATTGTTAAAGCAAAAATGATTAAGTCATCTGAAGAGTTAGACCTCTCTTTGTCAATTCCATATGCTACCGTTTTCTGAGTTTTTGCCCTTACTCCACTCAGGAAGTTAAGAATGTCACCTTTGGTTTATTTTATTAAATAAAAGTGCATCTTGGACATCCAGTATATATCCTGTATCAGAGCTCTGATACCTTGTTGCTTTTCCTGTGGTCTCCCCACTAAGGTGAAAAAAGCAGGACTGCTTTTTAATTTTAACTTTAAATTCCTAATGTGGAGTTCTGTGCTAGGTACAAAGTAGGCACTCAGAAATATTAAGGTGATATGGTAATAATCAAATTCATGTTTTAAGAAAAGACTGTACGTCTTGTTTTATATTAGTTTAATACTCAAATGGTTCTAATTTCAGATAACTAGCCATTTGTGTATTTTACAAAAATAATCATTTTTTTTAATCCTCCAACAGCTTTTGTTCCAAATAGTTAATAGCTGCCCTCCATTGTCAAAATGGAAGTATGGCATGCTTTTTCAACAGTGTTTGAATGGAAGGTGGACACTATCCTCACCAACTGAAACTACAATGGAATGTAAATAGAATGTCCCTTCAGTGTAAAAGGAAAAGCTCTTGATCTCTCAAAATGTTGCCTTAGGTCAAAGTTTTAAATTACCCCCTAATCAGCAGCTTTATACTGCCTGGGCACCTAGATACTCAGCATTGATTGTGCGGATTCGGTTTGATGCTGAAGAAACATAAAATACATTAAAGTTTTACCCAACATTGAAATGAAAGAGATGTTGCGATAAATCTATAAAAGCAGATGCTTGTTCTAGTAGCCTATAGCAAAATACATTGTTTTTGGCTGTTTCAGTGGGAAAGAGGATTTTGAGAGGATATTACTCCTTTTAAAAGAAAGGTTTTTTGTCTCGAAAGTTTTACAGGATGGCATAAGACATAAGAAAATAATCTTTTTAAATGTATTTAATTTTTGTCTGCCATACCACTTTCAGACTCCTATTTAGGCTGCATCAAGTCCCACTAAGATGTAAAGAACAACTCTGCAATTAGAGAAATATGAATTTCAAAATTTTTACTCTGACCTCAAAACTTCCATGACAAGTAATAAAGGAACACAAGTCCATTAAAATAAGGACAAGTGCCTGACAGCTGAGTTTTGTTACGTGATCACTTATTAATTAAAAAAAGTCTGGATTTTTGAAATATTGAATGCTTACTGCTGTGTGTAATAAAGTTATTAAATCCTTTGACTCCTCAGTACTTAGAACTGTCCTTTACTTTTTAAAGACTAAATGTCAACTATTTTCATTCTGAAGGTGTACCTCTGAATTACTTTTCTATCGACTGAAAGATCAGCCGCAGGCTAAGTGAGGGCACTGCTTTACAACACAACACTGTGAGGCAGACCCACATGGGTTTGTCCAGAGGCCAACGCACTGAGTAGCCATGTGTCCCTCATCCTGGGCTGGTTGGGGTAGGTTACCATGTCAGGACCCTGCTGAGAATACTTGCTCCCTGCCTGCCTGTCTGTCTCTCTCTCTCAAATAAAGTCTGTACTGTAGTATTCACTCTGTAGTATTCACTTAAATCTTAGTTGTTGAGGCATTGCAAACCAGCCTGTATAGATGTGTTTTATGTTTTACTGTAAAATAGAAAATTTGCTGAACATTTAACACAATTTACCTGTTTGTGAGAACTGTGAAATGGATTAATATCTAAAACCAAGTAATCATCAAAAGGAATGCCCTTGAAAAGCAGGAAGGAGATACCTACACACTGAATGACTGTGAGTAACAAAGGTGGATATTAAGATATATGTGCAGGAAATATCCCACTGTTCCACCCTAGTAATCATTCTGGCTACTGCGTGCTTCAGCTATCCAGTATTTTTTGTAACTTTTGAATGTCCTCTGAAAAATTAGTCAAATATTTTTAAATGAGTTACAAATGAAAAATCCCACATCTTTGTACATATGAAGAAACTTATGCAAGAGAGTGTTACAGCATATGTATTAATGAATTTGCCCTCTAGAAAAACTTTAAATGAGACCAGGAGTATACTATTTGACTACTGTAACTATCACAAAATGCTTATTTTGAAACTTACACTCAAATTTTTTATGAATACAGTTTAACTTAAAACTTATTAATGCTTGTTGCATTTGTTAAATTTTCAATATATTTCTGTCAATTTCACATCCTCAAAGGAGATGATGCTTATAAAACAAAGAGTGCAGAAATTTGAATTTATGGTTTAGAAGGGCAAACCAGTACACATTAGCTCCTTTAATTTTAGCCTTAGAGAGAGGAAGCGTTCTCATTTTAGAAGTAAATAATATCAGAGAAGTTAAATAACTTTTCCAAGGTCCATGATCTGGGTACACAAGTCCTCTTACCTAAATTGCATGCTTCAATATTGAATTTTTCTGAAGAAATCTAAACTCTAGAAACCAGTGTTTTTCATAAAGTTCTTAAAATTACTGTTTTTCTTTAATGTGCTTGAATGCCAAGGAAAATATGTCATACATTAATTGCAAATAGCATTTCTTTGTGAAAATAAAAGTCTTTCCATTTGAACCAATGTAAATGCTGTAAATTCTTCTAACAGTCTTTTTATAAGCCTTACGAATGTGTTAGAGAAAATTTTTGCAAAATAAAAAAAGTCATTTCTAACTTCTGATACAGAACTGTGAAGTAATATTGAGGAAAGAAAGGATTTGTTCATTTAGATTTTTTTAAAGCTACAGGAACTAGCCCTCCAAATCTCCCCAATGATAGTTAATATTTAATGCCTGTTATCAATATATACTACACATCATTCTAAACATTTTAAGTGCTTTATCTCAATCTCATAACTGTATAGGTAGAGTCTATACCTGCTCCATTTTATAAATGAAAAAAGTAGTGTACAGAAAGGCTTCCATCTCACAACTTGGCTAGTGGTGGGGCTAAGATGAAGATCCTGGCAATCTAACCACCCCTTCACAGCTGCCTCCAACTGTTAATTCAGGCTCCTGCCAACTCAAGGTCCCAAGGCATATTTCTACAGAATATTCATGTTTTCATTTTTCTAATTAGACATTTCCAAAGAATCTATGAGCACCATTTTCTCCTGATGCAGAGACATCATAAGACAGAGTGTACAGTTTTCAACTATACTGTGACCATGTAAGAATTGGACATAAATGAATAGAACAGTGATTTAATTAAGTTGAATCATTCTTCACTGATCAAAATACATGTCAAGTGCTTGAATAAAGACATTAATCATACACAAGTGAGACATACTATCTATATAGGACAGAATAAATGTTTTCCTATGTTAGCAATTAGCATTTATGAACATGAGACATATAGGATAGAGAATAATAGCCTCGTCTTTTCAACATGTCCTAAGGACTCGTTTGTTTTTGTGCATCTTTTTGAATACGTACAAGCTATAGAAATAAATACATTTACCGTGTGTGTTTGTATCATGATCCTAAAAAGACCTTTGTCCATTCACCACAAACAAAAAACCAGGTCAAACAGCACAAACAAACCAAAGCAACAGTATTCCTTTGTATGTAAAGATTAGGTTCACAAACACTTTGGTATATGTCAAGTCTCGAAGCTCAAGGAAAAAAGGAATGACTGTTGAGGTCATTCCTTAGTATGGAATTTCCCTTTGATTATTCATTTTTCTTCCCTTCTCTAACTTATTTTAGAAGAAAGTTGCTAATTTTTTTTTTTCAAATTGACATTTCTAGTTAACTTCATGGTAGAAGGAAAAGAGAAAATCAGTAGTCTTAAAGACAAATCTTTTCTAATTTTAATACCTTTTTTAATAGAATTTTTTGTTTAATTTTATTTAATATTATTTTTTAATTTGACTAGAGAGGAAAAGTGAGAAAGCAAGCCACTAGATCCAGGACTCAAACCGTGGTCAACCATGTGGGAGTCCAGTACCTTAACCACCATGCCACCTGCCAGCCTAAATACCTTTTTTGTTAAAAAGAAAATCTTAAATGTATGTAAATTAAATTAGAGTCAGAAACAAAAATTAAAATCTTATTACTATGGGGCCAGCAGGTGGCATAGTAGTTAAGTTGCTGGACTCCCACATGGCGAACCACAGTTCGAGTCCTGAACCTGGTGGCTTGAAACAGGCTGAGTGTATGTGAGTGCGTGCCCAAGATCCTGAGAAGAGAATGGAGGAAAAGGGAATACACCATGATCATCCCTCCCATCCCGGGAGTGGGGGTAATTTCTCACTTTCTGTCTCTCTGTCTCTCCAATGAGCGCACATGCCCTAAAGCAAGAATCTCTCAAAAAAAAAAAAAAATCTTGTTACTATTATGACCACAAAAATGTAATGGCAACAGTGCTGTTTACATACGAAAAATGTTATAGAAAACACTCCTGTGTAAATGATGAATAAGAATAATAAAGGAGGAAATGTTGAAATTTCAAAGGAAATCATAAGATGGAATTTAGGAGAAGAATCCCAACAACATTGGTTCGTTATATGTAAAATAATATAAATACACTTGTCAAACTTAAGAAAATTAAATATATGACTACATAGTTTTTTCACTGAGTTACACATAAATTTAATTGCAAAGATACCAGCAAAGCTTTCCATTGAACACTGGAAGAGGTCTAGGTGCTTTCTTGCCCCATTATTTTTTTTTTTCTTTTTTTTTTTGAGAGATTTTCACTGTAGGGCGCGTGCGCTCGCCAGACAGACAGAGAGAGACATAGAGACAGAAAGCGAGAAATCACCCCCCGGGGGGGATGGTCACGCCGCAATCCCTTCTCCTCCATTCTCCTCTCGGGATCTTGGGCACGCACGCACACGCGCCCGGCGTGAGTTTTAAGCCACCGGGTCCGGGACACGAACCGCGGTCGACTACGTGGGAGTCCAGCGACATAGCCATTACGCTAACTGCTGGTTCCCTTGCCCCATTATTTATAGACAAGTGTGAGACCACATGATAATGCCAACTCAGTGGCTTATCTCTGACGTTTCAAAAGGATTTCTTTACTCAAGTCATAACTAACATACAAAAAATGGTTATTAGATTACAACTCTGTATATTTTGAGTAAAATGGGGGCAAATACTTTGTGTTACCTGAATGTTGATCCCAAATATTTGATAAATAAAAATGAATGTTTTGAAAGAAATACTTGCTGTGAAAAGCATCTGGAGAAAGGTGCTACATTTTCTTTGTTATGTCAAGCATATGGCAGAAAGTTAAAATGTTCTTATAAAGAATTTCTTAAATCCTATGTAGTGTCAACATAATTTACCATATGAACTTTACTACTGGACTCTTTGCAAGATATTTCTGAAGAACATTTGATTCATAAGTGATGGCTTTAGAAAATAAACTCATTATCAAGATTTTGGTCAAGGGCACACAAAAGTATTAAATTTCTTTCTGTATTCTTTACTTGATTTACAAGAAATTCTCCTTGCCCAGCCTTAGCTTAAAACTTGCTGACTACTGTTTTTCATGGAACATCATGCCCAAAGCATTGTTTTTAATGTAAGTTTTTTTTAAGTTCAGTAAAAACCCTGAGAAGATATGAGGTGAATCTGTGTCACCTTTTCTGTGACAGCTTTGCATTTATTTAGGCACAGGGCATTATGTCAAATACTGATTAGCACTGAAATCATTAACTTTTGTGGATTCTGGAAATACAGTCTTTACATCCTTGACCTACAGATATGAGGATTTCATGTGCACCTCCAGGCAGACAAACTCCAGAACTATTTTCTAAGAAACTTACTTGGTAACTTTGGATATAGCTATTCAGAGAACTCATACAAAACCCATCATGAATAGAGTAATTTCAGATACAGTAGTTCATCCTAATTAGATATTTATTGGTCAAAACTTCCATTTTGGAATATTAGTATCCAAAAAAGGTTCTGCTATTATTTTGCACTTGTCCCACCTGGAACATTTTTCTTTTATTTATGATTGTCAGTACAATTAAAAAATCATCTTCTATTGCATAACTAAGGTTAGAATAAAAAACTATCTTGCTAATTATGATGATTATGATGGATGTGTTTTTGTAATTAAGTACCTAATATTTAGTACAGTGTACAGTGTTTCATAAGTTCTTTTTTAATGGTAATGATGCTATAATTGAAATATATCCTCATTGAATACATAGTAATTGAATAAAAGAAGGACTTCTCTATGTTGCCTCTTTCTCTGAAAAAAATAGATTTTTAGCCCCACAGCCTCTCAGATATGTAGGATCTTTGGAGGAGGCAAATCACCATTTCTACCCAGTTCTGCATTATTAAAATGTCTAAAAAGAATAGTCTTTGGCATTGTTTTCAGTGATTTTGTTCTAATAACACATTAATTTAGCATTCATCTTACTACTAGTTGTACCAGATGAGTCACTCATTTAAGACTCAGGCCTTAATTTTTTTTTTTTTGAGAGGTTTTTGCTATAAGGCGTGTGCGCTCGCCAGACAGAGAGAGAGAGAGACAGAGAGATAGAAAGTGAGAAATCACCCCCCAGGGGGGATGGTCACGCTGCAATCCCTTCTCCTCCATTCTCCTCTCAGGATCTTGGGCACACACGCACATGCACCCTGCGTGAGTTTTAAGCCACTGGGTCCGGGACGTGAACTGCGGTCGACTACGTGGGAGTCCAGTGACATAGCCATTATGCTAACTGCTGGTTCCCAATAATGATTTTTTATATATTAATGAGGGCACAAAACCCTCCCCACCCCAACCCGAAGGTGTATTACATAACCTTATTGTAAACAAAGGACAAATGGAGAACAATAAGGGAAAAATCTGGTTCATGTTTTACCCAAGACATTTTTTTCTCCAGGTTAAAGGTAATCAAAGACTTCCAAGTCACTGCACAGACCTCTTAATCCACCAATTATGTATACACATAATATGGATCTTTGGAAATGAGATACGTCAAGTTTTTAATACGCAGTAATGGCAGCAGTACAGCTCTGAAACCATGCAGGTAAAGCCTCACTGCTGCATAGATCTGCTGGGAGATGAGCATATGCTTAGTGCCTGGTACAGATGTAGGAAGTGTAATTATGGCTTCTGAGCAAGATCGTTGATTCGAGTAAGTTTATGAGTTTTATTGGTTGTTTTCATTTTTTATTGTTCAGTTTTTGCTATTTGTGTGTATGTTTTTCAGTGGTAGACATTTGGGGACAGAAAAACAGGAGAGCGATTGTGTTTGTGGTATAACTAAATCTAACAAAATTACTAATCAAACTAGGAAAATACATAAACCTTAGCAAAAAGCAGGGGCAATAACAAGACATGAAAAGACTACTTGCAGGCCAGAAGCTGATATGGAGGTGAAGGCCCTGGATCCTATATGGCTGACCATGTGGTTTGACTCCTGGATCTGGAGTCAAATAGTGATTTGGAAATCATGCTGGGTACATGTGCATGCATGCCAAGATTCTGAGAGGAAAATGAAGAATGGAGCAGAGACTGCAGCATGGCCATCTCCCTTTGCTGGGGGCGGGGGGGCATGATTTCTTACTCTCCTTCTCTATAGCAAAAGTAAATGAACTGCTGAGTTGGTGTAATGACTATGTTGCTGGACTCCCACATAGTCGACCACAGTTCAAGTTCCAGACCCAGTGGCTTAAACTCACGCCAGGTGCGTGTGCATGCATGCCCAAGATCCCGAGAGAAGACTGGAATAGAAGGGATTGCAGTGTAGCCATCCTCCCTGGGGGAGTGATTTCTGCTTTCTGTCTCTCTGTCTCTCTCTGTCTTCCTGGTGAGCGCACATGCCCTATAGCAAAAACCTCTGCAAAAAAAATAAATGAATAAATGATCACCTGAATCTACTTGTTCATCGATATATGTCATAATAGCAAGCAGCCACATATAGAGTAAAATTGCATCCCTAGTTCATATATTTAGCACTCCCCAATTTTATTCTATTTCAGGTCATTATATACTAACAGAATACTGCATAAGAAGAAAGACAGAAAGTAGTTTTTACATTTAAAAATAAATAACCATAGAGACCAGCAGATGGCAAAATGGTTACATCGCTGTACTCCCATGTAGTTGACTGCAGTTCGAGTCCTGGACCTGGGCATATGTGCATTTGTGCCCAAGAGTAGAATGGAGGAGAGGGGATTACAGTATGATCATCTCCCCTGGGGGTGAGTTCTCGCTTTCTGTCTCTCTGTCTCTCTCTGTCTTTCCATCAAGCACCCACACCCTGTGGCAAAAACCTCTTGATAAATAAATAACCATAGTAAATTATCAGTTCTACCTTTAAAGCACTAAACTGATTTTTTTTTTTTTAACATAAGCTTAAGTTCCAGTCTCAACAAAGACCATAAGGACCATTTTGAAGCTTAAACTTGCTTTGTCCTACTTAGGAAGGGCCCTATTGTATTGACTTGAATATGGCTGTCCTAGGGCTAGAAAGGCAGAACATGAAAGCTACTTCCCAGAATGAAATGTATTTTGATCAGTATTTCAGGTATACCCACCACTTCATTATCTGCATGTGAACTTCCTATAATCACTTTGCATTCATAGGCTACCTTGAACCTCTCACTCAATACGAGCTCAGTCCCCAGACTCCACTCTGCAACATGGGCACAAAGGATATAAAATTTTAAATGTAGTCTAGACTCAAAAGAAGAGTTTAGGCAGACAAATCCATGAAGTGGAAAGAAAGCCATTAAATTTAATTCAAAATGTATTATAGTTTACCTATTGTTTTGGAAGAATTCCATCATTGCTTTTTCTCTAATAGCAAAATTAATGAACAATTGATTGTTGTTGTTACAAGGAGGTCTCTCTGCTCACCAACATTTACTAAGGACTCACCTAAATTGAAACTCATTTTTAATCTGGAACAGAAAAGTAAACTTGTGCCTACCTTATAACAAGTCATTCTATTAGGTCATTGGGAAAGTCATGATGTCTTTTTCTATGTAAAAATGTGTCATGACTTTCCCAACAACCCAATAGAGTGACTATAATCCATACATTTTAGTTGAATGTATTGCATTTTCACAGCCAGCAGAAATCTGAAATAATTAGGTCATCAAAAAATATAAGCTAAAGGCAGTGCAGTAGGATCGGTCATAGAGCAAATATTTGAGAAAACTGAGGTAAAGTCCAAAAGCCTTCAAAAGCTGCATCTGAATTAGTGTTAAAATTAACACAGAATTCTCAGATACCTACAGTTGATTGGAGAGCACCTGAGAGAGGTCTCTGGCAAAGTAAACAGGCCTACCTACCCACCAAACACATTTGTATTTCAAGGACCCACTTTGTCTCTGATTTGGTTCTCAATCTTTATTAATTTGGAAGGAGACGACCATGCATGTCTTCTTCAGACAAAAAGAAAGTCTGGGCACACAGACCCTAAACTCCCAAACATCATCTTGTCCCTGTTGTCTTCCACTGAGGCCAAAGAGGATTTCCGAAGAACAATGACCCACTGTTGAGTGGTTTGAATAACGTGTAGTCAGAACCATGCTATGAATATTTTGCATAAAATAAATGTACACTAGACTTACTTCCAAAAACTATAGGGGCTTATTTTCCATAAAATGTCTGCTACTTAAATGATACAATTAAAGTAAAAAACACAAACCTACTGGTATAATTTTGTCAATTATTCAATAAGAATTTATGAACAAGTTACTATGTACTACATATATCAAATATCCCATATTTCTAAGCCTGAGTTCCATCAAAATAAAAGCTAAGGCAGCTTAAAAGATACACCAGGCATGTGTGTGTACAAGCCAAAAATCCTGAGAGAGAGTGGAGGAGAAGAGACTCTAGTGTGGCATCCCCTGGGAGGTGCTTTCTCACTTTCCCCTTCTCTCTCTCTCTGTCTCTCTCCAGTAAGTGCATGCACCCCATCGGGGGGTGGGGGTGGGAATGAAGCACATAAGACCTGGCTCCAAAGAGCATTTTACATCTACTATTACCTATATATAGACTACCATATGTTAGCAGTTATCGCTAATGAATATTAATAATCAGTTGCTGAAAGAATGAAATTTTAAAATTGTAATTATGGAGCAACTTGACCATTAATTAAGGAATCTTCTGTGATCCTCTACTTGCTTGATATTAGTCATTTTGTGTACTTTAAAATCAGAAAAGTACATTTTAGAGAATCAGTCTATAAATCAGGCATGTCTTTACATCTGAATTCTTTCAGGAAGTTGAATTTATGATGCTTCTCTTGATAATAATAGAGAAAATCCTAAGGGTACAACATGATTCTATTGTGTAGTTCAATATAAGAAGTTACAATAGACTTCTCATACCTTTGATAAGTTTCTTCAAATCGAGGTTGTATGTTTCACTTGGCTTCATTCAGCTATATCACATTTTAGCATCTGAGGTATCATTTATACATCTTAAAATTCTCCTATTTTAAGTATACAATTATACGCATACTGGTATATTCACAGAGTTGTACACCATCGCCATAAATCAATGTTAAAACATTTTCATCACCCTAAAAAGATATTTTATGCCCATTTACAGCCTTCCCACTGGCAACACTAGGCACCACTAATCTATTTTCTGTCTGTATATATTTCCTTTGAGAACATTTCATCTAGTGAACATGCTTTTGAGGGTTATCTGTGTTGTTAACCAATATCTTTTTTTTTCTGGGGAGGTTTTTGCTATAGGGTGCATATGCTTGCCAGAAAGACAGAGAAAGACAGGGAGACAGAAAGCGAGAAATCACCCCCCAGGGGAGAGGGCCATGCCACAATCACTTCTCCTCCATTCTTCTCTCCAGATCTTGGGCACACACACACACATGCCCGGTGTGAGTGTAAGCCACCAAGTCCAGGACTCGAACCGTGGTTGGTTACATGGGAGTCCAGCAATGTAGCCATTACGCCATCTGCTGGTCCCATTAACTGATATCTTTTAAAACCAGCATAAGTGGTTGTTCTATAGGTTATCTTCTTATGATATTTCAGTCTCAAGGCAAAATTTCTACCATATACAATGTATAATAATATCATTAAAGAGTTATAGAATCATATACACAAAACTGAAATGGATGTTCCTAACAAAGAAGAATCTATCTTTTTTTGTATAAATTTTATTATTTCTCAGTTATAAAAATAAGAGGCTCTGGGGCTAGACTGCACAGCAGTAATGCAACTGGACCTATGTGGGTAAGTCCTGTGTTCACATCCCAGGGCCTCTCTGTGCACACTAGGTACATGAAGTTCCCTTGATCTGGGCTGGGAGAGGGTCACAGTATGAAGACCCTATTGGGACTGGAAATATCTGTCTCTTTCTCTCTCTCTCTCTCTCTCTCTCTCTCTGTCTCTGAAGACATAAAGTAAACTCTTTTTATTTTTGAGAGATTTTTGGTTTTGTTTTTTTGTTTGTTTGTTTGTTTTTGCTATAGGGCGCATGCACTCACCAGAAAGACAGAGAGAAAAAGAAAGCGGGGAGTTGGCCACACCACAATCCTTTCTCCTCCACTCTCCTCTCGGGATCTTGGGCACGCATGCACACGTACCAGGCGTGAGTTTAAGCCACTGAGTCCAGGACTCGAACTGCAGTCAACCACATGGGAGTCCAGCGACATAGCCATTACACCAACTGCTGATCCCAAAATAAAGTAAACTTTAAAAGATAGAAACAAGCTTAACATGCTAAAATACTGAAAATATAGAACTACAGAAAAGAGTAAAATTTTATCTTAATTTTATAACAAAATCAAGCCATGCTTAATACCTTAATTCTTCGTAATGTAGTATTTACCTTTAGAAGATCATTTTTTTCTACTTTCAAACCATCTAAAAAGTTCCAATAGCAGAATGAGTACCTTATACTTGTAATCTAAATTTATCAGGTGTTAACATTTTACCACATTTTGCTTTTCTCATTGTAGCACTCACTTTTTCACATGCATCCTCTCTCTGTTTTTCTTTCTTTTTCATATATGCATTCATGTGAGTTAGTTGCTTAACACTTTAATCCAAAAGACAGCAGCATGAGATGGGCCCTGCAGTGCCACAGTTGAACTGTGCTTTGGGAGCCAGATCTCACACAACTGAGTACAATTCAAATTCTGGCCCAAGTGCTTAAAAGACATGCTGGGAGAATGTGTTTACATGCCCCAAATCTTGACAGGGTGGAGAAATGGAGGGAAAGGATTGCAGTGTAACTATGCTCCACTGGAGGATATTCTCTCTCTCTCCCTCTCTCTCTCTCTCTCTCTCTCTCTTTCTCTTTCTGACAAGTACACATACCCTCCAGCAAAAATATAAAAAATGAGGAAGACCTCAACATGTACCTCCTAATGATGTTTGTTTTAGTTTGTTTTTCTGTTCTGATAACTGAATGCCATTCTGAATGATTTTTTTAAAGACTAAAAGTAAACTCATGGTTTTTGAGGTCTAAGTTCAAGGGCCACATCTGGTGAGGATCTTCTTATTGGTGGGGACCCTCTGCAGAGGCCCAAGGCAGTGCAGGACACTATAAGGTGAGGGCAGGAGCTTGCATGTGTCTGTCTCCATGTCTGTCATTCCCTCACCAGGATCCAATTATGGAGGCCACATCCTGATGACTTTATCTAATCCTAAAGATCCCACCTTTCAACACAGTATTAAGTTTTCACCTTCATAATCCTATAGCAACCAAATTTTAACCCATGTATCTTGAGGAGAAATACTCAAATCATAGCAAGCATTCTTCTCCATAATTGTAATACTTTGATCACCATTGGGAAATTGAACATCGATATAATGCTATTATCTAGTACAGCATCCACAGTTAAAATATTTCCAAGTGTTGTTCTAAGCATGTCCTTTATAACTTAAAAACAAATAAACAAAAACTAAGAGCCAACAAAGGACAATCCATTGCATTTAGTTATCCTGTCCCTTTCCTTCCTTTAATCTGGAACAATCTCTGTCTTTTTATTTAACAACATTGACATTTTTAAAGGTTGCAGACCAGTTGTTTTGCAGTGTGTCCCACAGGTTATACTTGTTTGATTGTTTCTTCATAATTAAATTCCTGTCAAATTTAGGGAGAGGAGGGCAGGAATACTAAATATATGTTGTTTTATCTTCTCAGTGCTTAACATCAGAGTGTACCCAGTCTATTTTTTCAAACATAACTACATATACATTTTAACTTTTCATGATTGGCATATTATATAAGTATTTGTATCTTGCCTTTAAAAATAAGTACATGTCATCATTTCTCCATGATATAAAAATTCTTTAAAAATCACCACTTTTGACAGGTGCATAGTACATTGTATGGGATTGCTTTTCATTTGACAAATCTCTTATTAATACCTACTTAAGTTATTTCTATATTTTATTACAAAATGCTATATTGAACATGTTTAGGCATAGCACTCATGCACATGTATGATTATTGTCTAAGGGTAAATTGCTAGCACTGTAATTACCTAATATTACTGGATTAAGGGGTATAAAATTTAGAAAGTTGATGAATTACTTTAAAGAAATGTAGTAACATGTCTCCAGGGTGTCCCTAGTGATCCCTGCCTCCTGATAGTCACACCCTTATGTCATCTCCATATGTATTACACAAGAGTTAGTTTGTATGACCAAGAGAATACTGCAGAGTGCTATATGTCACTTGTAAGATTAGGTTACAAAAAACCCAATGGCTTCTGTGTTGATTGTTCTTTCTCTTGGGTCACTCACCCTGAGAGAAGCCAGCTGCCACTGGAAGGCAATCAGGTAGCCTGTGGAAAAGTCTGCGCGGTGAGGAACTGAAGCCTTTGGCAGGCAGACAGTGAGAAACTGAGTGACGTCTGCCAATAACCACTCAAGTAGACCTGTAAGTGTATTCTCCAGCCTGACTCCAACCTGAGCTGTCTGTCACCAGCTGATGGACTACAGCTTTCTGAGCAACCAACTAAACAATTCCTGGACCCCTGACCCCCATGCACTATTAAGTAAGGGTTGTTTGTTTGTTTTTTGCTTTGAGCTGCTAAGTTTTCTGGTAATTTGTCACACAGCAATGCATAATTCCTACAAGAAACCATGAATCAGTTTGTAGTCTCACCAGCAAGCCATGAAGGTTTGTCTTATCACAAAGAGTTGCATACTTTAAAAAATCATCCCAATTTCAGGGTTTAAAAAAAAAAAAAAAAAGCCATCTCTCTCCTTTAATTTGTAATTCTTAGGCTACTGCTTAGGCTGAATTTCTTTCCAGAAATTTAGTGAGTAGATTAAGTTGTGCATGTCTTCTGTCCACTTTTTCTATAAGACAACAGTTTTCTTATTATATGTGAACTCATTTTCCTTTTCCAGTTATACTGATGATAAACATTTTCCGAAATTTTAAAATTTGCCTTTTAATTTTTTTTTTGGCACCTGGAAATTTTTTTTTTAATTTTCATATATACTCACCAGAGAGGGAAGGTGAGAAAGCACTCTCCATGGGGTAGAGCGATGTCACAATCCTTTCACTATTTCTCCGTCTTTTCAGGATTTTTGGCATATACACACATGCTGCCAGCATGATTTTCAAGCTGCTGAATCCAAGACTCAAACCACATGGGTGGCCATGTGGGATCCAGCTGCCTTAACTACCATGCTACCAGCTAGTTCCTAAATTTTACATTTTTATTAACAAATCATTGGATTTTTCTTTATATAACTTTGTGATTTCCCCCATTATCTTTATAGCCAGAAGTACTGCTATGAAGAAATAAAAGTAGGATAAAGAGATTAGAGAATGACAAAGTAGAGTATGGTGTTAGTGTATAAAGAGGAGTCCAAAATGGCATTTCAGAGAGACCTAAAGGAAGGGAAAAAAAACGTTTGAAAGAACAACATTTCATGTGCTGGAATTGAATAATATTTTTAACATCTATTGATTCTTTTAATCTATTAATATGGTGGATCAGACTGACACATAGAGAGATAAATCTTTTTAATTGTAATTTCTGATATTTTTATTGCAAATGCGATGTAATATAATCATTATACATATTTTATGTTATCATATAGTTTTTTTTTCTTTTTTTTTTTTTTTCAGAGATTTTCACTGTAGGGCGCGTGCGCTCGCCAGACAGACAGAGAGAGACATAGAGACAGAAAGCGAGAAATCACCCCCCAGGGGGGATGGTCACGCCGCAATCCCTTCTCCTCCATTCTCCTCTCGGGATCTTGAGCACGCATGCACACGTGCCCGGCGTGAGTTTTAAGCCACCGGGTCCGGGACACGAACCGCGGTCGACTATGTGGGAGTCCAGCGACATAGCCATTACGCTAACTGCTGATTCCCATCATATAGTTTTTAAAATACGTATATGTTGTGTAATAAACAAGTGAAGGATATAAATATATTCATCACCTTCAACATACAACTTTACATTATGTTGTACACATTTGAAATTTGTTTATTTTGGCAGTATATGTTAAATGAAGTTCTTTACTGTAAAACATAGTTATAAAGGAAAACAAAGCGATTAAAAATCATATAACAAAAGTCTCATAAATTAATGAGGGTAGATTTTTGAAAACAAAGATAATCATTTTTTTAAAAAAAGAGAGATTTTTGCTATAGGGCGCATGCACTCATCAGAAAGACAGAGAGAGACAGAGAAACAGAAAGTGAGAAATCACCACCTGGGGGGATGGCCACACCACAATGCATTCTCCTCTCGGGATCTCAGGCATGCACGCACGTGCACCCGTCATGAATTTAAGCCACCAGGTCCAGGACTCAAACCATGGTTGACTACATGGGAGTCCAGCGATGTAGCCATTATGCCAACTGATGGTCCTGGGAATATGGTTTCTACAATGAGAGTTTGGGGTTCAGATTTTCAGAAGGAAGTTTCTCTCCTTTTACCACTAGAGGGATTGTGGAAAGAGAATTCCTCCAAGCCCTGCTGTCTTCAGGTGTTTGGTTCCTGTATACCCAAACCTCTGTTCTCAATGTGGCTGGAAGTTGAGCTAGACAGGTAAAACATAAGGTTGTAGTTCAATTCATGTGCTGCACAAGTCCTCCTCTCCCACTCCAGGCTGGATTGGGGGAGGGAGTCTGGTGATCAGCTCAAGCCAGAAAGCCTTTTGCTTCCCAGTTGTTTCTTCTATCTCTGGGACTGCAGGAACCAGACAGTGGTCACTGAAGGCCAGTACATCCACTCCTCCCCAACTCCCCCAGCTGGTGATCATCTCAGGTGGTTCCCTATTGCTCCTTCTGCAGGAACCAGGTGATGGAGGTAAATCTTATTTGGTCACAATGTATTTTTTTAGAATTATTTATTTAACTTTATTAATGTATTATTTAATTTGCCATAGGACCAGCAGTTGGCGTAATGGTTATGTCACTGAACTCCCATGTATTCGACCATGGTTCAGACCCAGTGACTTAAACTCACGCCGGGTACATGTGCATGCGTGCCCAAGAGCCAGAGAGGAGAATGGAGGAGAAGGGATTGTGGCATGGCCATCCCGCCTGGGGGGTGATTCTTCATTTTCTATCTCTCTGACTCTCTCTGTCTTTCTGGTGAGTGCATGCGCCCTATAGCAAAAAAACTCTGCAAAAAAAAAAAAAGTTCCATAGTCACCAGAAAGTCTGGGAGGCGCGGGGGAGGCAGGGAGAGGTGCAAAAGTAAGCCACCAGGTTCAGGATTTAAACCATGGTCAGCCACATGGGAGTCCAGAGCCTTTAACTGCCACCTGCTGCCCTGATCACAATGTGCTTTTAATACATTATTGAATATGATTTGTTAGTACTTAATTTAGAAACTCTACATCTAAATTTATAAATGAAATTAGCCTACACTTTTTTTTCTAAAAATTGCCTTTCTGGATTATTTCCAAAAGCCAATTTTTGGTTTAATTGGTTATCTATATTTTTTTGTCTATTTTCTTAATTTCTGCTATTAATTTTATTCTCTATTTTTCTACTTACCTATCACTAGCTTTCTGAATTGCATATTTAACTTAGTTATTTTAAGTCTGTCTTATATTTTGAATAAATGCATTTATGTGTGTACATTTCACTCTAATTACCATTATTTACCATTCTTTCTTTCTTTTTTTTTTTAAAGAGTGTTTTGCTATAGGGTATACGCCACAAAGACAGGGGGAGACAGAAAGTGAGAAATCACACCTGGGGAGGTGGCCATGCCACAGTCCCTTCTCTTCCATTCTCCTCTGTGATTTTGGGCATGCATGCACACAACTCAACATGAATTTCAAGATGCCAGGTGTGGGACTCAAACTGCAGCCAGCCACGTGGGGGTCCAGTGCCTTAACCACTACACCACCTGCTGGCCCCTACCATTCTGTCTAATTCGCAATTTTTGATATGTTATACATATGAAGGGAACTAGCAGTTAGCGTAATGGCTATGTCGCTGGATTCCCACGGAGTCGACCGCGGTTCGCGTCCTGGACCCGGTGGCTTAGAACTCACACTGTGGGCACGTGTGCATGCGTGCCCAAGATCCCAAGAGGAGAATGGAGGAGAGGGATTGTGGCATGGCCATCCCCTCTGGGGGGTGATTTCTCGCTTTCTATCTCTCTGTCTCTCTCTGTCTGGCGAGCGCACGCGCCCTATAGCAAAAACCTCTCAAAAAAAGAGCGCACGCCCCCTATAGAAAAAACCTCTAAAAAAAAAAAAAAAAAAAAACCAAAAACATAGCATAATGATATGTTATATATATGAAAATAGTTTATACTTTCCATTGTGATCTCTTCTTAAGTCTATGAGTTCTTCAGGAGAGTGTTTTATTTCGTTTTGCAACCCTTATTTGTGTTTTACACATTAAAAGAAAAAAACAGAGTCTAGAAAAATTAAATGTCTTGATCAAATTGTACAGCTAATTCATGGCCAGAAAATAAAGCTTCCTCAGTAATAATCAACTCTGATTTTCCAGTTTCTTGATTCACATTTTTTCTCTATCAGAAAAATTTTTGAAATGTAGCCAACATAGTCCTTAACTCATGCTACAACTGGAATCCTTTTTTGTTATCCCTCTTTATTATACATATTTTAAATATTTGCTTAAGCCTTTCCCTAAATATATTTAGACAATTTCCCCTTTGGCTTTCTTATCCAACTAGGGTTTATTAATTTCTAGACATATCATTTGGCATAGTGCTTGGCACATATTAGAGTCTCAATACAAAATTATTGAGATTATTTTTGTTTAATGAATGTTTAAAGGAGTATTATCAGTGCTACTTATGAGCTTTATTAAACCTGAAATGACAAGTCCCGGGATAGAAGGAATCTGGCTTACTCTAGCACAAGTCCCACAGGTTAATAGTAAAGATGAAATGGATGAGAGTGAGAACCCAGAACCACTGTTGAAGTGGGCTGCAATTCCACTGTCCAAAAAAGGGAAGAGGAGATATGAAATAATAAAAATGAATATATTATTATAAGTGACAATAACCATTGTTCATGCAACATCGACTACAGTGAGAAGTACATTTTATTGTCCTCACTGGACAAATGGAGAAAGGAATGACCAGTTTGGATCATTTGCCCAGGTGACACAAAAGTGACAGATAGGATGCAGTGTCTCCTGACTCCACAGCCCATAATCTTTACAATTAGTCAGTCTTCTCTCAGGACTGTTTGTTTGGCTCTTTCTTCTCATTCTAGCCCAGGTTGAGCCATGCCCCCTACCTGTTATTTGGAAGTGGGAGAAAGCTCTGAAGTCAAGGAAGGGGTAGGTGGTCTTAAAATCAATCTCATAAATACAAAATATTTTGCTGAAGGTTAACTACAACCTCATTTTTTTTTTTTTTTTTTTGGTCTCAAGAATAATCTTTGTCGTGGGGGAGAAAGAATAATTGCCAAAGCAATGGACAGTTCTGCCACTATCGTATTGCCAACATCATATCATATTATATCTTTTTAAGTTCTCACCTAGGACTTAAGAATCTAATGTCAGGACCAGCAGTTGGTGTAACGGCTATGTTGTTGAACTCCCGTGTAGTCAACCATGGTTCAAGTCCCAGATCTGATGGCTTAAACTCACTCCTTCTGCATGTGCGTGCGTGCCCATGATCCTGAGAGGAGAATGGAGGAGAAGGGATTGTGGTGTGGCCATCCCCTTTATGGGGTGATTTCTTGCTTTCTGTCTCTCCGTTTCTCTCTGTCTTTCGGCGAGCACCCACTCCCTATAGCAAAATCCTCTCCAAAAACCAAAAACGAAGAAAAGAATCTAATGTCAAAAGCTGCCACCCTGTGTCAATGATATTGTACTTACCAACAGTATAAGTATAAACTCCTTTGTGTATATTTTCTCTAGGTATCTTTTTAAGTTGTAGGTATTTCCCTTTTGCTACATTAATTAATCTTACCAATATAATTTGGTGCTGCATGATAATCATTTTCTTAGTATTGAAATATTATTATATCTCTGGTAAGAACTATTTTTAATTGTTTTATACAGTTATCAAAGCAGCTTTATTGGTCCTATGCTAGTTCATAATTTATCCATTGAGTATTCTTCACCATAACTTTAGGATTTTGCAAATTGACAACTGATAATTTGGATAATCATTCTTCCATCTTTGATTTTTAGATTGTTCATTTTTCCCCCTTTGGTTTTGTGGTTTCTCCTTGCTCTCTGCAATCACTATATTTTTTTTCTTTTATTACTCCCAAGGGCATACACATGTGCATAGAAGAAAAGAGAGAAAGTACTCCCCCCCCCCGCCCCAACCAGGCCTGGTCATGCCACAGTACTTTTTTCTCCAGTTCTCTGTTTCACCTGGATCTGAGCACACATGTGCCTGGCATGTAAGCTACTGAGGCCAGGACTTGAACCCTGGTTGCCCATGTGGGATCCAGCTTCCTCTGCATCACACTTAACTATAGGGCTGGTCTATATAATCATTATTTCTTATGGAACAGATGTGTGTGATGCTTAAAGAAAATGTTTTCAGACATGGAGAAATGCTCACAATATAGGGCTGGCCAGGGAACCAGCAGTTAGCGTAGTGGCTATCTCGCTGGACTCCCACGTAGTCGACCGCGGTTCGCGTCCCGGACCCGGTGGCTTCAAACTCATGCCGGGCGCATGTACGTATGTGCCCAGGATCCCAAGAGGAGAATGGAGGAGTATATATATATATATATATATATATATAGGACTGACCTTAACCTACTGGTTAAGGGAGCTGTTTACTACATGGTCAACCACTGTTCAAATCCTGGCCCTGGCAGCTTGACAAACACTCTGGGTGCATCTGTACGCATGCCCCAAATCCCAACAGAATAGAGAAATGGAGGAGAAAGTGTGAGTGATCATGTCCCATTGGGACAAGCAAGCACTCTCTGGCAATTAAAAACATAATAAAGAAAAATAAAGAAATACAATTTAACAATATAAAGTTAAAAGAATTTAAAAAGAAGTAAAGCAGGAGTTCTAAATTACAATATACAGAGTGTGAACCCAACTAAATGAACATTTCCATGCTTTATGAAGTTTGGGTTTTTTTGTTTGTTTACTATGTCAAAATATTGACAGTCAGTTTTCTGGGTGGTGAGGTCATGAGTAGTTTTAAAGTATTTCTGTGTATCTTTCCTGTTCTCTATAACAGATATTTATTGTCTTTTGCCAGACCTGGATAAGAGCCAAAAGCCAGATAAGAGGCTAAAGACAAATTTGCTGAAAAAACTACTGCTGCCAAGTTCTGTCTTTCCTTAGTGAGACTTCCCTTGACAGCCTTGTCTTGAGGCAGTTGGTTATTGCCAGCAGCTGGTGGGTCTTTGTGGAGGCCTGTGGCATGGGAGTGTGTGGCAAGGAGGAGAAATCTAAGGGAGCTTTCTGACAGTCTGATTTCTCTGGCGAGTGACCGAAGAGCTCTAAGTCTACAGTTAAATGCAATGCTATCTCATTATGCTTACGCTCCAAGTAACATCTGGATCCAGATGGAGGTTAAGTATCCAGTGTCTGTGTTGTTCATTTGACTCTTCAGCTTGGGGGTCAATTCCCTGAACTAGCATATTTCAATAAGTTCTGGTCTTTTAATTCAGATTAATAATGTAATATTCTATATTTAATTTTTTTCCATTTTATTGTGCCACAGGGAGCATGCATGAGACAGAGAGAGGAGAAAGAAAAATAAAGTACCTCCCCCCCCATGAGGCCTGGCTACACTACAATCCTGTTTCCTCCAATTTTCTATCCTGTCAGTATCCTCAGCACCCTCAGATGCACCCAGTGTGTAAGCTGCCAGGGCCAGGACTCAAACCCTGGTCAGTTACATGGGATCCAGCTTCCTCTACACAGTACTTAGCCACTGCTTTATGAAGCTGGCCCAATAATCACTACAATTTTTAGCATCTCTTTGCCTCAATTTTCTCAATCCTTAAGGACCTAACTAATGTTCTCCCACTATCACATGAAAGTGTCATGAGAATTTGGGAGTACATGTCTCCTGTTCACTTTGCCACATTTCTAATGTAGCTCTTTGCCACTAATTCGTGTTGTCTTTCTGAGTTATAAAGATTCGTGTGTGTGTGTGTGTGTGTGTGTGTGTGTACTCTTTCTTTTTTCTTTTAACTCTGAAGACTTTATCCATTATTCAGAAAAACTGAACTCTGAGTGTCTTGAAAGGTTTGCTTAATGACCATCCCATGTGGACATCTATCTGCAGAGAAGCATGACTGATGTGACTATATTGACCCATAAGACTGAATCAGTCATCAAATATTAAAGAGTCATTTCATAGAATGACTTTTCTAGTCACTTGTCAATAGAATTGAAGCACAAACAATTATAGGAAAAGCAAAAGACCCTTAGTATTTTTTTTTATTGAAGGATCATCTACCCATTTGGGGTCTTGACACAATAACCTAAGTGATTTTTTCCCTCAAGCTAAATTTTCTCACATGGAGTAAAAATTGGTGTCATTTTCCATGGCAAATAAACATAAAGAAAAGCCATCTTTAAGGGGGCTATTTTAAGAGTTAATATTCTTTGCCTCAATTTTCTCAATCCTTAAGGACCTAACTAATGTTCTCCCACTATCACATGAAAGTGTCATGAGAATTTGGGAGTACATGTCTCCTGTTCACTTTGCCACATTTCTAATGTAGCTCTTTGCCACTAATTCGTGTTGTCTTTCTGAGTTATAAAGATTCGTGTGTGTGTGTGTGTGTGTGTGTGTGTACTCTTTCTTTTTTCTTTTAACTCTGAAGACTTTATCCATTATTCAGAAAAACTGAACTCTGAGTGTCTTGAAAGGTTTGCTTAATGACCATCCCATGTGGACATCTATCTGCAGAGAAGCATGACTGATGTGACTATATTGACCCATAAGACTGAATCAGTCATCAAATATTAAAGAGTCATTTCATAGAATGACTTTTCTAGTCACTTGTCAATAGAATTGAAGCACAAACAATTATAGGAAAAGCAAAAGACCCTTAGTATTTTTTTTTATTGAAGGATCATCTACCCATTTGGGGTCTTGACACAATAACCTAAGTGATTTTTTCCCTCAAGCTAAATTTTCTCACATGGAGTAAAAATTGGTGTCATTTTCCATGGCAAATAAACATAAAGAAAAGCCATCTTTAAGGGGGCTATTTTAAGAGTTAATATCTAGAGCTGAGTTCCTGTTCATTGATTTTTATCTCCCCAAATCCAGACTCAGGCTCCTCATGAGTTTTAGGAGCAATAATAGACTGAAGAGCTGACTAACGTTTAGTTTTCACAGTTCTGATCATACATCACTCTTTTATGATCCCCTTATCACCGTGTCTATACTGACCATCAGTTTAGTTTGTCACAACTTATGACTCCATATACCAGTTGTCAGTACATGAAATTACTGTAACATATTTCATATACAGGGCCAGCAGGTGGCATGGTTGTCAAAGGTGCTGAATTCCCACATAGCCGACTGCAGTTCAAGTCCCGGACCTGACAGCTTGCTTTCTAACTTTCCCCTTCTCTCCCTAGTCAAATTTTAAAATAATAATAATAAATGGAATTAAATAATACTTTAAAAAAAATTTTTTTTTTTTTTTTTTTTTGGAGAGAGTTTTCACTGTAGGGCGCGTGCGCTCGCCCGACAGACAGAGAGACAGAAAGCGAGAAATCACCCCCCAGGGGGGATGGTCACGCCGCAATCCCTTCTCCTCCATTCTCCTCTCGGGATCTTGGGCACGCACGCACACGCACCCGGCGTGAGTTTTAAGCCACCGGGTCCGGGACACGAACCACGGTCGACTATGTGGGAGTCCAGCGACATAGCCATTACGCTAACTGCTGGTTCCCAAAAAATATTTCTTATACGAAGGTAGAGAGATTGAGAACTTATAAAAGAATAAGATATTAGTTAAGACTACAAAATATACTGTGGGTCCTTTTGTTTTCCTGTATTTATCACATCTGACATTTGTACATTGCTTTTTGTTTGTTTTTGGAGAGATTTGTGCTATAGGGCCTGTGCACTCACCAGAAAGATAGAGACAGAGAGACAGAAAGTGAGAAATCACCCTCTAGGGGGGATGGTCACGCCGCAATCCCTTCTCCTCCATTCTCCTCTCAGGATCTTGGGCACACGTGCACACGCGCCCAGCATGAGTTTAAGCTACTGGGTCTGGGACTCAAACCGTGGTCAACTACATGGGAGTCCAGCCACATAGCCATTACGCCGACTGCTGGTCTCTACAATTCTATTTTTTTTGCAAGAGATTTTTTCTATAGCACACGTGAGCTTGGTAGAGACACAGAAACAGAAAGAAAGCGAGAAACCACCATGCCACAATCCCTTCTCCTCCATTCTCCTCTTAGGATTCTGGGCACATACACACATGCACCTGGCGTGAGTTTTAAGCCATCAGGTCTGGGACTTGAACCATGTTGGGGTTCAATGCCTAAAATACTACACTACCTGCTGGCCCCTATTTGTACATTTCTAACCCAGTGTGTTTAATATGTGTGGCCAGGGGAGAGCATTGGATCCATACAACTGCAGGGCTGTGGGGTCATCTGACCACCAAGAGATGACAATAAAACTAGGACTTCTATCATGATTGAGAATGACTTATTTATTTATTTATTTATTTATTTTTGAGAAATTTTTGCTATGGAATGTTTATGCTTGCAGGACAGATGGAGACAGGAAGCAAGAAACCACCCCCACAGGAAGGATGGCCATGCTGCAATACCTTCTTCTTCACTCTCCTCTGGGGATTTTGGGCATACATGCGCACATATCTGGTGTGTGTTTCAAGCCACCAGGTCCAAGACTTGAACTGCAGTTGGCCAGGCAGGAATCCAAAGACTTCCCCACTATGCCACCTGCTGGCCCCCAAGACTGACTTCTAATTCAGTATTCTACCTTGAGTCACTCACCCACCAACACAGAACTGGTGTAAGGACTAGCTGCACACGTGGTGAAGGGTCATTCTCTCCAGAGATTGCTCTCTTGCTCTTAATAGGGATAGATTAGAGTTCTCCACTGTGTGGACTATCTAAGAACAAATAGTCATCCATTCCCACATTATAATTTGCTTAAATCACAGGCGTTTTATCTTTTAAAAACATTTAGATGTTTGATTAAATTATGTTTATTATCCTACTATATAAAGAGTCTGGTATGTGAGGATGAGCTATTTAGATATGAGGTCACTTAGGATTCCTGGACACACCAGATATTGGCAGCAAGCCATTCTCTATGGAGATGTTGATTTGGTATTTTAAACATGCAAAACTTAGCATCTTTGGCAAAGGAGAATAACAGTTTCTTGTTTGATGTAAATGATGATTCTTTCTATGATAAAAAAAAAAGTCAATAAAAGCTCAGTTTGAAACCAGACATTTTCCCACTATGAATAAAAGCTCAATTATTTTCTCATGTAAGCTTTGGAATTGCTTCTGTCTTTCTGGACAGTTCTGTATCTCATTTCCAGTACAGATGTCTACTGCCTTCAAGGCTTTCACAGAGAATTTAATCCCTAGCAGTGAAAAGAAAGAATCTCATGGGGAAAGTCAGTGGGGGAGGGACTAGCCAAATTGAAGGACTTTAATTTGAATTGAAAATTCTCTAGTTGGGACCAGCAGTTGGCAAAATGTTATGTTGCTGGACTCCCATATAGTCAACCATGGTTCAAATCCCAGACCTGGTGGCTTAAACTCATGCCAGGTGCATGTGTGTGCATGCGTGTGTGCGTGCTCAAGATCCCAAGAGGAGAATGGAGGAGAAGCGACTGAAGCGTGACCATCCCCCCTGGGGGGCTGATTTCTTGCTTTCTGTCTCTCTGTCTCTCTCTGTCTTTCTGGTGAGCGCACGCGCCCTATAGCATAAACCTCTCAAAAAAAAGAATTAAATGAAAGAGATTGACGGCAGATTAGACAAAGTTAAAAAGCGAATTAGTGAACTGGAAGATGAGACACAAGAAAATATCCAAAACGAAGTGAGAGAAAAAAAGATGGAATATACAGAATTGAGTATAAGAAATAGAGAATACATTGAAAATTACTGAAATACATGTAATTACATTTCTAATAGGAAAGAGAGAATGAAGCAGAAGCCATATTTGAGGAAATGATGGCTAAGAATTTTACAGAATTTATGAAAGACTCCAAACCATAGATTCAAGGATTTCAATAGACCAAAGCAGGATAAATAAAATAGTACAACACTAGATTAATCATAATAAAACCAAAGACAGAGAGAAAAGAGATTACCTTCAAAGCAATGAAAGTAGACTTGTAGTTAACTTCTTCATGGCATTATGGATGTCAGAAAAAAATGGAATGATAAATTCAAAATGCTAAAAGAAAACAACTGTAAACTTAGAATTATATATTCATGTACCCTATGAAAATAATTTGTTTTTATTTTTCAAAAGGAAAAGAAAGAAAATTATGCTAGCTGGAAACCCAGTGATATCAGAAAGAATAAAGAGCAATGAGTAGAGTAAATATGTGGATAACTATACATAAATGTTAACTTTATAAAATATTAATTGTGTCTGTGGAGGTTTATTTTAGGTTTATTTCTATCATGATTGAGAGAGGGATATATATATATATGTGTGTGTATGTGTGTG
>NW_006204120.1:2540503-2550501 GCF_000334495.1 Tupaia belangeri chinensis
TATATAGAGAGAGAGAGAGAGAGAGAGAGAGAGAGAATACCACCAACAATAGGGTCTTCATACTACAATCCACCCTCAAATTCAGCCAACTCTGAATAATGGACACGCTACCTGACATACTCAGGGAGATTTGCAGACATGAATACATAATCTTCCTATATGGGTTGGACTCACAGAGTATCTCTTTTTACTGCTACAACATTGTACAGTTCCCATGGAGTTCTTAAAAATATAAAATTAAAATACAATGACAAAGGCATATAAATTAGGGGATGGATAAATGGAGATTAAAAGTTCTAAGACTGCTGCATCATCTGGTAAGAAGGTAAAGTTCAAATTAACATTAGGGTTTTTTTTTTTTTTTTTTGAGAGGTTTTTGCTATAGGGTGCATGTGCTCACCAGAAAGACATAGAAAGACAGAGAGACAGAAAGCGAGAAATCACCCGCCAAGGGGGATGGCCACACCGCAAAAAAAAAAAAAAAAAAGTAATAGAGGGTGATAACTGGAATAATAATCACAAAATAAATCTAAAAGAAGTTAGGAAATAAAAAATAGAACATAGAACAGAAAGAACAAATAGAAAAAATATTATTATGGTAGATTTGAACAAAGCTGTATTAATAATTATATTAAATGTAAGTGGACTAAATGTCCCAATTAAAATATAAAAATTATTAAACTGAATAAGAAAAATAAAACAATAATTACATACTGCTTACAAAAATCCATATCCTAGCCAGATGGATACAAAAGGGTTGAGAGTAAGATGCTAATATTTTTAAAGAATCATTCTATCTGTCATGAGGATAATGAATCAGCATTATGGGCAAGAAAAGCAACTTGAACGAAAGCATGAGATTTATTTCAAGTGGGAAGTAACAGAGGCCAATAGGTTGCTATAGACTAGATGCACTATATTCCTAAAAATGTTAGGTTTAAGAATTAATGCCCCCCCCCCGCCAGATTTACTCCTACATCTACATGGTATCATTAAGGTTGAATTAGAAATAGAAGAGTTCTTTCAAAAGTACAGAGGAACTTAGGACTCATACAAAGGGCCCCATAAGATATAAGATACTCCAGGTTAGAGGCCATGCCACTTCACTTTATTATTCCAAGCTGCCACAGGTTATACTGGTTGTAGTGTGCTCTTACCATGCTGCTCTAAAAGGTCAAAATTTAACCCAAGGATATTATTTCCTGAAGGACCTGTCATTTTTCCAATTTCAGAAATACTGATTTATGGATCACTGAAATAATAGGAGTCTTCTTTAATACTCATTATTCTTAATTTCAGCAATAGGAATATCCATAGTAAATATTTATCTCAATTGCCAGCATAGACTGGACAACATTTTAAATAATGAGCAAGATAGTCATCAGATGGTAGAAAGGGGAGGAAAAAAATTAAGAAAAGTCTTTATTGGGACCAGCGGGTGGCGTGGTGGTTAAGGCACTGGAGACTCCCACATGGCCGACCAGGGTTCAAGTCCTGAATCTGGTGGCTTGCTTTCTCACTTCCTCCCTCTCACTCTCACCCTCTGTCTCTCTCTGGTCAAATTTTAAAAAATAAATAAATAAATAAATAAATAATTTTTTTAAAAAAAATCTGTATCAATTCACTTAATTTTCTGGTCACATTCTTAGGAATATCAAATTTACTAGTTCATGACATCTTTATTAGCCCATTTTTATAGAATCTAGAAGGATAAATATGTGACACATCCATAGGTATTTCAAACTAAGTGTTGCTGCTTGCTAATTTTCTAATTCTGAATGCCAAAATTTTGTTTTCAAAGACATTTAAAGTCAATTATTCAGTTACTTTTCTACTAACTACTTATAAAGGATTCCTGAGTCAGGGCTTAGAAAAGAAAACTAAGAGTTGAGAAGAGAACCCAAATTGTGGAATGAAGCAGGCTGTTAAAGTACCATTATATATTATGGAAACCATAATCATAATATAGTCATGTAAGAGTTTTGGTGAAATACCTAATCTTCCTCATTGATTGTATCAGTTAGCATAGTCAAGGTTAATAGTTCATAGAGAACCTTGGTGTCAAGTGACTAACACACAGGGAAACACTATTCACATAAATGGAAGTCCAGATGGGTTGAATTAGTAATTCAAAGATGTCATCAAATATCTTTTTTCCCCCGTAGGTTTTAGCCACAGGGTGTGTGTACTCACTGAAAAGAGACAGGGACAGAGAGAGAAAGTAAGAAATCACTCCCTAGGGGGATGGCGATGCTGCAATTCCTTCTCCTCCATTTTCCTCTCAGGATTTAGGCACACACACATATGTACCCAGCATGATTTTCAAGTCACTGAGTCCAGGACACAAACCGCAGTCTGCTATGTGGGAGTCCAGCTGCCTTAACCAATATGCCACCTTCTTCTGGTCTCATGACATTCTTTCCATTCATCCTCTCTGCTAATTTCTGAGTATAGGTTTGGTTTAATATATACTCAACAAAGGAAGAAAATTTATCTCTTCCTCTGTCTCTTTCACAGCAGTGAAGAAACCTTTCCCAGAAATCCTCTGGTAGACTCTTTCTCATTGGGTTATATGCTCTGTCCTAACTTTATCACCGACAAAGCAAACGGTGGTATTAACACAATAAGCTGATCTAATCATCTGATAGGTGGCATGAATAGTGTGGCGTCAACCCTAATGGACACTGCACTGTAGCAGGGATCTGCTGTAGAAAAAACTATTTCTCGGGAACTAGCAGTTAGCGTAATGGCTATGTCGCTGGACTCCCACGTAGTCAACCGTGGTTCGTGTCCCGGACCTGGTGGCTTGAAACTCACACCAGGCGCACATGCATGCATGCCCAAAATCCCGAGAGGAGAATGGAGGAGAAGGGATTGCGGCGTGACCATCCCCCCTGGGGGGGTGATTTCTCGCTTTCTGTCTCTATGTCTCTCTCTGTCTGTCTGGCGAGTGCACGTGCCCTATAGCGAAAATCTCTCCAAAAAAAAAAGAAAAAACTATTTCTCACCTGGTCTTGCCCATATCCTGTTTCCTTAGCCCCTTGATTCTATATCATGTATGGTCCTCCACTCATTTCAATCTAAAATGTTTTCTTTCTGATGAAATATCTGTAGAGCATTCTCATTCTTTTCATTTATCTATCTGCATTATTAAAGATAAAAATTTTAGTGAGACTACCTTTATCAACTTGATTGCCTTACCTACTTGTTCCTGTTCCTTTGAATTGTGGGAACAATTTTTGCAGCACCAGAGCTCAAGGAATGGGAACTCTATTTTAACGTCTTCTTTGCAAAAACTGATCTAAATTATCTGTCTTTACAAATAAAATTCTGGATTTGTATGGTAGCCAGCAGTAAAACATGACACTCTGCTAAGTAGACCCACATAAGAAGGTTACCAGTTCACATGCAGTGACCTCCCTGAATATGCTGGGTATGCATGTGCCCATGATTAGGGGCTGAATATGGGGGCAGATCATGGTGTCAGGACTCCACTGGGATACTATCTCTTTCTTTAATGGGATAAATAAATAACATCATCACAATAATAACAACAAGATTTTCTTTGCCTTGTTATGAAATTTTTCAAAGATCTACTTCATTATTCCCCCCCCAAAGTATATTCTGCAGTTATTTTGTGTATACTACTAACAAACGTATTCTTTTGCTTCAGGTAACTTAGTGAAAATTGTCCAGTGGTTGCCTCTCTTAAAATTTTGTTGTTTAACTCTTTTATATCCATTATGTGTGGGTTTTAAAAGACGAAGTAGTTATATCTTAAGTTATCTCAAAAAATTATAATCCTATAAATTTACCAAATTATGTGGCATGAAGATCAGTTGGTCAAAATATAACTGTTTTTAATCAAATTTTAATGAAATACTAAAAATGAGAAATACTTTGTATTATTTAATAATAAATAATAAGAATATTTTTATCTAAGAAAGTCACCTTAAAGTTGAAAAGTTTTTCTTATATTTTACATTTTAATTTATAAATAATGTTACACTTAAAAAGAGTTATGAAAAATTTATTTCTCATATTTTGAAATAGAACACAATGTCCTTTAACTACCTCGAGAAAACATTTTCCTAAAAGGCTTAATAATGTGAATTTAAGTCTGAGGAAAGACTGAAATCATCTAAATTCAAATTAAGTCAGGAGAATTTCTTTTTTTATTATCCCTTTAAACTTTTACTGTTTTTATGTATTATTTCATTTTCTTTGTCCCCTTCTGGGAGGCAGAAAAAAACAAAACAAACAAAAAAAAAACAGTGCTTCCTTGTAAGTCCTCAGGGAGACTAGGTTTAATTAAAGTCTGAAAAACACGTTTGAAAATGAGGAATGGTAAGCTAGAAATAATTTGTGAAGTATTTTACCCCAATCTGTATATCACCAGTAGTTGAAAGGGAAGAAAAAAGTAAAAAATAAAAAAGATGTTAGAGAAATATTTAAGGTAATGGCCAGTTATCAACCACAATTAAGATAAGGGTTCCCTGACTGCACTTGTTGGGAAGGAATGGGAGACACTGCTGGACTGTTGTTTGGAGCGTTCAAATGAAACATGTCTATAGATGCTGCTTTCGAAAAAAATATGTAGTCATCACATGTAATTGAGTGAGTCCTGCATTGACAGCAGTAAAGTCATCATGAGCAAAAAGCTTTCACACTGGTATTATGTGCCTGGCTCAGTAGAAGGCAGCATTCCATGCCACTCAGCCACTTGAGGCAAACTGATAAGGTAGTTGTCTTGTGTCATGTGCCATGTTTCCAGGAATGTCTATTTCTATTCATCTTCTTTTGTTCAAGAGGCTACAGGCATTATTTTGAAATGTGCATCTTGTGCTCTTGTCTTTTTCTTTTTGTTTTCTTTTTGTTTTCCACTCTACATACAATTAAAGCCTGGACATTAATTTATCGAGCATAATATCCGTTAGTAGGATTACCGCTTGAGAACTGCCTAGTTTTTCATTATACTTATCAAACAATCTGTTAATTGAAGAGTTGGCAGCATTGTAACTTTGAAGTCATTGTAGTATTGAATCCACGGAAGATCTCATCGTTATTGGATGAAATGTGTGAACCGAAGAGGATGATATGAGGTACATCTTTCATGTTTAATCATTAGTATCCACTATATTCTAGGGGATCTTGGGAACTTGATTTACGGGCCTTTTTTGGATTTGACTTTTTGAAAAATAGTCTCATCATATAACTAGTAACTTTTAATTAGCAACATGTTTTTGTCTACTATCCAAAGTTGCTACCATGAGATTTAAGTAGTTGCAGTATATTTCAATGAACAAAGACATAAATAAGCAATAAAGTAATTAGAAATAAGGGGAAGTCATGGGTTAAAACACAGCTTTAATAAGAAATTATCTCAAATAGAAATTGAGCTGTGTTCTAATTATCTTTGAAGTATCTTCAGCAATAGTGTTTGGCTTCATAGGGATAATGTAGGAATAAGACTGAAAGCAGAAGCTAAAACATTTTTTTCTGAGCCCCTTGTTCACCTAAATTTCTTCTTCTTTTTCTCTTCCTAAATCAAAGGAATATGAAATTTCAAGCCCAACCTGACATTTTCAAGTTATCTATTTTTCATCAAAATATTTTTATCTCACACTTGTTACCAGTATCTTAAAAACTCTACAACTCATTTGAAACAGCCCTTTACAAGTTACTTGTCCTGTGAAGAAACAGACTATGCCTAAGAACATATACCTTACAACAACTGATTTTTTTTATCATGTCTTAGGAATGCTCATTATCTATCAGTAAACATCAACAAACTAATGATTGCAAGTATAGTAAATAATTAAATGCCGGCTAATTTGCATAAGATTCTGGATAGTCTATCTGAATTCAACTTAAAATGACAGAAACAAGATAGTGTTAGCTCTCTGTTTTTAATCTTCCAAAGAAAAAAAAAATCTTAAAAAAATTCTTTGTAAAATTAGAAAATTAGTTTAAGCAATGAAGAGCAGTGAATAAAATTTCCGTATTACTATTTAGTTGCTAAATAGTGATTTAAGTCCTAAATATTACTATTTTAGTTAGAAATGTTACCTGGACAAGTTAGTGAACCTCATAAAAACACAATTTTCTTTTCTGCTCAATGAACTCTTCCATAATTGTGAAGTTAAAAATGACTGTGAAGTTACAGAAGAGTATAAACTGTCATAGTTAATTAGCTTAATTTTATTGATTTAATCTTTTTCTAAGGCTAGAACTTGCTATCTTTATATTCTAATGAATTTTCTCCCTTGCTGATAAAAATGATTCTAACAATATACTTATAAGATCAAAACCTTTATTTTAAGAAAGTGCAAGGAAATGTTTGGGGTTTTTTTCCATTTAAATTGTACTCAGTAGAAAAAGGAAAAATAGCATCTCTGTATTTTACAAAATACATTGCTCTCTGATCACCAGGAAAAATATGAAATGGAAATATGTAATGTCAAGGGTAGCAAGGATTAGCTTGTAACTACAACATGAAAATTCAGTCTTATATTTCTAGTTCCAGCACTGACCTATCTCACAAGAATCCTACCCTGCCTGTCTCCATGTCTCGTTCAGATATAGTAGCATATACTTAAGTCCTAGAAGCACCAAGAAAATATTTCAAATAAGAACCATGGCAACCTTGAGCAGTGACAAGATTAACATGTCATGAACAAAAATGAAACTACTTCTTTCAGCTTTAGCCCCTAAAGGAAATATTTACATCTTGGATTTCAATTCTATGAAGGCAAACCTTGTCCAGTTATTTACAGGGTGTAACACATTTTGTTTGCATGGTCATTCCAACCAAAATAGGTTGTTGTTTCAAACAAAATAAGAAACAATTGCATAAGCAATGGTGGAGAGGCAGTTTGAAAAGCCTGACATATTTCAGAAAGGATAAGAACTGCCTTAGAGTTTGTCCAGAAGAGTACTAAGACATGAGATTTGAAAAGCAGAATGGAGAGAGATTACAAAGAGCCTTGATGTCAAGCAAATGATAGCAAAAACACTAGCGAAAAATGACATGACAATAAGTATGTGTCAAGCACAATGCTTAGACTTCATATGGGTCATTTTATTCATTCTTCACAACCCAGGATGCTAATCAGTCAGTGTAGACTGTTACCATAAGGATTATTATCCTTTTCCTAAAGTTAAAGAACTTAGATAACTTGCCCAAGGTTACATAGCTGGTAAGTGGCAAAACTAGTATTAGAATCCAAATCACCTTAGCTCTTCGACTGCCAGGACTATGCATTTTAACCTACATGTTTAGGAAGCTTTTATTATTTTTTTTTATTTTTACCAAAATTACATATACAAGAAGGGTTACACAGTTCTACAAAACTTATGAAAAATAGTCCTCTTTTATCCCTGTGTCCACCATTTTTTAACTCCCAAAGACAAACCCTTTTAAACTCTTTCATTGTTATTATTACTATGATTTACCTCTAAAACTTTTCATAACATTCTTGGACCATAGTTTCTTGATTTTGCAGCATTACAATTCATCTATTCCCATTATAAATGATAAGAACTTAACTTCTTTTCCCATTTCCCTAGCTCTACAATGACATTATTCTTTACAGAAATATATAATTTTCTTACATAATATTCAAATTTAAGTATTTTGACTAGGTAAATATTATTTGTAATGAAGTCAAGTAGTACTAACCAATATTATGTATTACTTTTCCATTCTTGAATAACTTTTTTCTTTTCTTGGATCTAATAATGTTCTTGGGTTTTTTTTGTTTTTTTTTTTGTTTGTTTTTCAATTTGCTTAGTTTTCTATCTCCACTTTCCCCAAGAGGTGGAAATCTCTTATCATGTTCAGACATGCCAGGTGCCCTATTTATGTTATGTTCTTGGAGACATCTCTTTCAGAATCCTCTGACCTTACCCAGTTGGGATCAACTGCTCTGTCAGAGTAGTTGTATCCCAGGGTCTCCCCCTCACCATGCTGTTAATGAATTCCCTTGCCCCTTTGTTCGATTCCATTGATTTCTGAATTTCATGTTGTCCTCTTTCTTAGCTTGCTCTTTTATTTGGAGGAATACCTCCACTGTTATTTGCTGAGAAAAAAAAAATGTGTAAGAAGCAAATTTTGGGAGAACTTTGATTTCTTCTATCCTTAAATTTGCTAGGTTTAGTTGGGAAAAGAATTTGAGTTAACATGTCATTTTTCCTTAGAGTTTTGAAGGCATAGTTCCATTGCCCTCTTCTGACATCTGAAGTCAGTCTGCTTCTTGCTCATTTGTATGTAATCTATACTCCCAGCTACTCAAAACTCAAAAATGTACTATCTTTATATAAATATAAATATATATATGTATATGTCTATATCTTTATGTATGTATATGTATATGTGTATGTGTATGTGTGTGTATATGGATATATATATCAAATTTCTTCAATGATAAAATGGCTGGTGTGGATATATATCTGTTCATTGGACTGGGAAATTGATAAATCTTTTTGGTCTAAAAACATATGAACTTTACTACTTGAAAAAGTTTTTAAATTATTTCTTTGATAATTTCTCATCTAGCATTTTCTTTGTTTTCTCTTTCTGGAAGCTTTATTCAGATGCTAATTTCCTGAACCGATGTACATTTTTTACCTTGTCTATTTTCCATCTCTTTATCATGTTGTTCTACTTTCTCAGAGATTTCTTCATTGTGCTCTTATAATCCTTTTGGGGTTTTTCAATTATGTTATCATATTTGTAAGTTCCAAGAGCTCATTTTTATTCTCTGAAATCTATTATTTTTCCCAATAGCTTTTTTCTTGTTTCATGATTAAATTTCTTTTTTTTTAATCTCTCCAGGATATTGATACTTTTTTGCTGTTGTCTTCTTGTGAATTGTTTTGGTTTCCTCCAAATGAAGTTCCTCAGCTGTCTAGTAATCCTTGTTATCTGTTCTTTCATTAGTATGGGTATTTAGGAGGTTGGCTGAAGGTCTCCACTGTGACTGGGCCTTGTTAATTAATGGTGGGCTTTGATGTTGGGAGGATCTGGTTGGGCAATTTCACTGGGGAGTGTGAAAGCTAAATTTTATGTGTCAATCTGACTAGGCTATGGAGCCCAATTCTTTGTTCAAACACTAGGCCAGACATTGCTGTGAAAGTATTTGGTACCTGTGATTAACATCTACAATCAGTTGACTTAAACTAAAGGAGGTTACCCTCAAACCCTCAATAGAACAGGTGGGCGTCATCCAATGAACTGAAGGTCTTTTTTTTTTTTTTTTTTGAGAGGTTTTTCATTACAGGGCGCATGCACTCGCCAGACACAATCCCTTCTCCATTCTCCTCTTGGGATCTTGGGCGTGCACACACTCGTGCCCGGCATGAGTTTTAAGCCACCAGGTCCGGGACGTGAACCGTGGTCGTCTATGTTAGAGTCCAGTGACATAGCCATTACGCTAACTGCTGGTTCCCATGAACTGAAGGTCTTAAGAGAGAAAAGAGACTTCCCAGAAAAAAGGACTCTGTCTCAAAGCTTTAAAAAACTAAATTCTGCCTCAATTTCCAGAGTATTGGTATGCCCTTCAGATTTCAGAATCAAGACTTTAACATCAACTCTTGCCTGAGTTTCAAGCTTGTTGGTCTACTCTACAGATGTCAGACTTTCTAGCTACCACAATAGCATGAATCAATTTCTTTTTCTTTGTTTTTAATTAATTAATTAACTTATTTTTTTAATTTATATTTTTTAATACATTCAGTCACATTATTTAGCTTACAAGATGATCATTTCAATATGTGAACATTTCTCCCCGGTCGAGTTGATCAAAATATAACAACACTACCTCCCTGTCTCAACAATGCTGTCTTAGCAATCGTGAAAAGTGCCACAATAAACGTCGATCTGCAAGCACTTTTCCAATGAGAAATTCTTCTGTCCTTTGGGTAGATGCCAAGAAATGGGATTACTGGATCATATGGCAGTTCTATTTGTAGATTTTTGCGGAATCTCCAAATTGTTC
>NW_006204120.1:2570167-2576966 GCF_000334495.1 Tupaia belangeri chinensis
GTAGATTAATTTGGGTAGAATTGCCATTTTGGTTATATTAATTCTTCAAATCCAGGAACATGGGATGTCTTTCCACTTTTTTGTTTCATTTTCAATTTCTTTTTTTTAGCTTCTCATAGTTTTCCTTGTGGAGGTCTTTAACTTCTTTGGTTAGATTTATTCCCTAAGTATCTTATACTTTTAGTGGCTATGTTAAATGGAACAACTTTTTTCAGTTCTATCCCCGTCTGCCTGTTGTTTGTACATAGAAACGCTATAGACTTCTGTATATTAATTTTGTATCCTGCAACTTTACTGTATTCGTGCATTACTTCCAGAATTTTTTTCATGGAAATCATTGGGTCTTCTATGTACACAATCATGTCATCTGCGAATAGAGAGAGTTTCACCTCTTCTTTTCTTATTTGGATGCTTTTAATTTTTTCCTCCCTTCTGATTGTGTTGGCGAGGACTTCCAGTACTATATTGAAAAGGAGTGGAGAAAGTGGGCATCCTTGTCTTGTACCCGTTTTTAGTGGGAAAGCTTTCAGCTTTTCTCCATTCAGGATGATGTTCGTGATGGGTTTTTCATAGATAACTTTTATTGTGCATTGAGAAATGACCCTTGAATGCCGATTTTGCTGAGCATCTTGATCATAAAGGGATGCTGTATCTTATCCAATGCTTTTTCTGCATCAATCGATATGACCATATGGTTTTTGTCTTTTTTTCAATTTCTTTTTCTTATAAAAATTTATTTATTTCTCCCATGAGGGACACAGAAAGATAAAGGTAGTGAATTCTATATGGTCTTTAAGTTCACTCCCCGCCTTAGCCAGCCAGGGTTATGGCTATACACCTGTCAGGCATGTACGGGACAACCTCAGGATGAGTACTTGAGATCTTCCCATGTGGCTTCAGCATCGTGGAACACTGGCTTACCACATTACCACCCTAGCTGGCCTCATGAGTCAATTTATTAAAATACATATAAATATACACATAACACATGTTCTATTGGTTCTTTTTCTCTGGAGAACCCTAACTGATACATGGAGCTTCCACTATCTATTCAAAAGATTTTTCCTCTCAGGTTGGCCAGATTTCTTGTAAAAGGCTCTCTGGTCTCTTGACTAAAGAAGTAACCTGGCTATGAGTATAAGAAGGCGAGATTTTTCTCAGTACCCTGATTTTAATGTAGTACCACTCCAATTTATTCTGTACAGAGAGTAAGAAGCATTTTCTAGAAAAAGCACAACTTTTATATAGATGAAGAGAGAAAATTGGTACTCAAAATGATGGGTCTTGGGAACCAGCAGTTAGCATAATGGCTATGTCACTGGACTCCCACGTAGTTGACCATGGTTCGTGTCCTGGACCCGGTGGCTTAAAACTCACACCGGGCGTGTGTGCATGCGTGCCCAAGATCCCGAGAGGAGAATGGAAGAAAAGGGATGACGGCGTGACCATCCCCCCTTGGGGGTGATTTCTCGCTTTCTGTCTCTCTGTCTCTCTCTGTCTGGCGAGCGCACGCGCCCTATAGCAAAGTGGGCGCCCGCCCCCTATAACAAAAACCCCTCCTCAAAAAAAAAAAAAAAAAAAAAAGATGGGTCTTTAATTTCCAGTGTTACACTTAAAAGTCTTGAATATATACTCCAAATATCTTTTTAAATGAATTCTTTGTAAATTAATTTTTTAAAAATGTTTGAACTATTTTTATTATTTTAACTTTATTTATTTACTTATTTAAATTTGACCAGAAAGGGACAGAGAGAAAGAGGGAAAATGAGAAAGCAAACCACCAGGTTCGGGATTTGAACCGCTGTTGGCTATGTGGGAGTCCCGCACCCTTAACCGCCATGCCATCTGGCAGCCCCATTTGTAAATCAATTTTTTTTTTTTGGAGAGGTTTTCGCTATAGGGTGCGTGCGCTCACCAGACAGAGAGAGACAAAGAGACAGAAAGCGAGAAATCACCCCCAGGGTGGATGGTCACGCCGCAATCCCTTCTCCTCCATCCTCCTCTCGGGATCTTGGGCATGCAGACACACGTGCCCGGCACGAGTTTTAAGCCACCGGGTCCGGGATGCAAACCGCAGTTGACTACATGGGAGTCCAACAACATAGCCATTGCACTAACTGCTGGTTCCCTGTAAATCAATTTTTAAAAAGTTTAATGAGTTTTTGGGACCAGCAGTGGGCGTAATGGCTATGTCACTGGACTCCTATGTAGTCAACTGCACAGGCGCCTGGCATGAGTTTAAGCCACCAGGTCCAGGACGCAAACCGCGGTCGACTACGTGGGAGTCCAGCGACATAGCCATTATGCCAAATGCTGGTCCCTGCTTTTCTTTTCTCTAATGAGCAATCTAGAGATTCATTTCTTATTTTAAACATTTTTCTAATAAGTGTTTAAAATGTCCTAAAACCATATAACACTTTTATATAAAGCCATTCACTTTGAGAGAGTCTCCTTGTGTCCTAGGATTTAAACATAAACCAACCTCAGACATAAATTTTCAGTCCTTGTTCCGTGATTGTATTTCTTGCCTCAACTGTGGAATCTCTCTGCCATGTGCCTTGCCTTGTTCTGAGGATCTCTACAGACACTTGGTGTAAAATCTTCATAAATAAAATGGTTTTTATTTAGCTTGATTTTTCTCTCTGCTCTTTCTCAGGGAGTATTTATGGTCTATAAAGGAGCAGGGATTGGAAATGTCTTTTCACCTCTTAAGACAAGCAGAGCACGTCTCCTCATGACAGCCTTCCTGCTATAACTTCTACGGCATAGCCTGTTTGTCAGTGCCTACAGGACACGTGGGACTTGAGGTGGTGCCACTGTTCTGGGAATGTTTAAACTTATGAAAGATTTACCTCTCCGGTAGCAACAACAACACTAAAAACAATATAGTAACAACACAACTAACACCTAGAGCACTAGGTATTTTACAGTGAAGTTTCCAAAATGGATCTCAATAGCATCAAAATTACTTTAAGCTGAAAACACCTGAAGAAGCAGCAGCCACAATAAAGAAACTCTGTAAACTTCTATTGCTGACTTAGCAGGACCTTTCAAAAAATATAGCTGTCATAAATCCCTTCTCCGGGAGGCATAGAGCCAGAAAGGAGACTAACCATTAGCACTGGGGTGAGTAATCAAACAAACTATCTGAAACTGTCACACCTTCATTTGTTCTTCCACAGAAGCCTTTTCTCCTGCCTCTCTTTTCCTTATGTAGTTGGTGTATAAATCTCTCTCTCTAGCGTCTTAGGGAGCCATTTAATCTAAAGGCTCCTGTGCACATAAATAGCATTTGTCTTCTTTCATGTTATCTATGGTGAGTTAAATTCACATGCTTCTAACCATGGAACCAAGTTGGAAAAAGAAATACTTTTCCTCACAACAACCCTATTTCACTCCCATTTCATGTAAGGAAACTGAGCTTTGGAGAGAGGTTAAGAAAACTTCCCAAGGTCACAGCAGTTAAATCACAGAGATGAGGCTTAATTGCTTATTTCTTTTCTTTTTCTTTTTCTTTCCTTTTTTTTTGGAGAGGTTTTTGCTATAGGGCATGTGCACTCACCAGAAAGACAGAGAGAGAGACAGAAAGCAAGAAATTATCCCCCCCACACCCCCAGGGATGGCCACGCCACAATCCCTTCTCATTCTCCTCTCAGGATCTTGGGCACGCTTGCACACACACCCAACTTGAGTTTAAGCCACTAGGTCCGGGACTCGAACAGCAGTTGACTATATGGGAGTCCAGTGTCACAGCCATTACGCCAACTGCTGGTCCCGATTGCTTATTTCTTAAAAAAGGAAAACAGTCATTTGCTCTGGCATGCTAAATAGAGGATGTCTGGAACAGTCAGTTTGTTGAGTCTATGTCCCCTTTTTCCTTGGCTATTTGGAGCCATGAGGGTAAGTAAGCTGCAGCAAAGCTGGAGACAGATTTGAGACAACTCAGAAAAGTAGGTCTCAGAAAGAGCTCATCCAAAGTTAAAAGCCAAAAGAATATTCTGTTGTGTTAGTACATATGGTCAGACACCAAGATAAGAAGAAAGAGAGGAAATAGGCTTATGCATGTAAAGATGGTCATATACCAGTTTAGGGGTTCAGAGAACCCCTTGAGAGATGGTTCTTATACCAGAGATTATCAGCCTTGTTCTCATCATGATACCCAACTCCGATGAGGATCTTAGGTACAAACACCTCCTTAGTTTCTTCCCCAGGAAACTCACTGGAAGGGATCCAAATGACAGAGACTTATTTTAAGGATAACTGTTAATCTTCTCACATTTATTTAATAATAATAGTGGTTACTACCAACAATATTTCTATGGCTTTATTATAAGTAATATGTGTGTGACAATTTACCTAAATATAGAAAATGAATCATTTGGTCTACTAGGAAATCACCCCTGTGTACTGTGATCCATCTGATTCCAAAGAGAATGAATAGCCACAAAAGGGAGACAGTCCCTGTCTCCTCTCTCATGTTTAAGTTTGACCTATCTAGGCATCTTCTAGTTCTTGTTCCTTTCCACCTTGACATGCGAAGACAAAACACCCACATTGAAAGGCACCACTACGTGTACAGCTGTTACCTACTTTGCTGGTCTGAAATATAGAGGAAAAAATATAGTCAACAAAATGAAGTCATCAAGTGTTGGTGTATGCCTGAGGAACAAGATCAGATTTCAATAATTTTTGGAGAGGTTTTTGCTATAGGGCATGTGCACTCACCAGAAAGACAGAGAGAGAGACAGAAAGCAAGAAATTATCCCCCCCACACCCCCAGGGATGGCCACGCCACAATCCCTTCTCATTCTCCTCTCAGGATCTTGGGCACGCTTGCACACACACCCAACTTGAGTTTAAGCCACTAGGTCCGGGACTCGAACAGCAGTTGACTATATGGGAGTCCAGTGTCACAGCCATTACGCCAACTGCTGGTCCCGATTGCTTATTTCTTAAAAAAGGAAAACAGTCATTTGCTCTGGCATGCTAAATAGAGGATGTCTGGAACAGTCAGTTTGTTGAGTCTATGTCCCCTTTTTCCTTGGCTATTTGGAGCCATGAGGGTAAGTAAGCTGCAGCAAAGCTGGAGACAGATTTGAGACAACTCAGAAAAGTAGGTCTCAGAAAGAGCTCATCCAAAGTTAAAAGCCAAAAGAATATTCTGTTGTGTTAGTACATATGGTCAGACACCAAGATAAGAAGAAAGAGAGGAAATAGGCTTATGCATGTAAAGATGGTCATATACCAGTTTAGGGGTTCAGAGAACCCCTTGAGAGATGGTTCTTATACCAGAGATTATCAGCCTTGTTCTCATCATGATACCCAACTCCGATGAGGATCTTAGGTACAAACACCTCCTTAGTTTCTTCCCCAGGAAACTCACTGGAAGGGATCCAAATGACAGAGACTTATTTTAAGGATAACTGTTAATCTTCTCACATTTATTTAATAATAATAGTGGTTACTACCAACAATATTTCTATGGCTTTATTATAAGTAATATGTGTGTGACAATTTACCTAAATATAGAAAATGAATCATTTGGTCTACTAGGAAATCACCCCTGTGTACTGTGATCCATCTGATTCCAAAGAGAATGAATAGCCACAAAAGGGAGACAGTCCCTGTCTCCTCTCTCATGTTTAAGTTTGACCTATCTAGGCATCTTCTAGTTCTTGTTCCTTTCCACCTTGACATGCGAAGACAAAACACCCACATTGAAAGGCACCACTACGTGTACAGCTGTTACCTACTTTGCTGGTCTGAAATATAGAGGAAAAAATATAGTCAACAAAATGAAGTCATCAAGTGTTGGTGTATGCCTGAGGAACAAGATCAGATTTCAATAATAAAGTGGAAAACTTGGGAAAGCCTTTGGTTGAGTAATGGTTTTCATAGCCTTTGGGACTGCCTCTGCAGAGGCACTTAATCATCTGCCTGAGCAGTTGAATCAATATCCATGATCTTTTTCTTCGGTTGTCTTTCCCCTGCTGTCTCTCTTCTCCCATCGTCCAAAGGAAGGTCATGGGATCATTTCCTTTAGAAAAGAAACATTAATATAAAGCAAGTTTATAAATTATGTGTTATTAATATGAAATTCTCTAAGGAAATTATGTTTAGATACCATAATTAGAAGGCTTATCTTTGATGTTACTTATAGTTTATGTATCAGTTTATCTGATTATAGTTTCTAGCCATTGTCTCATAGAAAATGTGGAATACATTACTTCTGAAGAAGGAAGGTGTTTATTTCTGTATCCTGGATGGGTTGAGACAAAGGAGCATAAGTAAAGTGATTAAACTTTCACAAGTCAGTTCACTGAGCAAAGTATCTAGTATCCTGTAGAACATATTATAGTCATATCCTTATTGACATAACCTGAAAGTAAACTCAAATACTAAAACTTGGGTGGTTTTTAAAAGATCTTTAATATACTTGAAAACCAAAATAAACTGTTAGGTAGTTGTTTCTTAGACCCATCAAGAATTCATTGTACCTGCAGAATAGGCCCACACTGTTGGCCTTATCAAGTTTCTCTTTGAAGAGACAACAAACAATCCTCCCTGAGGAGTGGTGAGAATGAATTTGCCTCTCAAGTTAAAAGGAGATGGGAGGTGTGAGGTGAGGTCAGGGAGCATTAGAGCAAAGTCAGTGGCTGAACTTGAAATGTAGCCAACAAATATGTGTCAATGTTGACTGTGCTATAAAGAAAATCCCAAACATAAAGGCCTTCAGTTTCAGGAAAACTAAAGCACCTTCCAATTTGCTTTTTGTAACCCATTGTTTTCATTGCAGCAG
>NW_006204120.1:2577015-2584908 GCF_000334495.1 Tupaia belangeri chinensis
AGCTTATCGTAACCCATTGTGTTCATTGCAGCAGGAAGATGGTTATAGCTAAACCTTTTTTTGGCTATGAAAAGTCATGGCTGAGTGAATAATTATGTATTTAAACAGAGACTGGTCATCCGCTTTTCATGGTGCTTTCAGGTACTCAGCTGTTTTTCAGGTTTTTCCAGATGCCTTCATCTAAAAAGTTTTCCTTACACTTAATGTCCCCTCTCTGAATTCCTGTAGTACTTGGGGCTCACCTGTAAGTATTCTCTGTGTCATGTGAACTTTTCAGTTCATAGGATCAGACATCACTGTATCAGCGGTGCAATGGGAAGAGAGCAGAGACCAGGAGATGATAGAAAACTCTTACAACAGTGAATGTTGAAGAAACAGAGGTAGCGGTAGTACATATGAATAGGAGGTAACCAACAAATTCAACAGGAATTTCAGAAGTAAAATCTACAGAGCTTACTTACTTACTTACTTTATTTATTTATTTATTTTTGGAGAGGTTTTTGCTATAGGATGCGTGCACTCGCCAGAAAGACAGAGAGAGATAGAGAGACAAGAAAGCAAGAAATCACCTTCCAGGGGTGATGGCCATGACGCAATCCCTTCTCCTCCATTCTCCTCTCAGGATCTTGGGCATGCATGCACACATACCTGGCATGAGTTTAAGCCACTGAGTCCAGGACTTGAACCATGGTCAACTACATGGGAGTCCAGCGATTTAGCCATTATGCCATCCACTGGTTCCCAGAACTTACTTATTGGTATCTCTGCAGCCATGAGGAATAGGAGGAATGAATTTAAATGATGAGTGGATGATAATACCACAGACTGAGGTAATACATATGAAGAATATGGAACTTCATGATGAGACAGAGAGAAGATGAGCTCAATGTTGGACATACTGAGTTTGAGGTTCTATGGATTTGCATGGACATGGGAAGCAAGCAGTTGAGTATAACATTGGAACTAAAAGAGAAATTGGGACTAAAACTGTAAATTTGTGGTGATTACAGAGTCCTGTCAGGTGTCCTGTCAGAGAACCTGCTGCAAGGCATATAGTAGGCAGACAACTTCCTGCTCCTTCGCCTTCAATCCAATGCAGTGTCCCATGGGCCACGCTCTCCCTGGGCTGCTCTCGCTCAACACCTGAGCATGAGCCATGCTCTGTGGGAGTTCACTAAGACAGACTTCCTCAAGGCTGCACTGCAACTTGGGATCTCCTTTTTCTCTTCCCCATCCCTTCACAAATGCCTGATTAGCACTGTGGTCTGAGGGCTCTCCCCATCTATTCAGCTCCCTCTCTCCCTTGTCCCTTACAGGAATTTCTCCCAAAGAATCCTTGCACATCTCATTTCATTTTCATGTCTGCTTCTCGGAGAACCTGAATTGCCATAAAAGTCATGGATACACAAGTGGGTCACAATCAAATGAATGGGAGTATATTGGGCATCCCTGAGAAATTAGAATGAGAAGGAAGATAAATTGAAATGTTAAAGTGAATTTTCAAAGGTTGAGGAGAAAAACTAACATTTGATAGTAATAAGGGGGGCTTCAGGGTCAGGGCTGCTTGGATTTGAATCAGGTCCCAACTTCTGAACTGCCACTCTGAGCAGATTGCTTAGCCTTTCTAAGCCTCACTTTTCTTGTACCTTATACAAAAGGAGGAAGGGGAATAGCACTCATTAAAGGTTTGCCATGTAAAGTGAGATAATATGTGAAAAGTATTTAACAAACTACCTGCATATATTGAGGTCTCAGTAAAAGTAGGTTATCGTCATCAAGCTTATTGGATAAGGAGCCCTAGGGAAGCCGGGAGGAGGAATAAAAGGAAGAAGAGGATCCAAACAGCAGAACCACAAAGCCAAGGAAGTAGAAGGTTCATAAAGGGAAGCAGTCTTGGAAGTCCTAAAGAACAGAGAAAAATATTGTGAAGTAAACCCAATAGATCTGGGAATGAACAATGACTTTGGCAAGAGTTATCTGAGTGGCAGGAGGAAAATAGAAGCCACAGGACAGTGGCTTGAGTTACGAATGGCAGGTGAGAAAGTGGAGGGTTTGAGAAATCTTCACTCCTTTCAGGAACTTGGCTTTGAAGTAAAATAAAGAGAGAGGATGGTGGTAAATTGAGGGAAAAATTAAGCTCTTTTATACACATAAAGTACAAACCCCAAAGACCAAAAGAGAAGGAAGTTTTGGATGGTAGGAGGTCCTTAGGAATCAGGAAGGAGTGGGCTCCAGGGCATAGAAGTTGTTAATCTGGCCTGCAGTTGGATGGGTAGTGTTCTGAGACTAAATAGATAAGGGTAAGGACAAACAGACCAAGAGATCAGAAGACAGGACTGTGAAGGCTCTCAAGTGAGGACTTCATTTTTTCTCTTTAAAGAACTCTCCAAGCTTGGGGCCGACGGTGGCGTGGAGCTTAAAGTGCTGGATTCCCACATGGCCAAGCATGGTTTGAGTCCTGGACCTGATAGCTTGCTTTCTTACTTTCCCTTTCTTTCTCTCTCTGGTCAAATTAAAAAATAATAACAAATGGAATTAAATAAATAAGTAACTCTTAAAAAAAAAAAAAAAACTCTCCAAGCTTATTCTATGGTGTAGTGGTAATGCACTGCTCAAGAGAAGCCAGATTCTACATGGTGACCATAGTTTGAATCCCCAGTCTGGTCAGACTGAAGAAAGGAAATCTTGATCTGACCAGACCCCTGTGGAGGGTGGAGGGTGTTCATCTCTCTCTCTCTCTCTCTCTCTCTCTCTCTCTGTGTGTGTGTGTGTGTGTGTGCACGTGCGTGTGTGCATGCATGCATCAATAAAGGAAAAAAGTTAAAGAACTCTTGAGGATTGGATTCATTAAAAGTGAAGAGGGCAGAGATAGGAAAGGCAACATAAATAAGGTGGAAAAACATTTCATTCATATGTATGCACTCTACCTCCTAGCAGTGAAGGAAAATCATGTTCAACAAGTACATTCCCTTCGCGAGCCCTGGGCTAAGAACTTTCACACACTTAATGTCCACCACCACTCAGTAAAATAGGTATCGTTATACCCATTTCACAGACAACGAAAGCTAGAGCTCAAAGAGATTGAATCTAAGATACACAAAGTCTACCAAAGTGCTTAATAAATATTTGTTGAATGAATTGACTACATAGACCATGTTCTCCAACTGGTTGTATACTTTTGGGACTTTTTCCCCCCTGTCATTTGCTATTAAGAATATTCTTAAGTCTTGGATCAGTCACAATGTCCAAAAATGTCTCAATAATGAAAAATGCAAAAAGTGACTGGACAAGGAAATGCCTGTGCTACTTTATTTACCCCAAACAGAAAAGCTTCTTAAAAGATTATGACTGATTGGGAAATGAGATTTGGTTGCACAAAAGCACTTGAAGCTCCATTCTCTAATATTTGAGCAGGGACCTCCCTGAGTGTCAGAATGGATGCGTGGATTGTTTGGGTTTTGTTGTTAATAATATCTGGATGAAAATGCCTGCCAAACATTTCAGTGAGGGATTTAAAATATGCTTTCTAAATCTATAACTGAAGGGCAGTAGTTGACATCAATGTGCGTACATCGACATCCTTCAGTTTATCTGGCCAAATAATAATAATTGATTGTGTCTTCAAGAACACTATGTATTCTGGTGATACTAAGGTCAAAATCTAATTTGCGTTCTTGTAATTGTATAAGTTAAAAAGAGAATTGTGCAAATAAGAAAATGTAAGGTAATAAATAGGGAGCCAGACTCCACGTTCCTTGTGGGCAGGGATTGATCTCTTTAAATTTCCAAGATTCATTGTAAAGGATTAACAAAATGTTTGGCATACACTGTGTGCTAAATAAATTTCTGCTGAATTAAATTGAACTGCATCAACACTGCAGACAGCTGAGTGGTCAGCCCTTTAAATGTGCTTCATTTTTCTCATCGAGCAAAGCACAGGACTGTCACACAAGAATGCAGCATGCGTGAACACTCTAATTCATTATTGAGGTTCAGAATGAATTATTAATCTCTGAGAATAATCCATAGCCAGGGTTGTCTGTCACTGCTGCAGGAAGAGAAAGGATAACTAATCTTCCTAAATTGTATCCTTTCTTCCCCTCTTCAAGTCTTTGTTTTTGCAGTTCTTTGGGGCTGTGGTTCTAATTCTCATTCTATCCCTGATTCCTGTTTGACCTCAAAGTGAGTCACTTAATCTCACATGATAAAGTTTCCCCTTCAGAGAGAGCCGAAGGGGTCTGGCTATATAGTTAGGAAATATCAAGCCTCAAAAACCGGATATTTTGTTTGTACCATCTATCATCTCTGTAAGGTTTAGGGAAATGAGTCACAAACACTAAACTCATACAAACTCCTTGACTCCTCCCAAATTATCTCTCGGAGGTTGCTGAGACACTGCATAGTGCATTAAGGGGCAAAAGGGAAGGAATCTGGGGATGGTTGACCCAAAGCCAAAGGGAAAGCTACCCCGTTAAGGAGAAAGCTCAGGTCCCTGGCAGAGTGACTGTAATTTGATCAGCAGCTTGCCCCCTTGGAAAAGAGTAAACCAATCTCTGCTTTTACCAAATAAATGCCTAAGACAGCTGTGCACACCAGCCCCCAATATTTAAAGTTGAGTGAAATAAGATACAAGTTTAGAGAGTAAATGACTCACATATTTTCTAGGATTTGCCTCTTGCTTTAAGTAAAAAGCCTCTCTAGGGCCTCTATAGAAGATAAATTTTAAAGATTAGATTTACATACTGATCTTCAGTAGCATCTGAAAGTAAGAAGAATTACAGTTTGTCTCAACTGGAGATTCGTCATGAAAGATAAAGTGCAGAAGTAGAGGCTGGGATTTCCTGGGCAAGCCTCCAAGTACCCTCCCCGCTACCCAAGCCTGTGTTTCCTGAGGAGGAAACTGATCCACAGATTTCATTATGGGTGTCAAGGCCCAAGTTCCTGTGGGGAAGATCTAGGAGGGATTTGGGTAAACGACTCACCTCTGCCTCATCAGAGGGTATGATCAATGGCAGTGACTGTGGTCATGGTTTTCCTTGGAGTACAGGCCAGTGGAAAACCTTGTGGACACTACCTCACCTAACTTGTTTCCAAGAGCAGAGGTTCAGAGTGATGGAGGGTATCAGACTTCGGATTTAGCTGCATAGTCTCCTACTGTTACAAGCCCATAGCTGGCCTCTGTAGGTACCAGGAGAGTGAGCGCCCCCACCCCACCCCCACCCCCCATCTTACTATTCAGCTCACAGCCTCACGGTACACTTACTGGGTAACAGTAATAATGGATGGACACTTCAATCATGTCTGAAAACCTCTAAAGCTCCACTTACAAGGGCTGTAAATCTTATATATATAAAATGTTCCTAAGTGACTGATGAGATAGGTTCTCAACACAGCAGAATGCTCCAGGAATTTGTTTGATAACAGTAATTTATAAATTTGTTTTCTTGTGACAATATTTACAAGCACCATGATTCATGATAGAATTCAATCAATATTCACTATGATAAAACACTAAAATTAGAAGTAATGATTTGCACATGGATAGACTAGAAGTGGTTTATTTTTCAAAGTTTAGAGGGGAAAATGGAGCCATTGAAAAGTCTATTTGTAAACTACAATATAGTATTTAAAAGAACAATCCAGTCCAATCGATAACAAATTATTCCAGTTGAACCGTACCCAGCTTGGGGCCCACTGAGGATATTGTCAGTATTCCCTGCCAATAGCACAGATCCCATAAATAGCAATCTGAATAAATTTTTTTTTTTTCATTTCTCTTCGGGAAATGTAAGCTTGGGTAGCAGGGAGGGTATCTGGATTCTGGCCTAGGAAATTCCAGCCTCTAGTACTTTTGCACTTCATCTTTCAAGATCGATCACTCATTGAGATAAGCTATACATTTTTCTTACTTTCAGAATGCTTTTGAAGATCAGTATGTAAGTATTCCACTCACTTGTCAAGGTTTATTACAAGGGCAGGCTCCATGGCTTCAGGTACAGGTGCAATGAATAGCTCTCCAAATTACTGTTTGCAAAAACTAAGGTCAGATCAAATCCACGTTTTCCTTTTCAGTTCATGCTTCATGATGCAGGTTTTTTTTTTTTTTTTCTTTTCTTTTTATAAGAGGGAATTTTGTTATAGGGCACATGCACTCACCAGAGAGACAGAAAGAGAGAAAGCAAGAAATCACCTCTCAGGGGGAATAGCCACACCACAATCCCTTCTCCTCCATTCTCCTCTTTGGATTTTAGGCATGAATGCACATGTGCCCAGCATTAGTTTTAAACTGCCAAGTCAGGGACTCGAACTGGAGTCGGCCATATGCAAGTCCAGCGATGAACTCATTATGCCATCTGTTGGTTCTCATGTTGCAGTTATTTAAGGAAAGTGACAGGAGAGTGACAGTTGTCTTCTGGCACACCAAGTCATGAGATCAACACCCAAAGATTTTGAAATAAATAATAATTCTTCTTTTATAAGTTAACATGACTGAATGCTTACAAATTCTTGATTTGCCTTAAAAAGTATGTTAAATTTTTCAGTGTTCTTTGTAGAGAACCATTACTTTTGTCTGGCATGAGATTATTTGCCCCTCTTCTGGTATTAGCATCTGAGGGTGTCTCAGAGATAGCATTTTCTTTGGGGAAACAATGCCTCCCTCACCTTGGAGGATGAAGGAGCACAATGTGGGTGATAATGTCTGGGCATGGCAAGAGATCTGGAACTGGCCAATCAGAACTTAACACCACCCTGGCCCCAGGACTGGCTCAAGGACAAGCCTGAAATTAGTCCTCTCTCTATGAGGTTTTCTAGCTGCAAGGATGTAAGCTGTTTACCATCTTGACATGAGGCAATGAGCCAGCCTTAGAAGAAAGGAGAGCTACCCGAAAGAGAGGGGAAAAGGACATCATCTGAGCACCTCAATATCTCCCATCTTTTTGCTTAAGCTCATTTGAGTTTGGTTTCTTCTACTTGGAATTGAAATGGTTCTGATGAGTGGGTACATGTATAAATCTTGATATATTCTCTTCCTCAATTACTTATTGTTAAAGTTCTCAAACCCAAACAAAGGCAAGAAAAATAGTAAAGTGGACATTTGTGTATTCCTCACTTAAATTTGGCAGTTGGTAACAATTTGACCTAACATTATCTCAACTTACCTACATATCCCTATCTATCCATCATCTGTCTATCTAGCTTCATGTTTTGTTTTGCTATAATGGGACACCAACAGCATTTTCATACCTAAGAAAATTTAAATTAATTCAATAATATATTAAATTTTTCTTTTAAATTTTATGTTATTATTTTTTTCTTTTAGTTTTGCTCTCGGAAGTGTGCCCTGGCTTGAAAGAGACAGAGCGAGAGAAGGCAAGTGATAAATTACAGGAAAGGCCATGCTGCAATCCTTCTCTGCCATTCTCCTCTTGGAAGTTTGGGCACCCACACATGATTTTCAAGCTGCAGGGTCCTGGATTCGAACTGCAAAGTTGGCCATGTGGGATCCCTCCACCTTAACCTCCCTGCCACCTGCTGACCTTAAATTTTCTTTACTTTTAAAGCTCATTTTATTCACAATAGGGAGCATGATAGTTAGCACTTTCTGGCATATCATACTAGAAAGTCAGATACCCTCAGCAGGATCTGGTCACTCCACAATTCCCTTCCTCCAGCTCTCCAGCTCATCAGGATCCTGGGCATGTGCACACAGGCCAGCATGTTGCAGGACGACTGGGCCATGGATGGCAGTGCTTCTAGCACTCTCTCTCTTTCTTTTCCTTTTTTTGTTTTTGTTTTTTGTTTTTTGCTATAGGGCATGTGCACTCTCCAGAAAGACAGAGAGAGACAAAGAGACAGAAAGTGAGAAATCAACACCCCGCCCCAGGGAGCATG
>NW_006204120.1:2587427-2612585 GCF_000334495.1 Tupaia belangeri chinensis
TCTCTCTCTCTCTCTCTCTCTCTCTCTCTGTGTGTGTGTGTGTGTGTGTGCACGTGCGTGTGTGCATGCATGCATCAATAAAGGAAAAAAGTTAAAGAACTCTTGAGGATTGGATTCATTAAAAGTGAAGAGGGCAGAGATAGGAAAGGCAACATAAATAAGGTGGAAAAACATTTCATTCATATGTATGCACTCTACCTCCTAGCAGTGAAGGAAAATCATGTTCAACAAGTACATTCCCTTCGCGAGCCCTGGGCTAAGAACTTTCACACACTTAATGTCCACCACCACTCAGTAAAATAGGTATCGTTATACCCATTTCACAGACAACGAAAGCTAGAGCTCAAAGAGATTGAATCTAAGATACACAAAGTCTACCAAAGTGCTTAATAAATATTTGTTGAATGAATTGACTACATAGACCATGTTCTCCAACTGGTTGTATACTTTTGGGACTTTTTCCCCCCTGTCATTTGCTATTAAGAATATTCTTAAGTCTTGGATCAGTCACAATGTCCAAAAATGTCTCAATAATGAAAAATGCAAAAAGTGACTGGACAAGGAAATGCCTGTGCTACTTTATTTACCCCAAACAGAAAAGCTTCTTAAAAGATTATGACTGATTGGGAAATGAGATTTGGTTGCACAAAAGCACTTGAAGCTCCATTCTCTAATATTTGAGCAGGGACCTCCCTGAGTGTCAGAATGGATGCGTGGATTGTTTGGGTTTTGTTGTTAATAATATCTGGATGAAAATGCCTGCCAAACATTTCAGTGAGGGATTTAAAATATGCTTTCTAAATCTATAACTGAAGGGCAGTAGTTGACATCAATGTGCGTACATCGACATCCTTCAGTTTATCTGGCCAAATAATAATAATTGATTGTGTCTTCAAGAACACTATGTATTCTGGTGATACTAAGGTCAAAATCTAATTTGCGTTCTTGTAATTGTATAAGTTAAAAAGAGAATTGTGCAAATAAGAAAATGTAAGGTAATAAATAGGGAGCCAGACTCCACGTTCCTTGTGGGCAGGGATTGATCTCTTTAAATTTCCAAGATTCATTGTAAAGGATTAACAAAATGTTTGGCATACACTGTGTGCTAAATAAATTTCTGCTGAATTAAATTGAACTGCATCAACACTGCAGACAGCTGAGTGGTCAGCCCTTTAAATGTGCTTCATTTTTCTCATCGAGCAAAGCACAGGACTGTCACACAAGAATGCAGCATGCGTGAACACTCTAATTCATTATTGAGGTTCAGAATGAATTATTAATCTCTGAGAATAATCCATAGCCAGGGTTGTCTGTCACTGCTGCAGGAAGAGAAAGGATAACTAATCTTCCTAAATTGTATCCTTTCTTCCCCTCTTCAAGTCTTTGTTTTTGCAGTTCTTTGGGGCTGTGGTTCTAATTCTCATTCTATCCCTGATTCCTGTTTGACCTCAAAGTGAGTCACTTAATCTCACATGATAAAGTTTCCCCTTCAGAGAGAGCCGAAGGGGTCTGGCTATATAGTTAGGAAATATCAAGCCTCAAAAACCGGATATTTTGTTTGTACCATCTATCATCTCTGTAAGGTTTAGGGAAATGAGTCACAAACACTAAACTCATACAAACTCCTTGACTCCTCCCAAATTATCTCTCGGAGGTTGCTGAGACACTGCATAGTGCATTAAGGGGCAAAAGGGAAGGAATCTGGGGATGGTTGACCCAAAGCCAAAGGGAAAGCTACCCCGTTAAGGAGAAAGCTCAGGTCCCTGGCAGAGTGACTGTAATTTGATCAGCAGCTTGCCCCCTTGGAAAAGAGTAAACCAATCTCTGCTTTTACCAAATAAATGCCTAAGACAGCTGTGCACACCAGCCCCCAATATTTAAAGTTGAGTGAAATAAGATACAAGTTTAGAGAGTAAATGACTCACATATTTTCTAGGATTTGCCTCTTGCTTTAAGTAAAAAGCCTCTCTAGGGCCTCTATAGAAGATAAATTTTAAAGATTAGATTTACATACTGATCTTCAGTAGCATCTGAAAGTAAGAAGAATTACAGTTTGTCTCAACTGGAGATTCGTCATGAAAGATAAAGTGCAGAAGTAGAGGCTGGGATTTCCTGGGCCAGGCTCCAAGTACCCTCCCCGCTACCCAAGCCTGTGTTTCCTGAGGAGGAAACTGATCCACAGATTTCATTATGGGTGTCAAGGCCCAAGTTCCTGTGGGGAAGATCTAGGAGGGATTTGGGTAAACGACTCACCTCTGCCTCATCAGAGGGTATGATCAATGGCAGTGACTGTGGTCATGGTTTTCCTTGGAGTACAGGCCAGTGGAAAACCTTGTGGACACTACCTCACCTAACTTGTTTCCAAGAGCAGAGGTTCAGAGTGATGGAGGGTATCAGACTTCGGATTTAGCTGCATAGTCTCCTACTGTTACAAGCCCATAGCTGGCCTCTGTAGGTACCAGGAGAGTGAGCGCCCCCACCCCACCCCCACCCCCCATCTTACTATTCAGCTCACAGCCTCACGGTACACTTACTGGGTAACAGTAATAATGGATGGACACTTCAATCATGTCTGAAAACCTCTAAAGCTCCACTTACAAGGGCTGTAAATCTTATATATATAAAATGTTCCTAAGTGACTGATGAGATAGGTTCTCAACACAGCAGAATGCTCCAGGAATTTGTTTGATAACAGTAATTTATAAATTTGTTTTCTTGTGACAATATTTACAAGCACCATGATTCATGATAGAATTCAATCAATATTCACTATGATAAAACACTAAAATTAGAAGTAATGATTTGCACATGGATAGACTAGAAGTGGTTTATTTTTCAAAGTTTAGAGGGGAAAATGGAGCCATTGAAAAGTCTATTTGTAAACTACAATATAGTATTTAAAAGAACAATCCAGTCCAATCGATAACAAATTATTCCAGTTGAACCGTACCCAGCTTGGGGCCCACTGAGGATATTGTCAGTATTCCCTGCCAATAGCACAGATCCCATAAATAGCAATCTGAATAAATTTTTTTTTTTTCATTTCTCTTCGGGAAATGTAAGCTTGGGTAGCAGGGAGGGTATCTGGATTCTGGCCTAGGAAATTCCAGCCTCTAGTACTTTTGCACTTCATCTTTCAAGATCGATCACTCATTGAGATAAGCTATACATTTTTCTTACTTTCAGAATGCTTTTGAAGATCAGTATGTAAGTATTCCACTCACTTGTCAAGGTTTATTACAAGGGCAGGCTCCATGGCTTCAGGTACAGGTGCAATGAATAGCTCTCCAAATTACTGTTTGCAAAAACTAAGGTCAGATCAAATCCACGTTTTCCTTTTCAGTTCATGCTTCATGATGCAGGTTTTTTTTTTTTTTTTCTTTTCTTTTTATAAGAGGGAATTTTGTTATAGGGCACATGCACTCACCAGAGAGACAGAAAGAGAGAAAGCAAGAAATCACCTCTCAGGGGGAATAGCCACACCACAATCCCTTCTCCTCCATTCTCCTCTTTGGATTTTAGGCATGAATGCACATGTGCCCAGCATTAGTTTTAAACTGCCAAGTCAGGGACTCGAACTGGAGTCGGCCATATGCAAGTCCAGCGATGAACTCATTATGCCATCTGTTGGTTCTCATGTTGCAGTTATTTAAGGAAAGTGACAGGAGAGTGACAGTTGTCTTCTGGCACACCAAGTCATGAGATCAACACCCAAAGATTTTGAAATAAATAATAATTCTTCTTTTATAAGTTAACATGACTGAATGCTTACAAATTCTTGATTTGCCTTAAAAAGTATGTTAAATTTTTCAGTGTTCTTTGTAGAGAACCATTACTTTTGTCTGGCATGAGATTATTTGCCCCTCTTCTGGTATTAGCATCTGAGGGTGTCTCAGAGATAGCATTTTCTTTGGGGAAACAATGCCTCCCTCACCTTGGAGGATGAAGGAGCACAATGTGGGTGATAATGTCTGGGCATGGCAAGAGATCTGGAACTGGCCAATCAGAACTTAACACCACCCTGGCCCCAGGACTGGCTCAAGGACAAGCCTGAAATTAGTCCTCTCTCTATGAGGTTTTCTAGCTGCAAGGATGTAAGCTGTTTACCATCTTGACATGAGGCAATGAGCCAGCCTTAGAAGAAAGGAGAGCTACCCGAAAGAGAGGGGAAAAGGACATCATCTGAGCACCTCAATATCTCCCATCTTTTTGCTTAAGCTCATTTGAGTTTGGTTTCTTCTACTTGGAATTGAAATGGTTCTGATGAGTGGGTACATGTATAAATCTTGATATATTCTCTTCCTCAATTACTTATTGTTAAAGTTCTCAAACCCAAACAAAGGCAAGAAAAATAGTAAAGTGGACATTTGTGTATTCCTCACTTAAATTTGGCAGTTGGTAACAATTTGACCTAACATTATCTCAACTTACCTACATATCCCTATCTATCCATCATCTGTCTATCTAGCTTCATGTTTTGTTTTGCTATAATGGGACACCAACAGCATTTTCATACCTAAGAAAATTTAAATTAATTCAATAATATATTAAATTTTTCTTTTAAATTTTATGTTATTATTTTTTTCTTTTAGTTTTGCTCTCGGAAGTGTGCCCTGGCTTGAAAGAGACAGAGCGAGAGAAGGCAAGTGATAAATTACAGGAAAGGCCATGCTGCAATCCTTCTCTGCCATTCTCCTCTTGGAAGTTTGGGCACCCACACATGATTTTCAAGCTGCAGGGTCCTGGATTCGAACTGCAAAGTTGGCCATGTGGGATCCCTCCACCTTAACCTCCCTGCCACCTGCTGACCTTAAATTTTCTTTACTTTTAAAGCTCATTTTATTCACAATAGGGAGCATGATAGTTAGCACTTTCTGGCATATCATACTAGAAAGTCAGATACCCTCAGCAGGATCTGGTCACTCCACAATTCCCTTCCTCCAGCTCTCCAGCTCATCAGGATCCTGGGCATGTGCACACAGGCCAGCATGTTGCAGGACGACTGGGCCATGGATGGCAGTGCTTCTAGCACTGCTATGGACTGTGCCGTGTAGCCTGCACCCATACTTACATTTTCTCCGTTATCCTCAAATTGTCTTTTTGTTTTATTTTATTTTATTTTGTTTTCACTTAGGAGTCAGTCATATTTCATGCATGCATTTAATTGTGTCTTTTAGTTTAGAATAGCACCCTTGATTTTCATTTTTTTAAGTGACATTGTCTTTTCTTTAATCTTTTAGAACTCAGGCCAGTTGTCTTGTAGAATGTGCCACACCTTGTACTGATCTGATTGTTTATTCAGGATTAGATTCCCATTGGGCCCAGCAGTCAGTGTAATGGCTATGTTGCTGCTAGACTTCCATGTAGTTGACTGCGGTTCGAGTCCCAGACCCAGTGGCTTAAACTCATGCTGGGCGCATGTGTGTGCGCATGCCCAAGATCCCAAGAGGAGAATGGAGGAGGAGGAATGTCAGCATGGCCATCCCCCATGGGGGTGATTTCTTGCTTTCTGTCTCTCTGTCTCTCTCTTTCTGGCGAGCGCACGTGCCCTATTGCAAAAACCTCTCAAAAAAAAAAAAAAGATTCACAATTTTAGTACATGTATTTCCTAGGTAGCACATTATATACAGTCTTATATCTTGCTACTTTTTTCTCCTAACAGTATATATTGGAAATCACTCCCTTCAACCCAGTCTTCTTCAGTCATTTTTAGGTTTGTATAGTATTTTATTGTTTGGCTTAATTTATAAATATTATTAATTATCATTTAATTAATATAATTGTATACTTAAATAAATTTAAACATAATTTGTAATTATTACTTAATAATACATTATGTTCCATACTTTATTTAACCAATCTTCTAAGGAAAGACATTTCCATAGCTTCTCAATTTCTGCTAAAAAATTGCCACAGTGAAAAATCTTTCATTGAAATCATTTTGGTGTTTTATATTTTTGAAGGTCTATTTTTAGGGTAAATTCCTAGAAGTAGCAGTGCTGGATCAAAGGGTAAATGTATATGAAATTTTATTAGATGGTGCAAAGTTTCCTGGTTTAAGAGGCTGGGAAATTTTTTTTTCCTTTTTTCTTTTTTAATTGCTGAAGGGCATATGTACTCACTAGAGAGACCCAGAGAGACAGAGACAGAGAAAATGAGGGAAAGCACTTCCCAGTGGGTCACAGTCATGTCACAATCCCTTCTCCATTTCTCCATTTTGTTGGGATTTGGGGCACGGACACACACACACACACACACACACACACGCACTCAAACCATGTTTTTCAAACTGCTGAGCTGGAATTCAAACCAGTGGGAACTGGCTCCCTTAATCAGTAGGCTATGGGGCTGGCCCAAGTTTGTTGAAAAGTTTTGACTGTGACTTCAATAAATAAATAAAGAAGAAAACACTTTGGGAAACTTTGATTTATAGATGGAAGTCCAAGCCTTTCTTATCAGTCAAGATTCTTTCAATGAAAGTACCAGAACCCAATCTCAAACTAGCTTAAATAAATAGATAATTTGTATTTAGTTATTTTGGTCAGAGGCTACATGTGCTCACTGGAAAGAGAGAGAGAGAAATTACCCACCATCAGGCCTGTTCATGCCACAATCCCTTCTCCTCCATCTCTCCCTCCTTTTGGGAATTTGGGCACACACACACATGCACTCAATGTGTCTCTCAAGCTGTCAGGTCCAGAGCTCCAACTACATGGTTCGCCACTGATATCTGCCTTAACTACCAAGCCACAGGCTGGCCCAGTGGTTTCCTTTGGTCACCAGTCCTAGAGACCTTTCAAAAAAGGAGTTTTGTGGTAAATTTGTTGGATCATCAGAAAAGTCATGACTATTTTTCTGTTTTCCTATGCAAAAAGGCCACAGGACTTTTCTGATGACCCAATAGTTTAGGAATTCTGCTTTCCTTTGTAAGCGCATTAGTCCATTAACATATTAAATACTTTAAGAAGTATTGTGAAGGACTTCCAAAATACTTTCAAATACTTGGGAACCAGTAGTTAGCATAATGGCTATGTAGCTGGACTCCCACGTAGTCGACCACGGTTTGTGTCCCGGACCTAGTGACTTAAAACTCAAGCCGGTGGCGTGTGCGTGCGTGCCCAAGATCCCAAGAGGAGAATGGAGGAGAAGGGATTGTGGCGTGACCATCCCCCCGGGGGGTGATTTCTCGCTTTCTGTCTCTATGTCTCTGTCTGGCTGGCGAGCGCACGCTCCCTATAGCGAAAATCTCTCAAAAAAAAAAAATACTTTTAAATACTTTAAGAAGTGCTGTGGGTGACCTGCAGGTGGCATGGTGGTTAAGACACTAGATACTCTCACATGGCTGACATGGTTCAAGTCCTGGACCTGGCAGCTTGCGTTTTCACCCCCTCACCCCCACCATCTGTGTGTGTGTGTGTGTGTGTGTGTGTGTGTGTGTGTGGTCACATTAAAATAAAATGAATAAATAAATTAAATAATTCTTTAAGAATTTTTTAAAAGAAGGCCTGTGAAGGACTTTCATTCCTCTGAAACCTTCCCTTCTGCCCTGCATATCAGCTGTGCATCATGCCCACCCTGCTCTGTGCCCAGGGAGGCTGACAGATGCTCTGTCAATGGATCCTCTTGACTTTTGGCCTCATCTAGATTTAACTATTGATCACAGTAAGGGAGGAGAGGGAGATGGGAATATTTATTCTTTTGGTTCTGCCTTGCCCAATCGTCATGGGTGGGTTGTGTCTCTGATTCAAGGGCACAGGTGTTGTTAGACATCCCTCTTCAGGTACAGTATCCTTCCTGGTCTTTCAGACCTCAGTGTGGTTAATAGATCCCTACTTGTACCAGTCCTGGGCTGCTGCATTCTCTTTTGTGGTTTCCTCAAATCCTCCTAGTCATTGATTAAATTGTCCTGAAATCGCTCACTATGAGTGTGCCATCTGTTTCTAGCCAGGCCTTGAATGAAAACATACTTTTAATTAATCCATTTTTTCCTAAACTTGCTAAACCTGTCTTTTTTTATTTATTTATTTTTTTAAACAGGGTCTTACTACATTGCAATCTTCCTGCCTTGGCCTCCTGAATTACTAGGGTTACAGGTGTGCACCAGCACACCCGATCTTTTAGAGTAGGTAGGAAAAGGAACCTGGGCCTGCCATGTATCTTCAGCCTGGCTGGGCTCATAAGTTGGGGGTTTTTGTTTGTTTGTTATCTATTAAATTGAGAAACACCTATCAGTATCTCATCAAACACTTACTTTGGTAAATGCCTTCGTAAGGCAGTGGCTTTGGCACAGGATTCAGTAAAGATTATGGTAACTGAGAGATTTTCCATGCTTACTTTGGAGCATTTCCCTAACTGGCACATCTGTGGACTGGCATATCTGGTGACTTTTGGTTAGGCTGTGGATGTTAATGCCTTCGGGTTCAACATTTTCTCTCCCCAGGAACCCCTCGCTCTGCTCTTCCCCTATCAAAGCCTTAAAAGAAGTCCAGTTCATGTCATCATTCTCCTTTGAACACTCCCTAAAGCACTGGAGCTCACCCTGGCCTCCGTTGCTCACGTGACCATGCAGTTCACTGCATTGCCTGGTTATCCACATTCATATGGATAAAGGTCATATTTTAAGCTTTTCCCTTGATAGATAACTTTTTGCAAGCTTGACTCCTATCTCTTTTTTTTTTTTTTTTGGAGAGGTTTTTGCTATAGGGCACGTGCGCTCGCCAGACAGACAGAAAGAGACATAGAGACAGAAAGCGAGAAATCACCCCCCAGGGGAGATGGTCATGCCGCAATCCCTTCTCCATTCTCCTCTCAGGATCTTGGGCACACACGCACACACGCCCAGCGTGAGTTTTAAGCCACCGGGTCTGGGATGCGAACCGTGGTCGACTACGTGGGAGTCCAGCGACATAGCCATTACGCTAACTGCTGGTTCCCAACTCCTGTCTCTTGTAAGATCCTAGGTGACAGGGACAATATCCCCACTTCCTCCCTATCTCACCACTCCTAACACGTGCATGCTGTTCTAAACACAGAGACTATCCTCCCTTGTCTCTCTACTGATCTAAGAACTAGGCCATTCTTTCATATTTAGTTCAGACTACATCACAGTATAGAGCATTCCCAGGCTTCAGAAGAGCTAGTGATTACCCACCAAGGCAAACACCATGCATTCTGACATGTAGTGTCATCTGGAACTGTTGCTCCATCCTAGGATTAGTTAACTCTTTTGGGGCTGGGCCCATGGCCTACTGGTAAGGGAGCTAGAATATTTGCACACCTCTATCCCAGAGACAATACATTTAAAAGCATGGTTACAGGTTAAATTGAGTTCCTTCTTTCAGACAAACAAAACAAAACAAAACAAAAAAACCCTCATGTATTGAAATCCTAATTCCCAGGACCTCCAAATGTGACTTGATTTGGAAATAGGGTTGTTGCAGATTACATTAGTTAAAATGAGGCCTGGATTAGGGTAAATCCCTAACCCCATATGACTAGTATCATAAAAGAGGAATTTGGATACAGACATTGTACACAGGGAGAATGCCCTGTAAAGCGTGGCGATATGCCACAATCTAGGATCATCAAAGATGGCCAGCAAACCACCAGAAGCAATGGTAGACACGAAGCAGATTCTCACTCAGCCTCAGAAGGAATCAACCCTGCAGGCAGAGCTGTGAGGCAATGAATTGCTGTTGTTGAGGTCATCAAGTCTGGCATCCTTTTTTTTTTCTTTTTTAAGAATTATGGGGCCCAGCAGGTGGCATGGTGGTTTAGGGCTCTGGACTCCCATATGGTTGACTGTGGTTCAAGTCCTGCACATGGCGGCTTGCTTTCTCATTTTCCCTCTCTCTTGTTCTCACTCTATTCCTCTCTGGTCAAATTAAATAAAGTTAAATAACATAATTCTTTTTTTATGAATTATGTTATTTAACTTTATTTATTCATTTATTTACTTACTTACTTACTTACTTATTTTATTTGACCAAAGAGGAACAGAATGAGAGAGAGAGGGAAAGTGAAAAAACAAGCTGCCAGGTCCAGGACTAGAACTGTGGTTGGCCATGTGGGAATTCAGCACCCTTAACTACCACGCCACCCGCCGGCCCCCCAAGTTTGGTATTGATATTACAACAGTCCCAAACTAATACAGGCACGTTAAGGAAAAGGACTGTATCTGGGAGCCCCAGAGAACAGGATTCCACTCGCAGATCCATCACTTGTTCCTTAGGTCAACTTCTGGCAAAGTAATTCACCTCTCTGAGTCTCAACTTCGTTTCTATAATGTGGAGATAATGTCTACTTTGGAAAGTTGTTTTAAGGATTACAGATATTACATTCAAATGCCAGGCATAGTGCTTGACAGAGTTAAAAGTGTTCAATAAATGCTAAATCTTGTAAGTGTAATCCTCTTATTTTACAAATGAGCTGGGACCTAGACATGCAAAGTGCCCATCCAAGCCCACAGAGATAAGGAGAACAAGCTTACCAAAAAAAGACCCAAATAGATTCACTTCAATTCGTATGTATCTTGTCTTATCTTTCATTGTGTATCTTTCATTGTTGGAGAGAACAATTAGTGTGGCAGCATTAATCCATGGCATTTTGTGTGTATTTTTTTGTGTACTGCCATGCTACTCCTTGGGGCCTTGAATTTGAGGAGTGAGACTTCTGTGTTTTTTCTTCCAACCTCAGGTAGTTGAGATAAGTCATATCTAAAAGTCTAATAGTCTCCCTTTTTTATACAAAATTAAAATTGTTTACTTAAGAATGGTATGTCATATAACTTATTTGTATAAGCTCACTAATTAATGAGCAAAATTTATAGGGATAGGCTTATAGAGCACCACTATTTTACATGTACAGACTCTACAACTGTCAACAAATGAGATTTGGGTTAATTTTATGTCCATGTTCCTCCCAAATGCAGGGTCTTCACTTTTATGTGTATCTTCTAATAGCTTGTCATCCTGGTTACCGTTTGCTTCCCTTTCATTTTGGACAGACTAAATGTGAAGTCTCCCATACAGTGACTGGGGTTTTTCCCCACTGGTTAATCAGATGGCATACCTAATATTCCTGCCCCATAATTATACTTATTCTGGAGACATAAATCAAAATTGAAAATATCTCTACACCTGCTTCTCTTATATTATTGATAATCAGTGACCTTGCTTTTTATGCATCAACACGCTACTTAGCAAACATGTTGAGAAATCAGTTATGAACTGAAGAGGGGTGAGCAGAAAGGGGTACTTTCCCCAAAAGAGGTTGAGGATTCTGTTTCAAATGCTGCGTGGATTCCCATGAATCTCTCACTGTAAGATGGCACATTACCCAGCAAAAGCAGCGAAAATAAAAGAGCATGAAAGAGTAATTGAATACTGAGATTTCACCAGATTTTTCTGTACTCCTCTGTTATGCTGTGACAACACAGATCAGGGAAATTTCTTTTTTCCAAAATTGCAAAGGGTAATGAAATATCTCTTCTTAAAACAGAACCATGGAAGCCCTTTTTTCCTGGAATAATGTTGTCGGGAAATTAAACTAGAATCAATATTTGACAGGTTAGTTTCTTTCTTTTTTTTTTAGTTTTTGGAGACCTAGTCTTTCCTTTTCTAGTAATTTTTCCTATACATCAGATCCATACACAATTTTGAAGCCAAAAAGGTGTAGAAAAAATATTTAAAGAAATGAGAAGGGAAAGACTCCTCAAACTCTGAATCAGCCTTTGCTATCAACAGCTCCTCCATGGATAGTTAGAAGCTTCCAGGGGCCAAGTTTGGGTGGAGGGTAATCCTGTGTTCTCTCTTTCATCAGCTGGCAATTTCAAAAGTACTTGCCTATCTTTCCAGGTTGCAAGAGGGGTCACACCAGCCAATCCTTTCTTGTTTTCTGTAACCCCATGATAAAGATCAAGAGCACAGAATATACTGTGTCCTGCCTCCTGTGTGTTTTCTGTCTCAAAATGGGTTTTGATAGATTCATCTTTCATATTCCTCAATGCTAGGTGACAGGGCTGGGGGTGGGGGTGCAAAAGGGGGAAAGGAGAGGGTCTTCTAGCTGCCGAAAACCTTCCTTTTTCTCCACCAGAAGTCCCAGCCTTGACTTTTGGATCTGCATAGGGTTTAGGGAATTCTTGAGTCTCTTGAAATTTATTCAATACTGTCTGTATGTGCATAGGTGCATTTGTGAAGAGATTCCACAGCTCTTAAAGACCTGCTACTTTAGTAAAAGTGAAAACCTCTGCTTCATAAAGTTTTCTTATAAAAAAAAAAAAAACAACCTCAAACCTAATTCTAAAGTTAATGTAAAAGGTTGAATGGGTAGATTTTTTAAAGAATGTTCTTGTCTACTATAACTCTCAGGTATCTGGTTATTGAAGAATAGGCATAGAAAGAAAGATATTGTTTTAAATGTTAGAGGTACTGAATCCTTACAATGACCAAAGATGTGAACATTGATGATTCACGTCACCAAGTATTCATTGAGTGCTTGCTATACTGGCCATACAAAACGTGTTCGGACACTCCTGGATCCCAAGGGGCTTACTTTCTCTCATGAAGTAGAATACACAACAAGCTGAGGCACAAATAAGAGGACTAAAGCAGCTGCAGCCTATTGCACGAATTGGAATTGAGAGAGATTGGAGTATTGGGGAGACTGCTTGGTTGTCTTAGATATAACGAGGATACGGGGCAAATGGTGGTGATGTAAGTGGTAAAATACAACATCTCTGCAAGGCTGGCCCACGTGGGAAGGTTCTGAGTTCATTCTGGAGACAACTCTGAGGATGCTGGGCACCAGTGTGCCCGTGATCCCGGGCTGGCTGAAGATTATAGCATCAGGACCCTCACTTTCTCTCTCTCTCTCTTTTTTTCTCTCTCTGTTTTACCAGTGGAAGAAGTAAATAAATAAATAAACTTTATAAAGAAAGAAATAATGCCGCTATGAATTTGTGTGATCACCAGAGAAAACCCCAGTGGGGTGTGGTCATGTTGCACACTTTTTTCCTCTGTTGCTCCATCCTGTCAGGAGTTGAGGCACATACGCATGCCCCACATGAAGCCACTGGGGTTGCAATTTGGACAATGGTCAGACATTTGGAATTCGGCTCCCTGTGAACAGGGATTAATCACTGTGCTATTGGGCCAACCTGTTCTCATGCTGTTCTTATGGCCGAAAAAGTTGCTGTCAAGAGCACAAAAGTGGGAGCAGAACCTGATGGGTTTAGTAAGGTTCGACATTAACAGAACTATGTTTCTAAAAGGACATCCAATGGTTCAAGCCAGTAAGAATTCATCCAGATGATTAAAGGATCAAGTCTCAGAATCTTACAGAAAAAGGGCTTTAAAGATCATTGAATTCAACCTTGTCATGTTTAACTGTGAAGGAAACTGAGACACATTGGCCTAAGACTACAGAGAGTGTCTGATACATTCCTATCCACTTGACGCATTTTTTCCAACAGCACACTGCCATGCCAGGTTTAATCATGAATAGAAAGAAAAGATATGTATCATTTTGTTTCTAAAATTATCAGGAGGGACTACATCTTAAACACATTCCTCATGTGAGTTATCAGAGTCCTAGACACTGATAGTTTCTTAAAGATTCCAGAAGGAGTAGCCAGGCCTGAGAGAAAAAAATGTATTTGAGAAGCAGGCAAGATGTATCCGGATGTGCTAGTCATGTAGTTACCAAGCAAGATAGTGACAAGTTCACAGAGGGATCCCCCCCGCCCAAAAAAAAAGTCCGAATTCACATCAGGGTGAACATCTCATAGTCTATATTCTTGACCCTTCCTACTCATACTGTGGTCCAGGACCAGCAGCTTCAGAGCAGCTGGGAGCTCATTAGAAATGCCACTTTCCAGGTCCCACCTCAGATGTGCTGAATCAGAATCCTCACTTAAGCAAGATGTCCCTGCCATTTATGTGCATGCTGAAGTTTGAGAGGCAAACTAAACATTACTTACTTTGGCTTTTTTCCCTGTCTAATTTAAATCACATTCAATGGCAGACAAGAGAAACTAAGACACGTGAAATTTGAACAGATGCATGGATGGGGTATATAAGACCACTAGACAGATAAGAGTAAGATCGTAGTAAGAGTTTTACTTGTGTCCAGTATACACCTTAAACAACTATTTCCCTCTGAGCTGTAATTAATTGTTTTGCGTTGGTACACGGAGGCACAAAGGGCCCGTGTTTGCAATTAGGTAGCTCTGACAGATGGGGCAGGGTGATTAGGTGTTTTTGCCCAAGGGGCAGGAAAGTTACCTGTGCTCATATATATTTTTTCACTAGGGAGATGTGAGCCCTTTCTTAAAAGAAAACATACTGCACTTTGCTTCCTGATGAAATCCTTAGCTAACAATTCAAATCTTTTTTTAAAAAAATCATTTTAAGGAATACATATAAAAAAGGGGGCATTGAACAACTAAAGCTGTATGTTAGCTGTCATCATTCAGGATCTATTTTACATAAGAAATTTACACATTTTTAAATTCTGGGGAGGGAGTGGAGACAGGAGTTCCTGGATGTCCGTGGATGTCCATCCATAAACCCATACAGCTTAAAGCTTCTAAATCCCAATTAGGCTGCTCGAACCAACTGAGATGCCACAAATGCAACCTAGTGGCTTTTCCCATGGGAAGTCAGAGAAGTGGAAAATATTTCAAGCAATTTGAGTATGCTTGCATAACCCTTTTGTGGAAATTCCTGCACTAACAATTTGCAATTAAAGTGAAAGTGAGTAAAAATAGAATGACCTCTCATTTTCACAACGACCGTATTTTGTAGATTCTGGTGTATGAATGCCCCTTACATCTGACTCATACATAATGACAAAGAAACCAGAAATCAACTTTCTGCAGGCTTAGAAGTATATCAGAGAGCAGGTTGCTGTTGTAGCATTAATGACGATCTTTAGCTAAGACAGAAGACATGGCTGCATAAACATAAGCTAATCAACAGCCAAGTGAGGACAGAAAAACACTCTCAGTCCAAATTATAGCTGTACATTCATATTATCTGTAATAAAGTGGTCTTCCTGCCAGTCTGAAATGCATGTTTTTGGGTCACTTCCCAACATCAGCATTAACTATTTGATATCTGAGATTAGAAATTAATTTTTTTTTTCTTTTGGAGAGGTTTTTGCTATAGGGTGCATGCGCTCGCCAGAAAGACAGAGAGAGACAGAAAGTGAGAAATCACCCCCTGGGGTGATGGCCATGCCACAATCCCTTCTCCTCCATTCTCCTCTCAGGATCTTGGGCACGCACACACACGTGCCCAGCGTGAGTTTAAGCCACTGTGTCCGGGACTCTAACCATGGTTGACTACATGGGAGTCCAGCAACATACCCATTACTCCAACTGCTGGTCCCAAAGTTTTAAAACTTCATTAGAAAAGTCGCTCTTCAAGAGGAGAAAAATAATACGATGTGTTATATGACAAAATATATGTAGCTCTGTACTTATTTCTGTGAGTTATCTGTGCTATTTCTTTTCCTGTAGGCTGGATAAATAAGAGTTCAATGTTAACTGGGAAAACCTTTGAGAATTGTCTGCTACTGTCATTATGCCATGATTCTTTCAAACATTTCTGAGATGCCATCAAATAGTTATAGGTTTTTTCCAAAATTTTATACTATGATTAATGTGTAGAGTATTCATGTCACTTGATGACTAAAAATACCCACTGAGAGAAATGTTCTGAAATTGAATCACCTACATATGCTAAACAGTTCAAGCAGAATTGGGCTATTTGGCAGAAGAGTGAACCTGTATGTGGAAACGATCAGTTAATGAACTGAAATTGCAAACTAAACAGAGGCCACATGCCACTCAGCCTGGGTCCAGGGGACTTTCAGCAAAGGCTAAGCATAAAAAGACAAATTGGAGCCCAGTTGTGAAAGAAACGCATGGAATGCCCCATTGATGGTTTTGGCAAAGGACACCTGTCAAAGACATTTAGCAAGGTGACAATGTGAGTTTTCCATTTAAAAATGAGATTCAGGGTGAGAGTAGTCAGAGGGAAAACCAATTTGACTGCAAAAAACACTGTGAGGGTTTGAACCATGCATAGAAAAAAAATGAGAAAGGGACCAGCAGTTAGCATAATGGCTATGTCACTGGACTCCCATATAGTCAACCAAGGTTCGAGTCCCAGACCTGGCAGCTTAAACTCACCCCAGGCGCATGTGCCTTCGTGCCCAAGATCCAGAGAAGAGAATGGAGGAGAAGGAATTGCGGCATGGCCATCCCCCTGGGAGATGATTTCTCGCTTTCTGTCCCTCTGTCTCTCTCTGTCTTTCTGGCGAGCACACATTCCCTATAGCAAAAGCCTCTCCAAAAAAAAAATAAAAAAAAAAAAGAGAGAGAGAGAGGGAGAGAGAGAGAAAAGATGGGAAAGCAGTAAAATTAGTGAAACACAGAGGGGGTAAAATGGGAGTCAGGGCAGTAAGTGAAGGAAGTGGGGTCAGTAATGACATAATTAAATATCAGCCAGCATGGACCATAGGCACTTGTACGTGGTATCAGAAACACAAACATGGGGCTTTCCCATGTGAATCCAGCATTGGTTTACACTGTGCCACTGGCTAGCCTTCGGTAGCTGAATTTTCTGCTTTGAGTATAGGTGGGTGGGTGGTGTTTTCATGCATTGAGTTTAAGAACACAGGAGGAAAGGAATGAGATTGAAGTTTGAGACCCCAGTTTGAAGTCCTCTGGATCTATGTGGTAGGCAATAGACACAGTGGTGTAAAGGCCAATCTGTAGCCTGGTGTTTAAGGGAGTCAGATCTCACAGAGACAACCATAGTTTGAATCCTGGTCCTGTTGGCCTAAACAACACACTGGGCACATGTGTCAGTCACATTTGCCAAATTATTAAAAATATAATAATTTGAAAATAAAGGGCGTGGGTATGGGGCCAACAGATGGTATAGCAGTTATGTTGTTGGACTTCCACGTGGCTGACCATGGTTTAAGTACTGGACCCGGTGGCTTGAAACTTACACCAGGCACAAGTGCGTACATGCTCAAGATCTCAGGAGGAGAATGGAGGAGAAGGGATTGTAGCATGGCCATCCCCCTTGGGAACTGATTTCTCATTTTCTCTCTCTCTGTCTCTGTCTCTCTCTTTCCAGAGACTGCATGTGCCTCAGGGCAAAAATATCTACAAAAGAAAGAAAGAAAGAAGGAAAGAATAAAGAAAGAGAAATAAAGAAAGGGAGAGAAAAGAAAGAAAAAAGGAAGAGAGAAAGAACAAGAAAAAGAAAGATAAGGAGTTAGGATGGGTCTAGAGCAGTAGTACAGTGATTGGGGAGGCATCAGCATACAGCTAATGGCCAGAACTTATGGAAGTACATAAGATTGTTCAAGCAAGAAAGTGACATAAAAAGACAGATGAGCTGTAGGGTAGAAGGAATAAGAAGAAACAAAGTGAGAAAGGAGTTTGAAGAAAATCAGACAAGAGGAACTATTACAGAATGATGTGCTACAGAAATATATGAAACAGGCTGAAGTTCTCAAGGAATAAACCTTAACCTTTGAGAGAACAAGTTAGGTCCTAAGGTTTGAATCAACAAGTCATAATCTGCAGCCAAGGTTTGAGACATTATGTGTAGGATCTCCACCAACTCAGACCAAGCAGAAACTATGGAAATAGATCTGGCTGATTGATTCAAGGTGTATGGGAATGGAGGGGTGCAGGGTGGAGAGATAGCTGCCCCCTTAGGCACATTCTCGCAGGCCTGCCAGATCATCTAGGGGTGAGGAGAGCACAACACTGTAGCCTCAGCTCTGGAAATAGCTGAATGGCGGAGAGATGGGAAGGAAGTCAGTCTATTGGGGATGTTGGAGTCAGTTTTCTGTAGTTAGAAGACGTTAGCTCTGACAGAGCTATCATTTCTTTTTTAATTTACTTTATTTTTTAAAATAATTATCTTATTTAACTTTATTTATTTAAGCTTGATCAGAGAAGGACGGATTGAGAGAGAAGGAAAGTGAGAAAGCAAGCTGCCAGGTCTGGTACTCAAACCATGGTTGGCCATGAGGGAGTCCAGTATCCTCAACCACCATGCCACCTGCCAGCTCCCAGAGCTATCATTTCTTAAGTGCTCTCATACAACTTCACATCCATTACCTCGTTTGAGCGTCAGAACAACTTTGCCAGGGATAGTTTCAAAATGAAGCAAGTGAGGCTTAAGCAAGGCCAGTTACTGTCCAGATGCAGCACAGTGACAAAGCAGAATCTGAATCCACATCTGTGGGACTTCAATAGCCTGCCTTGTATCAGAGTCATGTCTCAGGCAGCAGGTCTTCACCACTGGGATGAAAACGGAGCAGGCTCCAGATATAGGGAGAAAATCAAGCCTGGACAAGCAAAGCCGTGGGGCCTCCAGCTTCAAGCCCCAGGAGCAGGAAGAGTTGGCATCCTGAAGGAGATTGTGGCCGGAAGAAGGAGGACTGGTCGGAAGCAAAGAGCCGAAGTCCAGCCTCCAGGACTGCAACAAACTGAGAGGAGTGGAGGTGAGGGCTGTTTTCCAGAGGCATGGGACCTCAGGTCTGATCAATAGCATTAACTGGTGAGGGCATGAGGAAGCAACCATTAACAGCTGGTATGTTTTATTTAGGGTTAGTGAAAATTATAGATCATAGAAATGCCAGTGAAGAGGGAGAGAGAAAGGGGATGAGTGATAAATGAGGATCAAGAGGGACTGGCAAGTGGTGTGGTGGTTAATGGCGCTGGACTCCCACATGGCTAACCACAGCTTGAGTTCCAGACTAGGCAGCTTGTCTTCTCACTTTCCATGTCTCTCTCTCTCTCTCTCCCCACCCCCCCTCTGTCCCTCTCTGGTCAAATTAAAATAAATAAATAAATAAATAAATAAATAAAATAAAGTTAAACTAATTATTTTTTTTTTTAAAAATCAGGATCAAGACCGTAAGGAGATGAATTAGTTCTAGAAAGAATGAAGGATGAAGCTTCCTCTGAAACAGGAAGAAGAAAAGGATAGGTAAAGATATCGCTAATTTTGATAAAGGAGAGGAAGGAAGCTGAAAAAGTTTAGACCAAACAGCTTCCATTTTCTTACTGAAGAAGGAAGAGATATTATTTCTGCAGGGTAGACAGTGAGATCTAGAAGATTTGAGGAAAATAATAAAAATGCAAACCAAAGCATCAGGGAGTGCAAAACCCAGTTGACTAGACTAGCGAGAGAATAAATACCACACAGAGGACCCAGTGAGGTGGGAAAACAGCCACTGGGAAGAGGGCCAGGTAGCTTAATCCCAATTCCTCCTGCTTCTCACAATGGCTAGGATGGCAGAGAAGGAGGCTAAGTATAAATGAAGATAGCTTGGGAAATATTTATAGTTTGGAAACTGTCCTGCAAATCAATGGCATCTGAATTACTTTACCGATTTTACAGATAGTGAAACAGATTCAGAGCAGTTAAGCACATTTCCCAAGGTCATTAAGCCAGCACCTGCACTTGAACTCAAGCCTTCCAGCCCCTGGGTCCCTGTTCCTGTCACATACCCTTCTGCACAGTGTAACAGTAAGTAATGAGATTGGAAATGGAAGTGGTAAGGTAGGAAAAAAACAAAAAACAAAAAACTTCTCCCTTTTGATTCTTGTTCTGAATCACACAAAAATAAGATTTTATCTATTTTCTACCCCCACGTGGCAACACATGAATTGATCCCCTTTTGGTGTAGGGCCCAATAGCCCAAAGAACAAACGCTCCATTATGACAGAGTGAAAGTAAAAAAGTCAAAGAATATGGCAAAAGAGGAGAGGAGGATTGGATTCAAAGGCAATGTCATTGTGGGACCTTCAAAATTTTAAATTTAACAATCTCAAGAAAATGCTAATTCAAAATACTAATGAAACTAGTTAAGTGTGGCTTGAGAAGAAACAGCTCAGAAAAGGTATCAGTTCTGTCTACAGCCTTCGAAGGGCTATTATGAGGCAGGGGGGTCGGATTTGTTTGCACAACCTAAGAAACTAGGAGCAAGTTAGATAAGTGACAGGACGTTGAGTTTGAGGTAGTGAAGTTTGATCGAATGATTCCAACACAGAATTAGATCCACTTTTGAGCAGCGTGTTCCCTGTCATTGAAGGATTCTAGGTATAAATTGAACAATAAACTTGGCATGATTGTTGTAGTGAGTCAAAAGGTAACTTGCCAGGAACAGGTTTTCCAAATTTGTGAATAAAAGACCTCCAGGCATGAGTGGTGAGCGATGGAGCTATGATAAGGAGTCTGTGAATTCATATGCACTGGTAGTATTGCTTTAGACAGAATGAAAAGTATGTCTGGCAAGTGTATATACCATTCTTCTTCAAATTATATAGACGCTATTGTGGTTAATAAGGTTCAAGTTAATTATAAATATTACTGAATATCTTTTGCTATTTTGGATGTTCTCAAAATGCAGATATCAAAAAGTCAACTACTACTGGGGACAGCAGGTGGCATGGTGGTTAAGATGCTGGACTCCCACATAGCTGACTCTGGTTCCAGTCCTAGACCTGACGACTTGAAATTCATGCAGGGTGCATGTGCATGCATGCCCCCAAATCCCAAGAGGGGAGTAGAAGACAAGGGATTGCAGTGTGGCCACCACACCTAGGGAGTGATTTCTCATTTTCTCTCATACTGTCTCTGTCTCTCTCCAGCAAGTGTGCGTGTCCTATAGCACTAGAAATCTTTTTTTCCCTTCTCCCTTTTCTTTTTCTTTGAGTTAATTTTGCTATAAGGTGTGTGCGCTCACCGGAGAGACAGCGAGAAATCACTCCTCGGGGACATAGCCATGCTTCAATCCCTTATCCTCCATTCTTTCCTCAGGATTTTGGGCATGCACGCGCACATGCGTAGTGTGAGTTTCTGAAAATTCTCTGGATCCAAGATTCAAACCGTAGTCGACTATGTGGGAGTCCAGTGACATAACCATTACCCTATCTGCTGATCTCAGCACTAGAAAAGTTTTTAAAGACTTGCCAGTGCAGTGATTATAATTTCATGACTCCTGGAAGCTCCGAGGGCCACAATGGGTCTAGAGGGAAAGAAATCCGCCTCAATCCCAGCAGTTGGTGTACATATAACTGTTGGCTGTTTAGCAGAAGCACACACATAAAAAACGCTTTGAAATGCCACCCTCAGAAGAGAGTAACCAGCTGTAGCTCATCAAAGTAGTGTGCTTAGAGACCCATCATTTCCTTGTTCCATAAGCTGACACATCTTTGTTTGTTGTTCCAAACAGCAAGGGTATATTTTTGCCACTGTTTTTAAGCAGTCATCCAATTTTTGTCATTTCCAAGTATCTTGATACTAGCCTTTCTAAGTTTCTTTCTGTCTTTAAATATCTAGGTCATATTCTTTGTAATTCATTGCTAGTGAAATGATTTTTGCTTAGGAAGAAGGACTCAGGTTTTTATCACCATCACCATCATAAGCATTTATTAAATGAGGACATTTTGTTTTATCCAAGTAAATCAGAAAGGTTGAGCTCCCCCAAATCTGTTTTATTTACTTTTTTATTTTATTTTATTTTTTTGCTTACTGTGTGAGAGAATTAACAGGAAATATGATTCTTAATTCATGCTTTTTCTTTTTTTTTTTTAAACAGGTTTTTGCTATACGACATGTGCACTCACCAGAAAAAGAGAGACAGAAAGCAAGAAATCACCCCCCAAGGGGGATGGCCACACCACAATCCCATCTCCTCCATTCTCCTCTCGAGATCTTGGGCACGTACACACATGCACCTGGTGTGAGTTTAAGCCACTGGGTCTGGGACTCAAACCGCAGTCAATTACATGGCAGTCCAACAACATAGTCATTATGTCAACTGCTGGTCCCTTTTTTTTTTTTTTTAAGCAGAAATTATAATCTTCACTCTCCAAAAGCATTTAGTAAAGGCGACTATGGGGACAAACTCTAAAGAAAACTGAGGAGCAGCTTCATTTTCAGAGCTTTTCACCTCATCCTTCAATGCTATTTCTTTGGAAATTAACACCCCCCAACACACACACACACACACACACACACACACACACCTGCTATATGTTAAACAATTTTAGGGAGATTTTCCTCATGGTAACATCTTTTTATCACACTATCATATCGTGTACATGGGGCTAATCTTATAAAACTGGCAGAGTAGGAAGATTTGGCATCTACACACTATGGCTTAGGGGTCCAGATAAGACTCGTTGCCTCAACATCTGAACTCTTTCCATTCAGAGTCATACCTCTGACATTTTCCTCTTTATTTTTCTTTATTTTGTTTATTTATTTATTCTATAAGAGAGAGAAACCGAGATAGACAGACAGAGAAATACTCACCATTAATGGAGTCTTTATGCCATGATCTGCTCCCAGTCTAGATCAGGAACACATGCACTCCTGGCTAACTTACAGAAGTCATGGGACATGAACCAAGGGCGTTCCTCATATGGGTCTAGTTGCGTTACCCCCATGTGACCACCTGGTTCCTCTTCTATGTTCTTTAAAACATAGATACTGCTGAAGAAATAATTCATTAAAATAGGTCTCAAAAAGATGCTGATATATACTTAAATATATATTGATAGACCTTCTCCTTCTATTGCAATTACAATTTTGTGTGCTTATAGTCCAGCTCTTCTTAGTAACAGGTTCCAGACACAACAAACAGGCTTGATATGTGGTTAAATATTTTCTATACTGTTTGAAACTTACATCTGGAGGTGATGGAGACCAGGCCAGAAATGGTGATCTAGGACCCTAACATTACAGAAGCACCTAAAGTTTAAGTAAACTAAGAAATATATATAGATTTCGGTGACTGCTGGCAGCTTTAAGGTGCATGATATCAGATATATATGATACTAGTCTAACAACATAATAGCAGCCATCCAACTTCTTAGTTGTGTAAGAAGATAAGAAATGCTGAACTCTTAGATCTGGAAAACAGAATAATCTCTACACAGACAAATACAGCACAGCCAAATGAATCCCTCTTAAGAAAATAGAACTATGAATCTTGGTGTTTATAAAAGGAATGAAGCCAGGAATTAAAGCCAGGAATCCATGGCAAGTTCAAAATAAATATATCAAATGTATAAAGTTTAATGCTAAGATTATCGTATTATATCAAAGCATCAAAATAAAGAGGAGGCCAAGGAATCAAAGACTGAAAGCGTGTGAGAATCTTTGCAACAGTCTTTCCGAGTTCCTTAGTGAATTGGTCTTCTCAGGGACATACAGGAAAGGGAAATTCTCCTGCACTGAGGTCTCTGCAGTACCAGAGCCCACTGGTTCACCACGATGAGAGCAGGGAAGGACAGGGGACCTGGAAGAGGGAGCTCTATTATTAATAAATTGCAGTATACTGTGTTTCTGGAAGCTCTCTTTGTAAAAAGCACTGTATCTTCTCTGAATATGGGAAAGAGACTCTATTCTGCTAAATTCTGCAATCTCGGTGGGAGATATAGAAGAATGAAATTGTAAGAATGTCTCGATAACCTTTGTGAATGACCATATGACCTTTTTACCTTAGAACAACTTCACATGTTCTTAAAAGGAGCTTCAGATAATAGAATTCTTTCATGTTCCACTTTTTATAGCCAGAAATCGCTAGACCCCCTGAAGTTTCCTTCAAGAGTTTCATATATCTCTCATACTTTTGAAAATCAGACGATTTCTACCAAGAGAGAGGTAGCAGAGAAAATAGGAAAACAATATTCTGCTTTTCAGTTAAATAGGAGAGAACTTTGAGATATAAAAGAATTGAATAGCTAATCCATCATCTATTATCAAACTTCTTCTCTCATATTTCTGTTACTGGGGGTTGAGGAGGTGATCATGTGACATCATTTGACCAGTCACATGCCAGCAGGAGTCTACTGGGGACTTCTGGGAAGTGTTTGGTTTTACTGGTAAAACTGATGGCTTCTTCGTCCCTCTTCTTCCTGCTAAAATACAAACCTGACACCTAACACACAGAAACCTCTTGTGATGACAGGGGAAAAACAAAACAAAACAGGAGAATTGCCAAGATAGTAACCATGACATCACTAAGCCATGATACTAAGTCACCTATCTCTGGACTTATTGCTATGTGAGAAAAATTATCTATCATTTGTTAAAACCACAGTGAGTTGGACTCTCTACCACTCATAGCCAATAGCGTTTATAATGATACAAGATTTTCAATAGGTTCACATGAACAAAATAGCTTTGTCATGAGTTTCTTTCACTAATATACAGCATCTAGTTAAAAATCAAAATATTTCAAATAATATCAGCATGGGGATAGTCTGATATAATGATATCTTAAAGCTGCCAGTAGTCACCAAAATCCAACCACAAAAATTAATTAATTAATTAATTCTAAATTATTTGATTTGTTAATTTACCACCAAGTACCCTTACAACTGATACAGGGTTTCTGGAGTTTGATATTTTGATTCTTTGGCTGTGAATCTTATTGAAACCTCATACCAACTCATGGTATGAAATATTCTTGTAATATAAATATCCTTTGGGTCTGGTGAAACTTTGCTTTTGCTCAGATTGAAATAACAACCTTGTAATCTGTTTAATCTACTTAATAAGTCTCTAATCCATTTCATAGAAGCCAAAATGCCTTAGTCCCACTAGTCCCTTCGTCCCACTTCACTCAAAGTGAAGGCAATTTTCTAATAACTAGGGCAAAAATGGAAAATTGGCCTCTTTTAAGGCTCATTCGAGAAGGGAGCCCAGCAGGCCTTAGAAGGGAGCCCAGCAAGCCTTAGGCTTCTTGACATGTGGGACATGAGCTGAATAGATTACTTGGGAGCTCATTAGAAATGTAGAGCTTCAAGCTCCACCCTAGGCCTACTGAGTAAGAACAGCATTTGAGCAAGAGCTACGGGGATTTGAGTGCACAATAAAGCAGGAGAAATAATGCCTTTGAGTTCCCTAGCCTTCTCTTCACCACCACTATCTGGAAAGGGACAATGACCTTCTGCATCCAGGGTAAGAGCTGATCAGTAATGGCATAGTCCATCTACAGATGACAGCAGGTGATAACAAGTGGTGAGGAAGAAAAGAATGGAAAGAAGCCTGTTCACAGGGCTTGGACATGGCCTCTGCATCCCAGCATTGTGTCACCGCTCTT
>NW_006204120.1:2612680-2620686 GCF_000334495.1 Tupaia belangeri chinensis
CTTCTATCTCGGAGCCCTGCCCCATATAGATGCATTCTGTAAGGAAGAATCATTTAGGCTGTGGGCTATACATGTTTTCTCAAGGGTCTGAGGTTTCCTTCTTCCCCTCCTCTTTCTCCTTTTTTTTTACTTATTCTTGGGTAATATTATATTTTCATTTCAATGATAATCTTTAAAAAATTAGTATTATCAGGGTCCTATGGAACTCTGAGTAGATACATTACAACACTTGTACTTCTATTGAGGATGCTATATTGACAAAAAATTTGCAGGAGTTTGAAAAGAGAAAAGTGCTGAGAGAGTTGATCCACTAATCCCATGGTCAAAGTTTTAAATTCAAAAGAATCTGCTCCGCGGCAGTTGGTATGTATTCCTCTTGTAAGCAGATCCCGTCAGTTCATTAGCAGCAAGCGTAATAGTAAATACATGATGAAGCATTTTCCTGTGTCTTCTTTAAGCAATGATTAGATTTGTTAGCCATTTAATGCATATTCCAGTTACACTGTGATGTTAACTTGATCTTCAAGAATACAAGACAGTTTTACTGAACTACTTTTAAAAGTAGTTTGACATTCATAGATTTTTTTACTGACAGTTTTGCTTATGCATGAAATAAAATTTTACTGAACTAGAAAGCAAAATCTTGAAAATGCTAATGATGTCTTGAAAAGGTATTCTTAGGTCAATAGGTCTTAGTATTACTGACGTCACGTTAGTACTATCAAAGTGCAAACAAGGAAACCAAAAAAAGAGAAAACATATTAAGTCGGGCATGTTACATTTCAAGTTTAATTTCAGCCAAATAGCCTTCTCCAACACATTTACATTGCTGATTTGAATATTCGAGTGGTATGACTTTTCTTTTAGAGAGAGAGAGAGAGAGAGAGAAATCAAGCCACCAGGTCCAGAATTGGAACTATCATTGGCTATGTGGGAGTGTCCAGCACCTTAACCACCAAGCTACCTGCTAGTCCCCAGCAAAAAACTCTCAAAAAACAAAAAAAGAAAGAGGGACCAGCCGCTAGCATAATGGCTATGTATGTCACTGGACTCCCATGTAGTCGACCGTGGTTTGAGTCCTGGACCCGATAGCTTTAAACTCACGCTGGGAGCGCGTGCGTGCATGCCCAAGATTCTGAGAGAATGGAGGAGAGGGGATTGTGGCATGGCCATCCCCTGTGGGGGGTGATTTCGCGCTATCTGTCTCTCTGTCTCTTCTGTCTGGTGAGCATACGCGCCCTATAGCAAAAACCTCTCCAAAAAAAGGAAAAGGAAAAAAAAAAAACCTCTCCAAAAAATAAAAAGAGAAAATAGTGATGTCTATTATATAAATTTGAAGCACATTTCTGTAAGAGAATATCTTTCTTTCTTTTTTTTTTTTGATAGGTTTTTGCTATAGGGCATGTACGCTTGCCAGAAAGAAGGAGAGATACAGAAAGTGGGAAATCACCCTCTGGGGGCATGGCCACATCACAATCCCTTCTTCTCCATTCTTCTCTCGGGATCTTGGGCACGCACACGTGCCGAAGTGAGTTTTAACCACCAGGTCTGGGACTCGAACTACAGTTGACTACATGGGAGTCCAGCAACATAGCCATTATGCCAACTACTGGTCCCAAGAGAACTTCTTAATCTGATTTCTCCTATTCTGGAAACCAGAATCTAAACTAAAAGTCATGCAGGTTTTATCCAGTTCACAAATCTACCTATCCTTGCAAGGGTTTTTTAAGGGGATGCTTTATTAAGATAACAAATGCATTGGCTAAAATAGCTGAATTCACACTGTAAAATAAGAACTGTTAGTTCATTTATATTCTGCCTTCTTCCAAAAAGGATTTAGTAGTTTTTTAAATCTTTTTTTTTTTTTTTTTTTTTTTGGGGGGGGAATTTTTGCTTTGGGGGCATATGCTCGCCAGAAAGACAGAGAGACAGAAAGCGAGAAATAACCCCCCAGGGGGATGGCCATGCCACAATCCCTTCTCCTCCATTCTCCTCTCAGGATCTAGGGCACGTATGCACACGCACCCGGCAGGAGTTTAAGCCGCTGGGTCCAGTACTCGAACCGCATTCGACCATATGGGAGTCCAGCAACAAAGCTATTACGCCAACTGCTGGTCCCTAGTAGATTTTAAATATAAATAAAACATTGCAAGATAAAAGAAAAGTAAAGTAAATGGGAGAAATGAGAAAAGGAAACTAAGGGTATGAGAGTCAGAGAGAAGCTGAGTGGAATTCGTACAGCAATGCATGTCCTATGGCTCATATGTCATGCATACGATGGTTTGTTCCAATATGGCTTTCTTGATAGAATACAAGAGGACTACAAAAAGTTCAAGGAAAAATGGAATTAAAGTAAGAGATTGTTTTGGTGCAATTTTGAAGTCCATGCACATTTTTTTATAACATGCATTTTCCATGAACCTTTTGAAGGCTCCTTGTATGTATGAACTTCAGCTGTCTTGTTTATTCACTTATTTCTAGCACTTTTCAGAATCTGGTAAATCATGGGTATTCAATAAATGAATGAATTAATAAAAAAGGTGAGTTACAACAGTAAGATGCAAAAGATAAGTACAGAGTAAGACAAGAATTAATCAAGTGTTCAGTAGAGAGAAAAATTTTCCCATGGGTGACTGTATCTATATATATATATATATATACTTTTTTTTCTATGCAATTGACTGAGGTATAAACACATTTCAGACGTAACTACAAATAACTGGAAAAAAGCCATCAATATTTATCCACTTTTAAATACAGATCAATAATTAAATTTAAACAATCTCCAAATATACCCATATAAAGCTGGTGAAATAAGGACAAATAACTATACTACACCTTAACGTCTGTCCTCATGTTGAAATCTGGGAAGCCCCATGATTCAACTCAAGAAGATTCCAAACAATTTTACCTATTGAGCAGGTCATCCTTTTGACAGAAAGAGACAGAGAGACAGAAAGCGAGAAATCACCCCCCAGGGGGGATGGTCACGCTGCAATCCCTTCTCCTCCATTCTCCTCTTGGGATCTTGGGCATGCACGCACACATGCCCGTCGTGAGTTTAAGCCACCGGGTCCGGGACGCAAACCATGGTCGACTACATGGGAGTCCAGCTACATAGCCATTACGCCAACTGCTGGTCCCTGAGCAGGTCATCCTTGTTGTCATGTGTTCCCCTTCATTTGAATTTAACTGGTAAGAAATAGTTAGGTTCTAATTATGTAATTAGAACCCACTTTCTATTTCCTTATGGTCAAGATGAGCTCTTCCCTGCCTATTCTACTACCTATTCCTTATACCACAGGCTTTAGCTTTACACGCTTTTCTCCAAAATGTGGATTCTGCATAGTATGAAAATTTGCATGCCAGCCCCTTTATAAGAGGGCTTAGTCCCAATATGTGGTCAAGTGCTTCTTGAATGATATTAAAGAATAGTTATGAAGCATTTGCAAATGCCCCTGCACCTTTCCTTGAGATTCTGCTGGCACTGTCAACCACAGTAGTGAGTTTTCCTGGCTCAGGGATAGTCATGGAATAAATCAGGGCCACTGAGCATCCCTTCTTGGGACTTGCACATGATCTAGAAGAAAGAAGCTTGTTCTCTCTGCTTGAGTTGCTAATTTGGAATGCTGAGGCCAGGATTTGTTGGAAGAGCCATCTGTAATGGTTGATTTTTTTGTCTTGGCTGGCCCATGGTGCCCAGATATGTAGATGTTTCTGAGAGGGTCTTTTGCATTAGCACTTAAATAGGTAGATTTGAGTAAAGCAGGGTGCCTTCAATTATGTATGTGGTACTTATTCAATTAATTAGAAGCCTGAATGAAAAAACAAAAACAAAAACAAAAACTGATCCCCCCCCTAGGCAAGATGAGAGGCTGATTAACAGCTTCTGTAATCTTCTTAAAATAAATCTCTTTACACACACACACACACACACACACACCATTAATTCTGTTACTCTGGAGAACTTTGTTTAATATAGTATCTTTCCCAACTCTTGAACAAAGTGTTTCAGTAGTGGAAAAGATAAAGCAAGAGACAGAGATGAAGAGAGGAGAAACCAAATGATACTTGAGACACTGTGTCTGGCTCCCCACCTGGACTTTTAGATTTGTATGAGTCAATAATTCTTTCTGCTTAAAGCTAGTTGGAATTGGGCTTCTGCTATCTGAAAACCAAAGTGTGATTTGAACATATAAATGTTCAATTTCTTTTCTTTTCATTTTAACATGATAGACAATGCTCATGCACATGAGCAAGAAAGAAGTACCTTCTATAGAGCTCGGCCTGTTCTCATCCTCTTCCTCCAGTCCCCCAGCCTGTTATGCTGGGCATGGATGTGTGCACCTGGCATGTCTTCAGGCTTACCAGGATGGGAGCTGGAACCATGGTTGGTGTGTGGCTTCTAGGTCTGCAGTCCAGCATGCTACCAAGTATGCCACAGAGGCCAGGCCCAAATTTCTTTTCTTTTCTTTCTTTCTTTCTTTTTTTTTTTTTTTTTTGATAGGTTTTTGCTATAGGGTGCGTGTGCTCACCAGAAAGACAGAGACAGGAAGCGAGAAATCACTCCCTTCCCCGAGGGGATGGCCATGCCGCAAACCCTTCTCCTCCATTCTCCTCTCGGGATATTGGGCACACACGCACATGCACCCAGCGTGAGTTTAAGCCATCGGGTCCAGGACTCGAATCACAGTCGACTACATGGGAGTTCAGCGACATGGCCATTAGACCAATTGCTGGTCCCCTTTGATAGGTTTTTGCTATAGGGTGCGTGTGCTCACCAGAAAGACAGAGACAGGAAGCGAGAAATCACTCCCTTCCCCGAGGGGATGGCCATGCCGCAAACCCTTCTCCTCCATTCTCCTCTCGGGATATTGGGCACACACGCACATGCACCCAGCGTGAGTTTAAGCCATCGGGTCCAGGACTCGAATCACAGTCGACTACATGGGAGTTCAGCGACATGGCCATTAGACCAATTGCTGGTCCCCAGGCCCAAATTTCAATTTTTTTGTCTCTCATCTTTCTCTTTCAAATTCAATGGCAAAGGATATAGAAGTGGTCTTCAAAAAGTTTAAGGATAAATAGAATCAAAGTCTGAGCTTATTTCAGCCTCAGTTTAAAGGTTAAGAGCCAGATCTAAAATGGCCAACTGCAGCTATAATCTCAGCCTGGCTGTTTTAAACACAGATCACAGACATACATGCCCCAACATACAAATCCCAAGATGGAGATGTGGAGGAGAAGGGGCTGTGGCATGACCACGCCTCATTGGGAGTGCTCTGACTCTCTCTCTCCATCTTTCTGTCCCTCTTTGGCAAACTTACACACTCTCTGGTAATTAAAACCAACTCTTAAAATCTGTAAAGTTTTTCATAATAAACATTTTGCATGAGTTTTTGAAGACCCCTTTTATGTACTGATTATATTCATTTAGAATAAATATCACTGAAATTTCCATCTAAAAATGAGTCCCAAACTTCTGCCATATGTTCTGCCTATATTTGACATATAATACTTTCTTACATTGGCATTGCATTTTAAACATTCAAAAGAATTTTCACATGCATTTTCTTGTTTCATCATGAAGTTTATTTTTAATGGGGTTTGTTTAGCCTGTAAGAAACTATGCTCCTCAAACCCTCCCCTAGCTAAATATGTTGATGAGTAGTCATAACATCTACTGTATCTACCCAGTCAAGCCATTATGTTCGTGCATTCAGGATCCTCAGCTTAGGAAATCAATTTCCAAGGGCTTTGGAAAAGGTTCGGGATCCAGTTAACATTTTGAGTTGTAGGACTAACAATAGTTCTCTGTCCTTTTATACTTTAGTTCCTCGTTTTGTGCTAGAAAGAGATCTCAGCTCTTTTCTGCCACTATCGTTGACTCATTGTTATGAATTAACTTATATCCCATTGCTATGTCCCTCATCCTGCTCTGAAGAGGAACAAATTCACTCATATATTATTTCAAGTCTCTTGTATTTGTTAATGATGTGGATAATCTTGACATTAGTCAGTATTAAAGCAAAGCATACTTTAGAAGGGCCATTGCTTTCTTATAGGAATAAAAAAACATTTCTAATTGCGTATGACTATTCATTAGAAGCTAACTCTCAAAGACAGCAAAATAGATCAATCAGAATTACTCCACTTTCATATGGAGAAGAAAAAAGACAAATATAGCATATGGTTGTATTCAAAAAGAAGACAAACTTTGAAAAACTTCTTTGTTCCTTTTCAATTTAAAATCTCCTGTTTATATATACACATTATAATGCAATTACTTCTGAATTACTTAACAGTTGCTGTAAAATAAATTAAATGTCCCAAAGCACAACATAGGAATAATTATAGGAAAGCAAAAAAAGAGTTTTCTCAGTCTTCCTGTATCTCAGATTCTTAAAAAAGTTCCAATGGTCAGTTTTAGGAGTTCGGCCACATTCTAAAATAACATTCTGTAACAAAGTTTGTTGGGAAGGTTGTAGTATTATTTTTAATACCAATCCATCAAAGTCAATCTTGGATTTTAAAAATCTAAATTACTTTGGCATATTTTGTTTCCAGTCGGAAAGTTATGCTGTCCTGGCTCACTTTCTTGTTTTAATTTTTATTCATAATAGAGAGTATGTACATATGAGAGAGACAGAGCAAGAGAGAGCACCTCCAGTGGGAACTGGTCATACCACAATCCTTCTTCCTCCAGTTCTCTATACCGTCAGAATCCTGGGCACACACAATGCAGCAGCAACTCTAGGGCCAAGATTTGAACCCCATTTTGCCATGTGGGTTCCTGTTACCTCTGCAAAGTGCTTAACCACTGTGGTTAAGAGCTGGCCCCTGACTTACTGTTGCCCAGAGTTCACATGGAAACATTTAGATAATGTAATATATCTGTGTGGAGAATTGGGCAGGAACACGTTTTCTTGTGGTGTATGCTTCCACAGAACAGAAAACAACCTCACCATTATCACAGCCATATTATAGGAAGACAATCGACAATCACCACTTCATTTGTATATATACCTATTCTTTATTTTTTAAAAGAGAGTTTTTTGTTTTGTTTTGTTTTGGCTATAGGGCACATATGCACTCACTGGAGAGATAGAGATATAGAAAGCAAGAAATCACCCCCCGGGGGAATGGCCATGCTGGAATCCCTTCTCATCCATTCTCCTCTCAGGATCTTGGGCACACACGCACACAGTGTGGGTTTCAAGCCGCTGGGTCCTGGACTCAAACCACAGGACTCAAACTGCGATGGACTACGTAGGAGTCCAGCCACATAATCATTAAGCATCTGCTGGTCCCATATGTACCGATTCTTCTAATCTCTTCATCTGCCTCATTCTTACCTTCCTTGTTGATTGGTTTGCTCATTTGTTTCTTCATTGTGTGGAACATGAGTAGTCTGTGAGAATAGTATGTCTACAATATGATCCGATACCTTCTTTACCTTACATGGGACTCTCTTCACTCTAAGGACTGAACATATATCATGGGCCAAATGGTGGCACAGGGGTAATAAAATGCTCAGTGAGGCTGACCCATATGGGAAGGTTCTGGGTTGGTATTCAAACACTTTCCCAATATAACATGTGCTTGCTTGCTTATGATCTGTGGCTGGGGTCATTTGAGGTCTGAAGACCCTCTTGGCACTGCCTATCTCTCTCTCTCTTTTCTTGGAAAACAAGAAAGACACTTTAAAAAATATTAAAAATGTGTCAGACTCAAGCAATTTCTACAATGATTGTTTCCTCACTTTGTTGCAGGGTGATTGGTATCTTGACGTTTTGAATTCTGAGTGCTCTGCCTGAAATGTCATGCCACACACATTGTCATGAGCCTTGTAATATGAACCCAAGGTGGGAATAATTTAACTTAAAGAGTGAGAATTATGGGGAACCAGCAGTTAGCATAATGGCTATGTCGCTGGACTCCCACATAGTTGACTACGGTTCACGTCCCAGACCCGGTGGCTTAAAACTCATGCCGGGCGCGTGTGC
>NW_006204120.1:2620851-2637662 GCF_000334495.1 Tupaia belangeri chinensis
AGCATAATGGCTATGTCACTGGACTCTCATGTAGTCGACTGGGTTCGAGTCCCGGACCCAGTGACTTACACTCACGCGTGGCACATGTGCATGCATGCCCAAGATCCCTAGAGGAGAATGGAAGAGAAGGGATTGTGGTCTGGCCATCCCTCCTGGGAGGTGATTTCTCGCTTTCTGTCTCTCTGTCTCTCTGGCCAGTGCATGTGCCCTATAGCGAAAACCTCTCAAAAAAAAACAAAAAACAAAAAAAAAAAAAAAAAAAAAAAAAAGAGTGAGAATTATACCATTTTATAGATGGAAGGACTGATACTTGACCAGGAATTTAGTCAACATCTGAGTTCTACATAGATTCAGGCAGCCCACAAGAGAATAAAGTAACATACAAGTTTCATTAACACTTAAAAGAGTTTCTGGCTGTCTGGATATTGGTAAAAATGAAGAATCAATGACAGTCACAATTAAGAATTATGTTTTTAAAAGTAAAGGAAAATAATCCTGTTAACTCAGCAGAGAGACATTTCCCAACCCTCACAGGTGGCCAGAATGACTTGTTCGCTCAAAGCCAAATGCTACCCTGGAATGCTCCCATAGAGCAGAAAGGAGAAATGCAAAATTTAATGAAAAGGAACTCCTCAAGAGTTAGAAGATCAATGCTGTTGTTTAATTAAATTGTAGACATTTTTGAGAACTGAATTTTTAAGAGATATACCTATTTCTCAGGCACCCTTTGTCTGATTTTGGACTCCGCACATGGTCCAAAGCCAGCCATGTAGTGGATATCTTTTTTGCCTAAGGAGACTATTTGGTGTCACACAACTCCACCCACTATGCCTTTTCCAGGCATTGAGAGGGAAGGTGAGGTGGCTTTTTACCTCTCTATCCTTTTCAGTGGGGCTTTCTTCTAGATATTTGGAACATTTGGGGATATCAACAAAAACCAGCTTTAAAAAGATCACAGGAGTCATTCTGCACCCATGTTGAACTTTGGTCACTTGGGAGATGCAAAGAGAATGAAAAATAATGGTGGCATGTGCAAATTCTTGCTTTTGTATGTTTCCACTCTTACTGTCATGCCACTTTCTATCGAATACCAGGGTTTTGCTGTGTTTTTATGGCTGAGTAGTATTCCATAGAGTATATATGCCACACTTTTCAATCCATTCATCTATTTGTGGTCATTCGGGTTGGAATAATGCTGCAATAAACAGAGATGTACAAGCACTTTACTGACTGAGCATTCTGCTATTCCTTGGGTAGATACCCAGGAGCGGAATTGCTGGATCCTATGGCATTTCTTGTAGATCTTTGAGGAAACGCCATGTTGTTCTCCACAGTGGCTGAACCAATTTACATTCCCACCAACAGTGTAGGAGAGTTCCCCTTTCACCATAGCCCTGCCAGCATTTATCATTTTTTTTTTTTCATCTTTACCATTCTGACTGGGGTTAGCTTGTATCCCATTGTGGTTTTGATCTGCATCTACCTTATGATGAGGGATGCTGAGCACTTTCTCATATGCTTTTTGGCTGTTCGTATGTCTTCCTTAGAGAGTTGTTTGTTCAGGTCATTTTCCCATCTTGTAATTGAGTTGATCGTTTTTTTTTTTTTTTTTTCCAGGAAAGCTACTTGAGTTCTCTTCTCCCTCCTGTTGAGTGGCAACACTACTCACCCACTTGCTACAAACCTAAAAGTCTTTCTTAAGTGTTCTTTTTCTTCACACACCCACATTCCATCTGTCATCAGATTTTGTCAGTTCTACCTTCAAAGTGCATTTATAATCGTGACCTCTTTCACTGCCTCCACCTCTACCCACCGAGCCCAAGTGTTCATCGTTTTCCGACAGAGCTGACCTTGGCAGCTCTTGGATGCTACCAGAAACTTTAACTTTCGCCTAGTCCATCAGCAGAGTAAGCTAACCCTTCAATCAGTTACTTTCTTACTCAAAAGCCTCCCATAACTTCCCATCATCCTAACACAAAACCTCACCTTTCTGTTGCAGCCTTTCCAGCTTTGTACGACCTGTCTCACCCCCAACCTGTCACGCTCAGCTCCTTAGCTGCTACTTCACTCCAGTCACACTTGCCTTCTTCTTTCCTGGAACACGTGGGTTCTTAGCCTTTTCTGTGCCAGAGAGGCCTTCAGCAGTCTGGTAGAGCCGATGGATCCCCTCTCCGAAGAAGGTTTTAAAATGCATACAAGAAAATATCTAAGGTTAGAAAGGATACAATTACAATGAAATATGGTTATTGGGATATTTTAAAAACCCACATTTACGTTACTGTCATTCCTACAGGTGCTTCTTCATCCACATGTGAAATAATAGGGTGCAGCAACAACTCTATTAACTGCCGTGACTTTAAAGTTGGGATGAGCACAAAAGACGTTTTTAGATATCTGCAACAACTGTAATATGATACAAAAGTAGCTGTGATATTTTTTTTTTGGAGAGTTTTTTTTTGTGTGTGTGCTACAGGGCACACGTACTCACCAGAAAGACAGAAAGACAGAGAGAGACAGAAAGCAAGAAATCACACCCCAGGGAAGATGGCCACCCTGCAATCCCTTCTCCTCCATTCTCCTCTCGGGACCTTGGGCACTCACGTACACGCGTCCAGCGTGAGTTTAAGCCACCGGGTCCAAGACTTACACCGCGGTTGACTACATGGGACTCCAGAGACGTAGCCATTACGCCAACTGCTGGTCCCAGTAGCTGTGATTTTTATAGGCATCCGAGTCATATATGCTGCTAGTATTACTGCAGTTTGTTTACCTTAATTCATGACTGAGAAAAATACTTCCAGTTACATTTACTGGGAATAGAGATGTAATTTCCTCCCAGTCAAGTTCAGGGACCCCCCCTGATTCTATCCAAGTTGAGAATTGTTGCTTAACACTCAAAGCTCCTTTCCACTACCTGAATCTTTATGCTTGTTCTTTCCTCACCTGGAAGGTTCTTTATCTCTGCATAGCTCTCTCACTTAACTCAAGCTCCCATGTAAGGTGGCTGCCTCAGCAAGTCCTTCCCTCACCACCTAGCTAAAAACTTCCTCTCATTCACAGTCCTGCTCCTTCCCCTATTCCACTTCATCTTCCCACCTCACTTGCCACCCTTTAAAACATGTAGTTTATATGTTGTTTACTGATTTTCAGAAGGTAACTTCACTATCTACCTTGTCGTCCAAGCTACCCCCAGATCTGGAACTTGCCTGGTGCAGAAAAAAACAATTAGCAAATATTTGTGGGATAAATGAATGTTTATAAAAGGATGCACATGATTTAGACTTTTAGATAAATAATCTCTCTCTCTTAAAATTTGCTACCGTGTGCATGCACCAGCAAGAGAAAGAGAGAAAGAGGGTAAGTGAGAAATCACCCCCAAAAGGAATGGTCATGCTGCAGTCTCTTCAGTTTCCTCTCCGGATTTTGGGCATGTACTCACATGTACCCGGTGTTTCTCAAACCACCTGGTCTGGGACTCAAACCACACAGTTAGTCATGTGGGATCCAGATCTAGCTACCTTACCCTCAACCTCACCGTTGACTCATGAAAGTATTTTTTATTAGGGGACTAGCAGTTAGTGTAATGGCTATGTCACTGAACTCCCATGCAGGCAACCGTGGTTTGAGTCTCAGACCCGGTGACTTAAGCTCACGTCGGGCACATGTGTGTGCGTGCCCAAGATCCTGAGAGGAGAATGGAGGAGAAGGGATTTCGGTGTGGCCATCCCCCCTGGGGGTGATTTCTCGCTTTCTGTCTCTCTGTCTCTCTCTCTCTGTCATCTCTCTCTGTCTTTCTGGCAAGTGCACGTGCCCTGTAGTGAAACACCTCTCCCCCCCCCAAAAAAAGAAAGTATTTCTTATTAGAAGAGATGTTTTGTCCCAAATTGTAGTCAAAAGGGATAAGTTTCCACAGGTTTTCAATTGTTTTAAAAAATAAGATTCTTAACATGGTAAATGTTCCATACTTCATAGTCTCATAAAAATGGCACAGTGTGGACATGTCTCTGGCTCCCCTCCAGGGGATTAACATGTTCAAGTCCCAGAAGGTTGGCGATGAGCAATTGGTTTGACTACCTCACATCAAAGTATAACAAATAATTTCTATGGGAACCAGCAGTTAGCGTAATGGCTATGTTGCTGGACTCCCACGTAGTTGACCGCAGTTCGCGTCCCGGACCCGGTGGCTTAAAACTCGTGCCGGGCACGTGTGCGTGTGTGCCCAAGATCCTGAGAGGAGAATGGAGGAGAAGGGATTGCTGTGTGACCATCCCCCCGGGGGGGGTGATTTCTCGCTTTCTGTCTCTATGTCTCTCTCTGTCTGGCGAGCGAATGCGCCCTATAGCAAAAAAAAAACAAATAATTTCTAAAAATAGCTGTTTTCTTTCAAATTTGCTCTTACTGTTTTGTATTTGACTGACTTGGAAAGAGACTTTCATTGAATCAACATTATTCTTCACTCAAAAGTAAATAGTATTCGAGAGCAAATGCAGTGGTTTATCACATGACAGGGAGGCAAATTAATCCTTTATTACAAGCTATGGCTTATTATTGGACATGCAGTTTGAGGCAACATGGAACTTCCAGGTGATAGTTCATTAGTCATTAGAAATATGGATCTAAAACTCAGGAAAGTAGAAACAGTTGCAGAGGCAAATGCGTGTCATTCTTGATGCTGGAACGGTGGTAGTAGGTAGGATTTTCCAGATAGAATGTGTAAAATCAGACAAGAAGCCAAAATCGTTTCCAAAAAAGCCCATGGAAGGGAAAAAAAAAAAAAAAACACTTTAAATCAGAAGATGAAGTTGTTCAAATACCCACTAATTCGGGTTGACTAGTTGCCTAGGTATGTAATTCCAGACTAGCTCTCGATGGTAAGGAAGACAGGGGGAAAAGTAATGCATGTACTATGACCTTTAAATGACAGAGAATTAGATATAACACAAAACTAACAAACGACAACTGAAAAAATGCTAATCATTTCTCATTCGCAAATTATTTGACAAAAGCAAACACCTAAATGGAAAAGCTGGCAAAATGAAGAGCTTGATAAAGAAAGCAGGAGGAAAAATACTAGGGCAAACCTCAAGTGGATACAGGAATAACTCTGAGAGCTAAAAAGGAAACTTAAAAAAAAAAAAAACTTATTAAATGCTAACCGGTGGATGTGCCCCTGCTATACCAAAAAATTGCAGGTGTTCCCAGGACATCTGGGTAAAGTAACAAACAAACAATTTTTTTTTTATTTCAACAACTGCATTTTGAACACAAAACTGAAAATGAAGTAAAGCAGAAATAAATACAATCCAGAAACAGACTGACATACATATTCTATGAACCTGTAGTAGTGAAACATAGAACAGGAATAATCTTTTAATTGCATTTATGCAAGTGCTTTGACCAGTAATCATTGGGAAATATAGTGATAATATTTCTAAATGGCAGAGATCTATGGAGCATAAATCTTGTTCCTAATGAAAATGAACTGTTAAGAAACATTTTCCAAACTTTTCTTTTAAGCAAAACACTTTCAGCTGATGCAGTTGAATCGGATTGAAATTGGTTGACTGCTCCCTCAGAACCCTCTTGCCCCGAGAACCCACCATTTCCTCCACACTTGCCCTCAGTGGCCTGAGGAGCCTGTGTGGAAACCCAGGGGTCTGTGCAGCTCGGTTTGGAAACCACTTGATTAAAGATGGATGACATTGTGCGTGTGAATCTCAAGAGTGTTAATTCATTCCTAACACTTGCTTAGTGGTTTGATCCAACTGAAATACATCCACTTATGAACTAGAGATGCTTTAGTCATGAAAAGAAGGTCAATGCTTGGGATGCTGATTCCAGTTTCTTTATCTTGACCACAACTACCATATACATGCTCATTCAAGACTTTGAGCAATGGTTACAGAGGTGGCAAAAGAGTGGAGTGGGGGGAACCAGCAGTTGGCATAATGGCTATGTCGCTGGACTTCCACGGAGTCAACCGCAGTTTGCGACCTGGACCCGGTGGCATAGAACTCAGGCTGGGCGCGTGTGCGTGCGTGCCCAAGATCCCAAGAGGAGAATGGAGGAGAAGGGATTGCGGCGTGACCATCCCCCCAGGGAGTGATTTCTCGCTTTCTGTCTCTATGTCTCTCTCTGTCTGTCTGGCGAGCGCATGTGCCTTATAGCGAAAACCTCTCCAAAAAAAAAAAAAAAAAAGAGCGGAGTGGGGTGGACATTTTCCTACTCATTTTCCGGAAAAGCTGGGATGGGAGATAAAGAAGATGGGTTTCCAGGAAGTCAATGAAGTTTACATTTTAGGATACCTTTCATGACCGCAGTTATTGAATGTCACCAATCTAATCAACATTAAGGATCAGTTACTGGGTAAACTTATGAAATGTTCCAAAGTCTTACAGCTTATTTATAAAGACATTTTATAAATATAAAGACGTTTTCCCCAGTCTAAAAGTTTTCATGATATGACCAATAGCACCTTATAAAGCCAAAACAAACTTTTTAAAATCCTTGATAGTAATAAAAAATCAATTTTTGATTGAATGTGCTAGTGGAAAGACTGAATAAATCTCTGATCACTATAAAAACTGATAGTACAGAGCAGGGCAAGCACTGTGGGCCGAGCAGGGGCAGCGGGGTTGTGGGAGTGCAGACTGATAACATGCAGACCACTGGGGAGCTACTCATTTCTCTGGCTCTGATCCGCTGTTGTACCAGGGGTCTACTAAGGCCTGTGTCTGCCTCCTTCCTGAGTAGGCCAGAGAATGCATCGAAACAGCCTTCTTCCAGCAGCTCCCCTCTCCAGGTGACCAGGCAGGAGTTCCAGACCAGTGTTGTCTCTCGGGACACAGCAGCCAAGTTTATTGGTGCTGGTGCTGCTACCGTTGGTGTGGCTGGTTCAGGGACTGACATTGGAACAGTGTTTGGCAGCTTGACCATTGGCTATGCCAGGAACCCGTCTCTCAAGCAGCAGCTCTTCTCCTATGCCATTCTGGGCTTTGCCCTGTCTGATGCCATGGGGCTCTTCTGTTTGATGGTCCCCTTCCTCATCCTCTTCGCCATGTGAGGCTCCGTGGGGGTCCCCTACCCGTCCCTGCTGCTTCGACTCCACACCACGTCCAGTGCTGGGGTGTGCTGAGCTTTACCATTAAACACAATGTTTCTGTAAACCCATATGCCTGTGCCTCTGTCCTTTGACCTTGGGGAGGGCCTTGGAGAGAGGAAGGTGAGAAAGAGAAAGAAAGAAAGAAAGAAAACCTGATAGTGCAAAATCACAGTAATATAAAGAAGCAGTTCCTCCCTCCCAAACAATAATGAGAACGGTATTTAGAGAGATATACTAGGCAGTGAAACAATGAAGATTATTATGATTGGGGGGAGAGAGGATATAGTGTTTCTGTTATTGGTCAACTTTAAAAAATTTTAAATTTGTTGTGATTTCTTTTCTCATTCTAAAAATATATTTATTTTTTGTACCTTATTTTATGTTAGGCATTTTGAATTATTTTTTTAAACAAAATTGTGCTGGGTTAGCCCCCCTGGCCTAGTGGTTCAGGGAGGTGAATTATACATAGCCAATTAAATTTCAAATCCCAGCTCTGGTGGTTTAAAAAAAAAAAATGTGTATGTGCCCCAAATTCCAAAGGATGAAGAAGTAATTATGGTATGCCCATGCCCCGCTGGGGGATAAATTTCCACCTCCCACCCCATTTCTCTGTCTTTCTCTGAGTACACACACCCTCTGACAATTAAAATATATAAATAAATAAGTAAAAATGGTGCCAAAAAATGACACAAGCTTGAGGCCCTGCAAAGCCTACATCTGCACCTGTCTACTATGGAGGTACCTCAGGGCAGGCAACAATTGATTCTTGGGCATTGTCCTATTCTGCTACAGCATGCAGCTGTCAAATTCACACAGTTATTTGGGGAGGGAGAGTCTACCTTGGGGGAAAAAATTAATGGCATAAAGCGTGTCTTATTTATACCACATTTGTAACAAAGTCTACTTGCCCTCATTCTCTTCAAGCCAGCTAGATGCTCCAATAACCAGTTATCACTAAGGACTTAGAAGAAGGAAATAACTAGTGTGCCAGGGAACCCATCTTGCATCTAAGCTGGAACTGACTCTGGGCATCAGTTGTAAACTGCTAGGGCAGGCCTATAGGACGTTTATTGACATTACATTTACGTATTGCAGAAAAAACAGAAAACTTTCTAGAGAAGAACTCACTCTAAGGGAAGCAGGAGCCTCACGTGAGCAACTTGACACTGTCATAAGTTATTATTGTTAAAAGTAATGCTACCTAAGTCAAAGAATGACAGCGTACTCATCACTAGTTTTTGCTTTTTGTTCCATCGGCAACGTAGTCACACCTACCCAACTCACCACTTGCACGGGGCTCATGTGAATCCCTTGAAGAGCTGACCAGAGCCCTGAGGAAATAGCCTCCCTAAGGGCTTGTATATTGGGTTGAGCCAGGCTCACTGCAGCATCCTGGAGGTTCTACTGCTTGCCAATGCTGTGGCATAGTGGGAAAAAGAGAGACCTGGTGAACATACACTGTTTCTGATTGATGTTTGCTGGAATGGTGGGCACCCAGCAGGAGTAAATTTGCCCATGACTATATGGAGACTTCCAGAAATACTGGGGAGACCTGTTGCAGGACTAAAGAAATCCTGACTTAGCTAGGTATGAGCATGAACTGATGACATTTGGCTTAGTAATCTGAATGTGGCCCAGTTTAAGGTTGGTGAGGTATGGAGAAACTAGAGTAATGTTTAAAATGACAAGGCAGGGAATGGGAGTACTCAGGGATAAAATAGTTGGGGGACCCAGGTGTTACATGCCACAGCCTTGCTGTGTGGCTTTATACCTCTGCTTCCTCACGTATAGAAATGTGGTGCAAGTGTCAGTTGAATAACCTGAAAGATGTCTGCTAGCTCTAAGCTTCTTTGGTTCTAAGTGAACAACTCTGTGGGTCTTAACATCAAACAATTACAAGAGATTGTTTTTAGAAAGGGGGCGTGTTGGGACCAGCAGTTAGCATAATGGCTATGTCACTGGACTCCCACGTAGTCGACTGCGGTTCGTGTCCCGGACCCGGTGGCTTAAAACTCACGCCGGGCACGTGTGCGTGCATGCCCAAGATCCCGAGAGGAGAATCAAGGAGAAGGGATTGCGGCATGGCCATCCCCCCTAGGGGGTGATTTCTCGCTTTCTGTCTCTCTGTCTCTCTCTGTCTGGCGAGCGCATGCGCCCTATAGAGAAAACCTCTCCAAAAAAAAAAAAAAGAAAGGGAGCATGTTCAAGAAAGTCAAGGACAAAATGTTCGTAACGCAGTTGCTCTCTGGAAGTTTTTGTTAGTCTCAATAGTGAGCAAATAAATATCATCTAATAAGGAAGCCAAAGTGTCTCATAAGTCCCCACACATATGCACACATTGCATATCAACCAACATAATAAGGATCCCGTTTTCTTTTGTCTGAGCTATAGATTTAAAGCAGTGTCTGGAAATGTTGGCAGTACCTCACTATAGCCAGTTAATGGTGAGACCGATGAGACAATGATACAGATGTGAGCCTGCAAATGCGATAGAGCCTACCAATGTGCTCACAGACTGCTGGTTTCTGAAGACCAAGACAATCCTTACATGTCACTTAGCAGTTATGGTGAGAGGGGGAATATTTGATATCACTACATTAATTATGGATATTTCTAGGATCATATGAGAAAGAGCAGTGTGGCTGCTCTTTGCATGATACGGTGACATGCCTTGTAGTGGGGGTTTCCTTCAGAACAGCTTTCTGGGAGATATTGGCTCTTCAGTTGAATAAACTGGGAAATAGCTCTAAAGAATCACCAAATCTGGAATATGTGAAATGAAGGAACATGGAGAGAAATTCAGCCTCAGGCATGGCTACTGCAGGTTTGAAATTGGTGTTCTCTTTACAATACCAGGGAGATCATACATAAATGGTTTCAGTCATGCAAGTAGTTGGGCTTCTACAGGTCTAGATAAAGTGACCTTTAGAATCATGCTGGCACCTGGAAAGCACTTAGCAATTTCTAAATGAACAAAATGAAGCTCAGAGCAAGCAAGCCACTTCTTTGGATCTGCATTTCTGAGAAGGACAACACAACCAGAATCTGGGACTGCAGAGGGTCTGGAATTGAAAGAACAGCGCTTCTTCCAGGGCTGTACAATACGGCAATGGCGAGGTGACTCTCAGGCTCCGTGACCACAGAATGCTGCTTCAGTGGTGCTCCTAGAACTGTGCTGTATGTCATCTGCCCAACCATATTTGGTGGCCCTGCTCTGTCTCCCTCAAACCTACTCAAAATTATTTAGTTCCATGTCCTATGACTGGCAGTCCCAGGAAAAGGAAGGGTGGAGGTGCCGAAGCAGCCCTCTGCCCTGCCCACTGCTTTTTCCTCCCCTAGGAATGTGTTTTCTTTTTTTAAAGTTGCTCCCAAAGTGGAGCTGATAGCTTTCCCAGATGCTCTGCAATCAAACAAGGCTGAAAACACCAGGAAAGCTTAGATGAGTTCTCATGCACACTGGAAAGCTTAGAAAGGACAATAGGAGATGAGGGAATTGGGAGGAAAATTGAAAATCCTTAGCTAATTTTGGAAGATAAGAGGCTGGAATTCTCTGGTCTATTGCTTCTCTGCCAAACATAGCCACCACTAAAGAGAATGGACCAAAATGTAGCACCACCTCTTCCAACATGGCAACCTCCAAGAAGCAGAGGTCTCTGGTAGAAAGGACCAGATAAATGGGCCAAAAGAGCACTCATACAAGACGAGGAAGTCACCTTCCTCAAGCACACCCAGACTCACTGATTTATTTTTAAGGTTACCCTAATATACTGCAGAAAATGGTCTCAAGATTCTGTAGCTCCACCCATGTCCATAGCAGTGAAATACAAGTTTGGTTTGGATGTGAAGAAAGAAACATGCTTTGAGCTCCTCTACTATATTCTTCCCACATGCTCTTCCGGCAGATGCCACAGGGTTTACTCACACACACAGGCTCCCGCTATTCACCTCTACTGACCTTGCTCCCAATTTATCACCTGTATTCCTCTCTGAGCAATGCCATGTCCAAGGAAGAATTGACAGAAGAGACAAACATGCTAATGTTTAGGTGAGCATATGACAATCTTGGCTGCACATGAGGATTATCTGGGGAGTTCTATAAAAATGCCAATACCTGACTCCAACCCCAGACCAAATGATTCACATCTTGGGCTACAAGACTGGCATTTGTTCAAAGCTGGTATAGGTCAAAGCATCTTCCAACTCTGAGAGTTCAATCAGTGCTTCCTTAATTTTTTTCAAATTCAAAATTCTTGTTTGAATTTTAAATCTTTTGTTGTTGTTGTTTTGCTTACTATCGGGTGTGTGTGCTCACTGAAGATAGAGAGAAAGAGAGAGTAATCACCTTCCAGGGGGATGGCCACACTGCAATCCTTTCTCCTCTACTCTCCTCTCAGGATTGTGGACCCACATGTACATGTGCCTAGCATATTCCTCAAGCCACCGGGTCCAACTCTAACCACATAGTCAACCATGTGGGATCCAGCCACCTTAACCATGATGCTGCTAGCTGGTCCTTGAATTTAAAATCTTTAGAAGTTCCCAATTCAGGAGCCAGCAGATGGTGGTTACATTGCTGGACTCCCACATGGCCCATCGCAGTTTGAGTCCCAGACCCAGTGGCTTGAAAATCACACCAGAGGCACGTGCATGTGTGCCCAAGATCCTTGGAGAAGAATGGAGGAGAAGGGATTGTAGCTTGGCCATCTCCCCTGGGGGGGGGGTGATTTCTCACTTTGCCTCTTACTGTCTCTGACTCTCTCTCTCTAGTGAGCACACGTGGCCTAAGGCAAAAACCTCTCCAAAAAAAAAACGTTCCCAATTCTGGTCAGCTTTAAAAAACCCCAATGCCCAGAGTATACGGATATCAATTAAATCATGGGTGGGAACCAGAATTTGTTTTGTTTTATTTTTTAAGATTTCTTAAATGTTCCCAAAGTTTAGCCAAACTGGGCACCAATAAGTTAAAATATAACAATTCAACACAAATATAGGCACTACTGGGAAATGGGGGAGGGGTGGCAGGCATCTAAAAGAGAATGTGTTTAAAGCCAGGGACTAGAAATCAACAGAGTTTGGCGGGGCCTGGTTGGTGGTATTAACAAATCTAAAGATAGAACATGCCGACTATAGCAAGATGTCGGCATGGTGCAGAGAGAGTGGGCATGAGAGGAGGGGCCGGCCAAGGGGAAGAGTGCATGGGTGAGCTCACAGGAACATCCAGTCCTATCTGTTTGGCAGGTTCATCCCCAAAGAAAAGATCAGGCATGGGCTTAAGAAAATTTGACACCCTTTGACATTAAAACCATCCCTCTGACATCCCCTGCTCAGGCTGTGTGCTCAAGCTGTGTTCTCATTACCATTTGTCTTCCTATTTCGTTTCCTACTGGGAGAGAACGTGTTAGTCAAGGTGACACGAATGTCCACTCTGCTTAGAAGTTCTTATTTCTTGTTACAAATTAATAAGTTGTCATTTTGGTTTATAGGATAGTCTCTTGAGAGCTTGAGTGACATGAATCTGTTTCTAAGAAGCTGACCCACTCTAGCATGTTAACAAAGTCCAGTTTCCAAGTCTGTACATCGAGTTCGCCAAAGTGGCACCACCTCAAAATTCCTGGGGCTTGGCACAGAGATGTTTTCGTGATAGTTCTCCACCATGTTGAAAACTCTTAGAAAACAGTGGTCAATGTTTCATTCTGTGAATCACCGATACCTGTCTCAGCACTAGGACAGTATACGCAAGGGCGATAGCCTAAATATTTATGCTCAAGTCCACAACATCGCCCTTTCTATGTGATGCCAGTCCAAGCTGAGGAGCAGAGCCCTGGAGGCACCTATGGGGCCAGGTGCCCACCTTGTCGGCATGTGGTCTTAGGCAATTCATGGGTCCTGGGGAAGGAAAGGGTCTGAGGCTGAGAGAAGGGCACTAGAAAGGCTCAAAGTAGAGGCCTTTTACCAGTACAGATGTATGTTGATAACTTAAAAATTAGTAGATCCGTTCATTTTGGTACATAACAGCTGAATATCAGCTCTGTGTGTAAGTAACCGATATCTGTTAATTACATGGATATCCCCTCACTAAAGCATCGTGCTCATGACAGGTAGCACTCACAAAATGCCAACTCCTTTCCAGAACTGCATGACATCAGGCTCCTGAGAGAGTGTGACTAAGCACAGCCTTAGCTTTTCATCTCATGTGATTGGGAGCTGGTTGGCTCTGGTGGCTGGGATACGGAGGGATGAGAAAAAAAAAAAGAAGTGTCCCCTCCTTCCAGGATTAAGAATACAAAGCACATGACTGCTTTCGCTTGAGTTTAAACAGAAATTACAAAAGCCCTATGTCTTTTGCAACTGTGAGACTCCTTTGGCAAAATCACCATTCTCTGCTGTCCTCGTATGAAAGCAAAAATCCCATTAGTCTGATATTTGTAGCAAGGCAGCCTGATCAGATGAGAACAAAACTTCTGATCCCCTTTTAAGTGAAATCTACTATGACTCCCCAACAAAGCAACTGTCTAAGAATCGCCTCTTTAGCATTCTGCGCTGACTCTCCCCTACATTGGATATTCTGCTACAAGTGATTGCCGAGGGACGTCACTGGGTGAGAAGGCTGAAGAACACTTGTTTACCATGTCATTCCTGTCATTCTGGCACCGACTTGTTGGTTTCCCTCCTCAGGACACCTTAAAGGGACATGTGCAATCAACACAGTAGTGGGATCTGAAGAGTTCTTTATGGTTAATTGTGTCGTTATTGTGAAATATGAACACGTTAGTGCGTAGTTTATCATGCTGTCCACAATTTTGGCTTTTTTAGACCTTTCCCCAATGGTTTACTTTCCCACTGCTTTCTAAGCCCCATTCTTTTACATCTTAGTAAACTGTGCATTGTTGAGTTGTAATCTGGTCTAGACATGTAGAGAAGTTTGGTGCGCTTCCTAAAACAGTTTACATTATTATTCGCTAGCACATAAATCATTTCATAGCTTCTGGGTATATCGTTAGAATGAGGGTGATTCGGTATCTGCTGTGATGAAAAAGAGTTGTCTACACAGACAGACGGATAGCTGGCATGTTATAGTACCAAATGTATCTAGAACAACTCTGAAGATGGGCCACCACGGCAAAGCGTTTGTTCCCAAGTTATTATTTTGATATCATCTTCTAGGCATCTCAGAAAGTTCTAGTCTGAGATACAGAAAGTTTCATTATCCAAAAGGAAAAATCTATTATATCTTGTAAGCCCAGAGTGAAAACAGCACGTGACCTCAGGGCTGCCAGTGGCCCCTCGTGCCAGCTGGTTCAATGGGCAGAAGTGAGAATGTTAATAAACACCCTAATGAAAGGAAGTTGTTGGATAGTAATTAACATATGCCATTAGTTTCTGTCCCTTTGGCCAGACACGGCAGACAGACTGAAACCATACATACAAATGAGTGTCTGCTAGGACTGTGTGGGGAAGAAAGGGGAACAGTGTCATTGTGAGCGGCTGGTGTTGTCAGCAGCTTTAAATAACAGGGCCACTTAGGAACAAAAACAGGGAAGGCTTTTGTGTTCTGGAACAAAATCATGTGGCTTAAAAATTTTAATTTAATAAACTTTTTTTTTTCATTCCCATTTACTTTTCACATTAAAAAATGCTGTTTATGGTTTTGGTTATTTTAAGAAAATAATGACTTAGCTTTTTTTTTTTTTCTTTAAATCAGTGAGTATAGGACTGTAACTTAGGGCTTTTTGTTTTTAAACCACAATTTCCTAATCTCTCCAGGAAGAGAGGTGATTACATGAGTCTCATGGGCATCCTAGTAGTTGTATTTCTCAAGATTTGCATTATCCTTTTCTGGTTGACCTAAAATGGCTTATAAATCATACCAACTACTCCCAAATGCTGCCTCTCACTGCGCAGTGGAAAGTCAGAATTGGAAACACAGAGTTTAGCTGCCTGCAATGGCCTCTTTTTGCCATTGGACCTGACACCCAAGAAGGTGAAACAAGGTTCCCTCAATCATAGGCCTGGTCTACTGTCCTTGGTCAAGCCTTTTTCTTGTCCTAGGCCACCCTGTATTATTGTTGCTTGCTTCTTTCTCAATTTGACCATGACTAAGAGTAAACAACTCTATACACTACTTTGGTAAGGAAAAAAAAAAAAAAAGGCATTAAAAAGAGACCACATCACATTTGGATTCTTCTTCATGTAGGTTGATTTGCAAAGAGTACATACATTTAAGAAGAAACCAAATATGTTAGAGATCCCAGAAACAGAGAAGCTGGGTGCAGTTTGTCTGTGAGATGTTATGAGGAGTAAACAAATAATCAGCCAGAAAATTTAAAAATTAGAAATCAGAGAGATTACAGTAAAATATGAGTTGACAAGGGAGACAGACACCACAAATAAGTAGGTGGAGCCTCTGGAAGAGGCTAATGTGCAATTTAAGAAATGATTCCCCTATTATAAATTAATTTGAATGACTGAATTAGTGCATCTGTGAATAATTAAAGTTGGCTGAAGTTTCTCTTCATGTCTTTGAATAAAGAACTTGTTAAATCAATTAAAGTATAATCAGAAGAATAGACAATTTAGTTTAACCTACTTAAGATGGAAAAATAACTTTTTTTAAGAGATTTTTGCTATGGGGAGCATGTGCTCACCAGAGAGACAGAAAGTGAGAAATCACCCCTGGCGGGATGGTCACACCACAATCCCTTCTCCTTCATTCTCTTCTCAGGATTTGGGGCACACACACTCATGCTTGGCATGAGTTTTAAGCCTCCAGGTCTGAGAACCAGGGTCAACCATGTTAGAGTCCGGCCATATAACTATTATGCCATTAACTGGTCCAGGCAAAATAACTTTTAAGCGTTGTTCACAGAGACCCCCAAGGGGTTCTTCACTTCATGATTCTCCCATTCCCTGTTTCAGCCAACCAGAATTAGGACACACATGAGCACCTGGTGTGTTTGGGGAGGCCTGGGGATGTGAACCCAGAATTTCCCCATATGTCTTCACCATCATAGAGCATTGCAGTACCACTGCATCACTTCAGCTGGCTTTTGTTTCTTTTAATGCAATATGCTTCCTAAAAAAAGTAGAATCTGCTTTCTCAAACAGTTCCAAAAAAACCTTTATTTGCATCTTACACCAGAGGCATTTCACCTCCTAACTATAAATAAAAAAAATAATGGTCTCTATTTGGCAATAGATTAACATTTCTTTTGTTTAAGAACCAAAGAAGTTAAAGACCTCCACAAGGAAAACTATGAGAAGCTAAAAATAGAAATTGAAAATGACACAAAAAAGTGGAAGTTCATCCCATGTTCCTGGATTGGAAAAATTAATATAATCAAAATGGCAATTCTACCCAAATTAATCTACATATTTAATGCAATGCCAATCAAAGTACCAGACACATTCTTCACAGATCTAGAAAAGACAATCATAAAATTCATCTGGAATCATAAAAGATCCCAAATTGCCAAAAATTTCTACACAAGAAGTGTGGAGTGGGCGGCATCTCACTCCCTGATCCAAAAATATATTACAGAGCTGTGGTATTCAAAACAGCATGGTATGGCACAGAAACAGACATGTGGATCAATGGAATAGAATAGAGTCCCCAGAAATAAATTTCCAAACATATAGTCAACTGATTTTTGACAAGGGATACCAGTCAATCCAGTGGGAAAAGGAAAACCTCTTCAGCAAATGGTGCTGG
>NW_006204120.1:2637913-2660418 GCF_000334495.1 Tupaia belangeri chinensis
GGGAGTGTCCAGGGCCTTAACCACCACACCACCTTCAGGTCCCTCAAATGTTATATTTAAAAAGGATACCACTTAACCCCAGTCAGAATGTCTAAAATTAAAAATAATAATAATAATAATAATAATAATAATAATAAGTGTTGGCAAGGGTGTGGTAAAAGGGGGACTCTCTTACACTGCTGGTGGGATTGTAAATTAGTCCAGCCACTGTGGAGAACAATTTGGAGATTCCTCAAAAATCTACAAATAGAACTACCATATGATCCAGCAATCCCACTACTTGGTATCTACCCAAAGGACAGAAGTATTCTTCATTGGAAAAGTGCTTGCACATCAATATTTATTGGGGCACTATTCACAATTGCTAAGACATGGAACCAACTCAAATGCCCTGATTGGATGAATGGATTGAAAAATTGTGGCACATATACTCTATGGAATACTATTCAGCCATTTAAAAAAAAAAAAAACCCTGGCTTTTGACAGAAAATGGAAGAATATGGAAGATTTACTACTAAGTGAGGCAAGCCAGGATATGAAGGAGAGACATTGTATGTTCCCACTTAATATATACCGAATGGCCACACTCTATGACTGAAACAGATTGACTAAAGGATATACATATACAAACACAATAAATGGGTATAAATACCAGATATAATGTGTGTGGAACAGTAGGAAGGACATTTAGAGGAATAATACAGAGGCAAAGCATTAATGGTACAATGAACCATGGTATTATCTGTTGAAGATATTTTAATCAACTGGACTAGGGAGAAATGTTGACATATTAAAATATTCACTTTGTAAGTTAAATAATGTGAATGTATAAAAAAATGAGAAAAAAAAAAGAACATTCTGTGGGTAGGTGTTCAAGGTCTCAGGATATCTTTCATTTTTCACTGTCCTATGAAGTTGAATTTTCCAGAAGAGAAGGCAATTCACAGTGGTCCGAGTTGCCGTGGACCTGGGGAGAACCTTCAGATTGATCTACAAGATACGTTTAGGCAATGCAAGCTTTCCTCTAATCAGGTCGACCCTTCCCCCAGCTGGTGGCATCTTTTATTCAGTATAGAACTTGCATCGAGCACCTTCTTTCTCTTTTTAAAGTTTGCTAGAGTGTATGTGCTCACCGGAACGTGTTGGCCAGAAGGAAAGTGAGAAGGCGCTCCCCACAGGGCAGAGTCACACTTCCATCCCATATCCTCTACTCCTTTCGGTATTCTGGGCACCCACATGCACATGCCTGGCCTGTTTTTCAATCCACCAGATCTGGAACTCAAACTGCAGGTGAGCCATGTGGGATCTAATCTCCTTAACCACCACACCACTAGCTCGCCTGAGTGCCTTCTTAGGGTCAGACACAGTGTTGCATAATGGGCCTCCATGCTTGGACATGGCAGAATGGGTGTTCTCAACACAGCTCAGGCTGCTTTCTGTACTTGCCTCTTGGAAGGATTCTGTATCAGGTTATATTAATAACACCAAGAGGTGCTAGTTTCTTGCTTTGAAAGGACACGGGAACAATCAAAAGAGAAAGGGTTTCAACATTCACTTATGTCATAGGTTTGTGGGCCATACACTGCCCATACAACTGCGGATAGACAGTACATGTCCACTCAAAGGCCCCCGGGCAAGAGTACAAAGGTTAGTGCTTACAAAGTCTCTGGAGATCATCTGGTGCAACCCTTCAGTTTTACAGATGAAAACACTGTGAAGACACTGAAGCACAAAGAAAATCAGCTCTGTTTGACTATAGACAAAATGTTTGGGGCAAAACTAGCTCTCTCTTGTACCAAGTTTTTTGTACTTGCACAAAAAACAAACAATGAAATCTTGCTTTGACCAGAAACTATTTGGGAGTCAGTAGATATGTATTAGGAAGAAAGATGAACTGAAATGACTTTGCCTAAAAAAATGGAATGCCAGGCCCAACCACTGTGGTGAAGTGGTCAACACTAGCACCCTGCTGTGTAGGAAGTCTTGGGCAACTGTGGTTTGGATCCCAGGTTGGCCTGGAAATAACTCCAGGAATGCACATGCAGGCAGCCAGGATCCTGAGGCGCTGGGAAAGGGAATGTGGTATGAAGAGACCTCATCAAGGGTGCTTTTTCTTTTTCTTCCTTCCTTCCTTCTTTCTCTTTTTCTTTCTTTTTCTTTTCCTTTCTTCCTTCTTTCCTCTCTCTCACCTTCTCTCTCCCTCCCATGCATGTGCACATGCTTTCTATCATTAAAAAAAGAAAGAAAGAAAGAAAAGGAAATCAAAATCAGAATATCAAAGAACAACTTAAGAATATCCTCTGGACCAGCAGATGGCCTAATGGGTACATTACTGGATTCCCCTATAGTCAACCGTGGTTCAAATCCTGGACCCAGTGGCTTAAACTCATGCCAGGTGCATGTGCATGTGTGTCCAGAATCCTGAGAGGAGAATGGAAGAGAAGGGATTGTGGCATGGCCGTCCCCCCAGGGGGTGATTTCTCGCTTTCTGTCTCTCTATCTCCCTGGCAAATGCATGTGCCCTATAGCAAAAATCGCTCTTAAAAAAAAAAAATCCTCAAAAAAATTTTATAAATACTAATTTTAAAAGGGTCCTGACTAGGTACCCCATATGTGAGTGAAGCATACTTACATACTGCCAGAGAGACCTGGGTTAGACACGGCCTCTATTTCCCACCTTTACTTCCCAGATGGAAGCTGGAATCCTCTCCTGAAGAAGTTTCCAATAGGAGAGAAAACGACTGTCCCCATTTAGGAGTAGAGCTGACCAGGCAGGTGGGTGCACAAGGATCCGTCCTATGACTCGTTAGTGTGGGGTCAGTGCAGACAAGCTCACGCTCCTCAGCAGGGACGGATCCCAGAGAGGACTTCTCTCTCCAGGTGTGTGGCTCTACTTGCATGTGTACAGTAGTCCTGGCTTCAGGAGCAGGGGGCATCCTCTTTCTTTTTAATGATTTGCTGTTGTTATTATCATTTTGTTTGTAAAGCTGATAAGGAGGACTTTATTCAAGGGGGCCCAGCAGTAAGTATAAGGACACTAGGCCTTGCAATGCGGGAGAGATTAGACTCAACTCTGTGTTATTATTTATAATTTCAAACATAATCTGCATTTATTATAAGAAAATCAAATAACAAAGAAATATACAAAGTAAACACCAAACATAATCCTCTCCTTTCCCCCACTTTGTACTAGCCCTGCAATTCCTTGCCTTGGGGTAGCTACTGTTAAGAATATTTTTGTAAGAGAGATTTTTGCTATAGGGCATGTGTGATCATTGGAAAGACAGAGGAAGACAGAGAAGTGGAAAACAAGAAATCATCCCTCACAAGGGATGGCCACATCGCAATCCCTTCTTCTCCATTCTCTTCTTGGGATTTTGGGCACACACGCACGCACACATGTCCAGCATGAGTTGTAAGCCGCCAGGTCCAGGACTTGAACCACGGTTGAACTGCAGTCAACTACTTGGGAGTCCAGTGCCCTTAACCACCATGCCACCTGATGGCCCCAAATATACTTTTTAATATGTGCGTGTACATTAAATGTACAAGTTTAAAGTGAAATTAAAGTACAAGTTTATTTTGGTGCACAGGTTTGGAATTCATGCATAGTTTTTTCATAATAAGCATGTTCAATTACCTTAGTGAAGACCTCTGTACATACAGACAATTTATAGTTTTTATTTACATGTATGTACACTTACATAAAAATGGTTTCTCACGTAAATTGTACATGCCATACACATTGTTTTGTTTGCTTGTTTTAAAATTCCTTTTAATTGCCAGAGGGTGCATGCACTCACCAGCTGGAGAAGGAGAGAGAAAGCACCTCCAGATAGGGTGCCACAATCCTTTGTCCTCCATTTCTCCAGGATTTGGGGAGAAAGAATTTTGGACTCATGTACCCTGTGTGCTTTTCAGATTTGGGGAGAAAGGATTTTGGACTCATGTACCCTGTGTGCTTTTCAAGCTACCGGGGCCAGGATTTGAGCCTTAGTTGACCATGTGGGATCTGGCTCCCTATGCACAGCACTTAGCCATGGGCCTGCAATAGTTTGTTGTACAATTTGCTGTTCTTGCTGAAATATACTAAGCATATTTCCCGGTGATGGTACAGTGTGTTACGGATGTGGATATCCTCCGATTTTTAAAACGAGTACCCGACTGATGAACAGTTAGGTTGTTTCCAAGTCTTTACTTTCACAAATCACCTTCAATTAGCATTAGGTAACTTCCTTAATTATTCCTCCCCCAACCTCCTGCTTTCCGTTCAGTTATATAAATGTACCGCCATATCTCAATCCTGTTAGAAACTATGAAACTTCAATTCTGTTAGTTAAGTAAGTAACTGCTATATTAAATGAGGGAATGAGTATGAAGCTTAAAATGACATAAAATCAAAAGATATTAAAGGATTAATGCCACCATTTTATCTGTGGCTTTGTCCGGTGTTTTGGTTCTTCTTTCTTAGCCTAGCTGCTACATGTAACTTTTTTGACAAAATAATAATAATAATAACATTAAAGAAATCACAACCAAGTTCAGAGAATTCTTCTCACACACCTTGCTGAAGATGTGAGTGGCAGAGAAGATGAGCTGAATACTGAGCTCCATCCAGTGTCTCCCCCACAAGGAACTCTCCATAAATACGAAACCACAGAGGCTGAGCTGAGCTGCATTCGCCAGATCCCCATGGGTCATCTACTTCATGCAAAACCCTAAAGGTTTCCACAAAGGAATCAGACACAGTCTCAGCCTTCAAGAAACAGTTGTAGAAGAGATGGACACAAAAGACCAACTGAAACACTAGCAAATTAGTTAAGTGCACAACTGAAGAAAAGCAAAGTGCAGAGTTAGGGTACAGGAAAACTCTGCATTCAAAAGAGAAGCCCAAGGGCTGGCAGAAGGCGTGGTGGTTAAGGACACTGGCCTCTCACATAGTTAACCATGGTTCGAGTCCTGGACCTGGTAGCTTGCTTTCTCACTTTCTCTCTCTCTCTCTCTCTCTCTCTCTCTCTCTCTCTCTCTCTCTCTCTCTCTCTCTCTCTCTCTCTCTCTCTCTCTCTCTCTCTCTCTCCCTCTCTGGTCAAATTTAAAAACAAACAAACAAACAAATAAATAAATAAAAAGTTAAATAAAATAATTCTTTTTTTTAAAGGGGGGGAAGGCCCAAAAAGTGTGAACCAGGCCTTGCGCAAAATTCTGATAGCAGACTAAGTGATGGGAAGGGGTGTTCCAGGTTAAGGCGTAAGGAATTGATGTGAACATAAATTGCTGTTTGAAGAGGAGTCCACAGTGAGTGATACATTATGTCTCAAAACAGAGGCTACAGAGGGATAGAGCTTGAGGCTGAAAAGATGCTTGGAGCCAGGCTGTTTCAAGTCTGGAATGGAATTCTAAGGAGTTTCTGCTGCTTGGTAGGCAATAATGTTCCACACAGGTTTAGGAATGTGTTTCATCCTGTGGTTTGAGAAGATAATCTAGAATGAATCATCAAGAGATGCAAGATATCCAAGGCAAATAGAAGATTTTTTTGTTGTTGTTAATAATACAGGGGGGAATGATGTAACAGCTCAGCTCCACTGAAAAGCAGATTTGTCTGTCCCTGTCAGAGTTGTGTCTCAAATACTAGCTCTAAGAATCAAAATTAAGGCCTGGCTACAGTGATGCAGGCAGTTGGGTGCTATATGATACTACAGCCATATGGAGGGCCCTGGATTTCATTTCCAGTTGACCTGAAACACACCAAGTATGTCTGTAATCCTGACTGGCCAGAAAGCTGGGAATGGGGGAAAGGGATTCTGGAGTAGTAAATCCTTGTCTCTCTCATGAAATACACTTTTTTTTCCCCTAAATGCTAGAAAGTACATGCATGAGAGAGAAAAAGGGAGAAAGCACCCTCAATGAGGTCTCAACACGCTGCAGTTCCCCCATGCCCAGCCCTCCAGCTCCTAAAGATCCTGGGTGGCCACATATTCACCTGGGGAGTATTCAGGCCAGCCCCGTAACCTAACCTTCAGTCAGCCACACGGCTTCCAGCACTACAGTCCAGTACACTATGTGTAGGCCATAGCGTACCGTTCAAAAATGGTTTTGAAAAAAAATTATATTCATCATTTGTAACACCTTCCAAATATACAAGACCAAATGCATAAAAATGTCTCAATTTGCTACCCCTTCCCCCAAAATGGCATGATTTGGAGAGTGCTTGATTGTAGGCATCAAGAAAACTGCAAAGAAAAAGACAATTTTGTCTTATTTTCATATTATCAAATGCCTAATTTTTTTAGAGGTTTTTGCTATAGGGCGCGTGTGCTCGCCAGACAGACAGAGAGAGACATAGAGACAGAAAGCGAGAAATCACCCTCCAGGGGGGATGGTCACGCCGCAATCCCTTCTCCTCCATTCTCCTCTCAGGATCTTGGGCACACACGCACACGCACCTGGCATGAGATTTTTTTTGTTGTTTTTTTGTTTTCTTTTTTTGGAGAGGTTTTTTTTCGCTCTAGGGCGCATGCGTTCGCCAGACAGACAGAGAGAGACAGAGAGACAGAAAGGGAGAAATCACCCCCCAGAGGGGATGGCCACACTGCAATCCCTTCTCCTCCATTCTCCTCTCGGGATCTTGGGCACGCACGCACACGCACCCAGTATGAGTTTTAAGCCACCAGGTCCGGCACACGAACCATGGTCAACTACATGGGAGTCCAGCGACATAGCCATTACATTAACTGCTGGTCCTTCAAATGCCTAATTTTTGCAACGGGTATTACCATTCCTCTTCATGTGCCATGGTGACTTTTCTAAGATTCTGTAATAGATCATTTTTAATTTAATGTCTATTTTTTTCAGTTATTGTGCCAGTAGGTATGAATCTCTTTATAATTCCTAGTTCTCTTACCCTATATTCAGCTAGAAGCAAACTTTATCTGTAGTCAACATCCTCTTGCCCATTAGTATTGAGTGCTAACACATATTTTGCATGCACTGTCTAATTTTCATCTCCACAGCAGTGTTGAAGAAAGGCAGCATTCATTTATTCACTCACACATTAATCCAATTTTTAAGTGCTCACTTGAGGCAGACACTGTTCTAGGCACTGGGGTTACAAAAATTTTTTAAATAACAAAATCATTGTTTTCATGGAGCTGAGCTGATATTCAAGTAGGGTAGAAAGACAAACACAAACAAATGCATGGCTGTTAACGTAATGTCAGTGGTGGTGACGACTGGGATGAAAACTAAGGCCGAGGAAAGGGTGAAGGGGATAGAGAAAGATGAAAGGGAAGAAGAGCAAGAGGTTGGGGAAGGGAATGCTGAGCAAACGCCTGAACAATGAGAAGGAATGAGCCACGCACAAATCTGGGACAAGAGCATTCCTGGCAGAGGCATCACCTCTGAAGACTACCTGGTTGTCTACTGGGGTGAGAAAGAGCATGTGTAGGAAAGAAAGTGAGGAGGTTGGTGTGGCTGGAGCACCATGGTCAAGAGGTAGGTGGAGAGGTTGGATAGGATCCAGGGGCCAGGTCATGTGGGGTCTGGTAGGTTTCTAGATTTTGTTATGGGTGTGATCAGTCACCACTGGAGGGTTTATTTATTTATTTATTTTTAGAGGTTTTTGCTATAGGGCACATGCGCTCGCCAGAAAGACAGAGAGAGACAGAGAGACAGAAAGAGAGAAATCACCTCCCCCTCAGGGGGGATGGCCACGCCACAATCCCTTCTTCTCCATTCTCCTCTTGGGATCTTGGGCAAGCACGCACACGCACCAGGTGTGAGTTTGAGTCACCGGGTCCAGGATGCGAACTGCAGTAGACTACATGAGAGTCCAGCGACATAGCCATCACGCCAACTGCTGGTCCCACCACTGGAGAGTTTTGAGTAGGGAAGTACAATGACCTTACCTAAAATTAGAAGAGATGTATGGGGAAGCTGAGACTCAGAGAGCTCTCACGTAGTAGGTGAGGCTCAGAGCCTGCGCCTGCATCGTGGCAGCATGATTCTGATATCATGCTCCTGACCATTCGGCTTCACTGCCTGCTGCACACAACCTCAGGTCAACATAGCACACATCCACCATCAGTCCCTGCTCCCAGCAGGAAATAAAACATCCATGAAAAAAACATTCTCTGCCTTAAAACGCCAATGTCTGTGCCCTGCCGCCGGAGTCACCCTCTTGACTTCTGAGCTCAAGGACCTGCCTGCCTTGGCCTTTTCCATCTGGCATAGCTTCCAGACACTTTTCTTATTCCTGACCACAATGGCCAGATGCTGTCCCTGGAGCAACTTCCTGTTTCTATTGCTTAACCTCAGCAACTATTAATACTTTCAGGACTTGAGAAAAGGGGCCATGGTGTTGGTGATGGCTTTAGAACATTTGGTGTCAAGACCTGGCTCTGCTATTTGTAGCTGTGAAACTTTTAGCAGGTCAGTTAAGTTGCTCTCAGCTTCAGTCTTCTCATCCACCATGCTGGGACAACACGAATAGCAGGCCCTGGGGGCTTATGAGGAATCCATGCAACCGTCAGCTTAGAGCTCTTCCTGTGTGGCAGGCACGTGAGGTGCTCAGAAGTGAGACGTGAGTGATTCTTCTCGGCTTCTTCAACGCCTCTGATGTGGGATCTGGCTCGCCTGATAGTCCCAGGTCCTCTTCTGACCAGACCTCTCTTGATGTCGCCCATTTTGAGTTGATAACCATTGTGATAACCTGGTGAGAAATACAGGAGAAAGAGAAGTGATTTCACCAGGAAAAAAAATCCAACTATATATATTTTTGTGTTCTCATTCAAAACAACCACTGTGGAGCCACATCTTCCTTTTCAGGTTATATCAAACCCTTAATCTATTTTTAAAAAAAGAAAAGAAAAGAAAGAAAGGTGTAAACAACAGAAAACCATATTTCACATGACGGTTAACAAATAGGATTGAACATTCCATTCCCTAGAAGTAATTGATATCAAAGATAGGGATTCTTAAAGAGTTTAATTACCTCCAATACAGGAGGACTTCATTTGGAATATAATTTGTGTATTATGATTGGAGCAAGGGTGTCATACAGAGGAATACTCCCACCTTTTAAAAAACATTTTTATTTTTGTAGAACTTTAGACTTACAAAACAGCTCCAGAAACAGTCCGGCAAGTTTCCATGTAGCATTCACCTAGTTTTCCGTAATGGTAATACCTTGTGTAGTCATGGTGCAAGTAGCCAAAAGAAGAAATGAACATCGATACAATACTGTTACCTAAACTCTAGACTCTAGATTTTACCAGTTTTCCCCCCTAGCGACCTTTCTGTGTTCTAGGACTCCATGTTACACTTCACTGGCATGTCTTCTTAGATACTTCCAGTTTGTTCTGTTGTTGACAATTTTGAAGACTCCAGATCAGGCATGTTGTAGAATGCCCCTCAATTTGCATTTGTCTGATGTTTTCTGCTGGCTACTTTGAGGTTCCAGATTTGGGGAAAAAATACCCCACCCATGGTATTCTTTGACATCCTGTTTCTCCTTAAACTTTCACCCACTAATTTCAGCATCGTGAGTGGTTCTTGTATGTTGCAAATATTACTGTGGTAGTCTAATAGTTCTAATGGTTTCCTTCATTCCTTCTACACTTATAATTTTAATTCTTCTGAAAAAAAGGAGTGTCCTTTTTGTCCCATTTATTAATTTACATCACTATAGACTCAGGAATATTTACTTTATTCTTTGCTTTATAATTAGTATTATTTTGTTGCTTAAATTTTTCCAGCTTTGGCTATTGGAAACTTTTTCAGGTTCCAACAAGTCCTATGGTGTTTTTGTTGTTGTTGTTTTTTGTTTGTTTGTTTGTTTTTAGTACTTCTTTCATTTTTTTGCATTCACTAGATGCTTCAGGTTTGTTTTGTATTTTTCTTGCCCCACCTCTGGAATCAGCCACTTGTCTATGGAGCCCTAATTCCTCTTATTAAAGAATGGTATGTAGAGGGACATAGAGATGGCATAATAGTTACATTACTGGACTCTTACATAGTTGACCATGGTTTAAGTCCCCATACTGGGCAGCTTTAAACTCAGGCTGGACGTGTGTGCGTGCCTCCCCAAAATCCCGAGATGAGAATAGAAAAGAAGGGATTGTGTTGTGATCAGCCCCTCAGGGAGTGATTTCTCACTTTCTATCTCTTAGTTTCTCTCTGTCTCTCTGCTGAGTGCATGTGCCCTATAGCAAAATCCTCTCTTTAAAAAAAAAATAAAATGATATGTAGAAACCAGGATCTGGGGGACCAGCAGTTAGCGTAATGGCTATGTTGCTGGACTCCCATGTAGTCGACCGCAGTTCGAGTCCTGGACCCAGTGGCTTAAACTCACACTGGGCGCGTGTGCGTGCGTGCCCAGGATCCCGAGAGGAGAATGGAGGAGAAGGAATTGCAGCGTGGCCATCCCCCCTGGGGGGTGATTTTTCACTTTCTATCTCTCTGTCTTTCTAGCAAGCGCACGCACCCTGTAGCAAAAACCTCTCCAAAAAAAAAAAAAGAAAGAAAGAAACCAGGATCTGGGAGGAGATGAGCTCAATGCTAATAGAATGTCACTGTATCTAGATCCTCTCAGTAAAAAGAGGTTAAAAAATGATGCATAAATGATTATATGACAACCTGTGTGCACACTCCCATGTGTATTTTTACTTCTGTGTATATCTAACTTAGTGGTTCTCAACCTGAAGCAATTTTACCAGCACCAGCCCTACCCCAGGGGATGTCTGAAGATATTTGGGGGTGTCACAACTAGGAAAGGGGAAGTGCTATTGGCATCTGTGGGTAGAGGTCAGGGATGCTACTAAATATCCTACAATGCACAGGACGACCCCCATGACAAGGAATTATCCATCCCCAATGTCCATAGTGCCACAGTTGAAAAGCTCTGATCTATTTGCATGTTTACTAAACACATGAGTTCATACTAATACCCTGGCCCCACCTCAGTACAGAGGGTTCTTTTTAGCATTCTGTTCTTATTTGTAACTTCGTTCTCCAGCAGTGAGAAATCTGGCTGTCACTTTCTACACATGCTTATTTTTTTGTTCAACCCTAAAAAAGTAGTCTCAAAATTGCTAACTAGGCTGGCCCCATGTCCTAGTGATTAAGGAAGCCAGATCCTACATGGTCAACTGTTTGAATCCAACCCCAGTGGCTTGGAAAACACACCAGGCACATGGGTGTATGTGCCAAAAATCCCAAAAGGAGGCAGAAATGAGGGAGAAGAGATTGTGACATGACCATGCTCCACTGGAGGCTGCTTGCTTCCTCTATCTCTTCATCTCTGTCTGGTGAGTGGTGAGTGCGTGTGCCCTCTGGCAAATTTTCAGAGACATAAACTCTCACACCCACCCTTGTTTCAGAAATGTAGAAATGTTCACTTAGAGGGACTTCCTTCACCCGCCCCCCAATATAGTCACAGATTCTTCTGGATATCCTCACTAGTCAAGATGATTTGTTGAGGTTTACCTTTTTTTTTTCAATTATTTTTATTTTTAAAATGTGCTATAAGATACATGTGCCCACTAGAGAGAGACAAGCAGAGAGAAGGAGAGAGAGGGAAAGTGAGAAAGCATCCCTAGGGGAGATGACCACACTGCAGTCCTTTCTCCATTCTTCACTCAGGATTTGGGGCACACATGCTTACATGCCCAGTGTTTTTATTTAAGCCACCAGGTCCAGGGCTAGACCATGTGAAATCCAGCTACTTTAACCACCATGCCATGGGCTGGCCTACCTTTCTTTCTTTCATTTATTTATTTATTTATTTATTTATTTATTTATTTATTTATTTATTTATTTTTGTTAAAGGACACCAGTGTGCTCCCCAGAGAGAGAGACAGAGAGAAAGAGAGGGAGAAGGAGAAAAGACTGCTCAGTGGGGCATAGTCACACTTGAATCCCCTTCTCCACTCGTCCATTCTGTTAGGCTTTGGGGCATGCACACGCAAGTGCCTGAGAGTTACAGAGGTGATTCCAGGGCCTGCGCTCTACCCCATGGCCATCTGATTCCAGAACTGTCAGTCTTTCCATAGCATCATTTTATTGCCTCATGTGTTGAACTCACATATAATATTAGAAATAAGAGTTTTAGAGGGTGATAATTTAGAGATTCCTAGAGATCTTGAGAGGTAGGACCTAGTATGGTTGTGACTTGAGGAGGCCTGAACTTACCTCTAGCTCTCACTTATTTGCTTTGTGAATAGGGAAACAATTATTTTTTTGCTTTAGTTTACCTTCCTTTAGTCATGGTCTCCAAACTGTTTTGATTGTACATTCCCATCAGTAAAAAGTATGTTTGCACATATTCGTCCATGAAATGTTTAACTTTTTATAAAGACATTTTATATATATATATATATATATATATATATACACACATAAGTGTGTGTGTGTGTGTGTATATACACACACGTGTGTATTAATATATATGTTTAAAATATTAACAAAAACAGAAATCTCAAAAAGATGAGATAGAGATAAAATAACTCTGCTCTCATTGATATTTTTAGTTGGAATTATGTGACTGAACTATTGGTTGTCCTTACTTTTACCTCATGTGACAGATAAATAGAAGTGCCTGCTCCACTATATCCCCATTGTTGTTGACTGATGCTTATATCTTGTTATTAGGTATATTCTGGTTTTAGCCACAAAATAGACTAGAATACTTCTATACCTTTTTTTTTTTTTGAGAGGTTTTTGCTATAGGGCACGTGCACTCGCCAAACAGACAGAGAGAGACAGAGAGATAGAAAGCGAGAAATCACCCCCCAGGGGGGATGGCCACACCACAATTCCTTCTCTTCCATTCTCCTCTCGGGATCTTGGGCACGCACACACACGCACCCGGTGTGAGTTTTAAGCCACCGGGTCCAGGACACGAACCGTGGTCGACTACATGGGAATCCAGCGACATAGCCATTACACTAACTGCTGGTCCCAATACTTCTATACCTTTGACACCAAGTCATTCCCAAGACAAATGGAAGAAGCTACCTTGTTGGAACTACTATTGGCCAAGTAACCCAGCTGAGTCTCAGATCCATTCAGAACATTCCTCCTTGACTTCCCATTCCTGTCTCAGGAGATCTAAGTCATTTTTATCAACATGCTCCAGAACAAGTTAGATCCAGGTCCCCGTGATGGAAAACAATGCTGGGCTGAGCCAGATTGTGGCCCTAGGTTATAGCTCACAGGAGCAGGCCCCCGGAGAGCCTGAGCAGAGCTCCAGAAGGTTTTGGGTAGAAGTGAGTCAACTTCAGGAATGCAGTGAATTCTACATTTAGCATCAAGTTAGTCACCATTGCAAATGGCAGAGGACTATTACAGTACCTCCTTTTAAGTTACAATGAGTAACCAGTAGAAACAGAGATCTAGAAAGGAGAAGGCCAGTTTGAATTAAGCAGGAATCTTTGAACCAGGTAAGCCCCCAACAACACTCTAGGATATGACTTACTTTAGTGCACTGAATCAAAATATTATATGGCTTTAATGGGAGTCTCTAAACTGTAGTTTTAACAAATAGTCCTAAAGTAGAATAAGTAGAAGAAACAAGAGGGGAAAAAAATGCAATTTAAGAATATCCAAGAAGTACAATTTAAAATACTCCAAGAAATCCACAATGTTTTAAAAATGAATATAACTTAAATGATCTGAAGTTTCTGATTCCCTAAAGTATAGCTCAGGTCAATTAGAACTTCTACAGCTAAGGTTAGCTAGTCAATAAACACATTCTCCTATTAAAAACATAATTGCAAATGGTTCTTACTTTTTGGAATAGGAAATCCTTGCACATTGTTACACTGAAAATTGCAAGTTCTGACTGTAAGTCTCCCTCCTGCCCCACTGCCCCAGCTTCCCAGTTCCTCTCTAATTCAGAGGGAAGCTGGAAGAGTTCATATTTATTGGCCAACAAATATGTGAATTATGGGTGAGTTGGTTTGGCTTGTGGGTAAGGGCAGTAATCCAAGAACAAATCCCAGCAGAATGGAAAAGTTGTTAATGAAGCCTTTAAAAAAATTCTTCCATGGATGCACAATGTAACCACCTCAGTAGTATTCTTATCCAATACGAAGTACACATAAAAATCATAGAGACGACCAGTGCTCAGGAGAAAAGAACATTTTGGCAGAATGGGAAGAAATAACATAATTTACCTTCTCTCGATGTTCTATGAGATGTTTGGAAGCTCTTGATAATGAGGATTTTTCTGTGTTTGAATTGGGGTTTGGCATCTAGCTTGACCAGACTTGCCCAGAAACAGCTGGCCCTAATTACTATGAAATCACATGTGACAAGAAGGCCTTCCTCTGGCATTGGAACATTCCAAACCATTGAGTGTAAAATCTAGTCATTATCCATTCTTTTGATATATTTCTAGACCTTTCCAGCCATCAGACTCTGCTCTGCAGAGAATCTCCTCATATCCCAACCATCCATCACTCTAGTCCCAGATTCCAAGAACCCAAAACCTGATCAGTGGGAATTTGAACTATTGCCAACTAATCGTTCCCATGGGGCAAGTGATAACTGTTCATTTAGTACCCAGGACCTTACGTCCTTTATCTCATTTAACAATAATAAATACCCATCCCTCTTACATTTCTCATTAACTTCACAAATATCATAAAATGAAACTAGTAAAACCTTGTATTCTGGTTCTGACCTTTCTAGAAATTAACTTGAAAAGGGGGAAGGGGAAGTCGCAGTATTTTACTAAACAAAAACATATAAATATACCATTATAAATGAATAGTTAACATTTTTTAAGTGTCATGGGTAATTTCACCCTAGTTTATAAAATCCTGTAATGCCTCCATTTATAATCCTCCATACTACTTTTCTCCAAATAATTCTCTATAATTTAAACAAAAAAAAATCACTTGACTTAAGTTGTCTAGGTATTATGACAACAACAAAAAAATGGCAATCAAAAGTGGTAACTCACTGTTTCTTTAGATCAATTCAGATTCTCAGAGCTTACAAAACATTTATTAGACACAAAAATGAAGTTATCTGTTGATGATAATGCCTTTGGTTTGACTAATATACACCATATTTGTGAGGGGGAAAAACAATATTTTATGCCGTAAAGATGGGGACCAGCAGTTGACATAATGGCTATGGTGCTGGACTCCCATGTAGTCAACAGTGGTTCGAGTCCCAGATCTGGTGGCTTAAACTCAAGCTGGGCACATGTGCGTGTGTGCCCAAGATCCTGAGAGGAGAATGGAAGAGCAGGGATTGTGGTGTGGCCATCACCCATGGAGGGTGATTTCTTGCTTTCTGTCTCTCTGTCTGTCTCTGTCTTTCTGGCAAGTGCACGCACCCTATAGGGGAAAAAAAATGATGTATAGTGATTACATGTAAATAAAAACATAATAATTTAAGAAAGTCTTCCAGGCTAGCATTTTTCAAAGTTTAGTATTTGCATAGTATTTTGATGACTTTTTAAATTTACAACATTGCACAAATTGTGTTAATGGTCAAATTTGTTTCAAAAAATTAAATCTATCCTCAATTCTTTGAAGTTACCCCTTTCAATGCTTCTAAACTATGGTTTTCATATTTACCTCTGACTCTTCATTTCAAAAAACAAGTCCTGCAGACCAGCAGTTAGCGTAATGGCTATGTCACTGGACTCCCACGTAGTCGACCACGGTTTGCGTCCCGGACCCAGTGGCTTAAGCTCACACCAGGCGCATGTGCGTGCATGCCCAAGATCCTGGGAAGAGAATGGAGGAGAAGGGATTGAGGCGTGGCCATTCCCCCTGGGGAGTGATTTCTCGCTTTCTGTCTCTCTGTCTCTCTCTGTCTGGCGAGCGCACGCACCCTATAGCAAAAAATAAACCTCTCAAAAAAAAAAAGTCCTGATATTTGTAGTTCATTTTTAAATTTCAGCATTATCGATTGACCTCCTTGTATAGAAGATTCAGATTCATCTTTATTTCAATATACTTTACCCAACTCCCACTCTCGCTCCTATTATTTCCCCCAACATTCCCAATTCTTCCAATATAGACATTTAGATAAAGTCAATATTTGTCTGATATTAACAATGAAAACTTTGCCGACAGATGAGCCACGTAATCCCCCCATCCTAATATTTTCCAAACTATTATGTACACAGTGTTTGTCTTTTATGAACTTGATTTATATATTTTTTAAAGAATTATTTTATTTAACTTTGTTGGTTTATTTATCTATTTATTTTTAAAATTTGACCAGAGAGGGACAGAGTGAAAGAGAGAGAGAAAGTGAGAAAGCAAGCCACCAGGTGTGGCTTAAACTCAAGCTGGGCACATGTGCGTGTGTGCCCAAGATCCTGAGAGGAGAATGGAAGAGCAGGGATTGTGGTGTGGCCATCACCCATGGAGGGTGATTTCTTGCTTTCTGTCTCTCTGTCTGTCTCTGTCTTTCTGGCAAGTGCACGCACCCTATAGGGGAAAAAAAATGATGTATAGTGATTACATGTAAATAAAAACATAATAATTTAAGAAAGTCTTCCAGGCTAGCATTTTTCAAAGTTTAGTATTTGCATAGTATTTTGATGACTTTTTAAATTTACAACATTGCACAAATTGTGTTAATGGTCAAATTTGTTTCAAAAAATTAAATCTATCCTCAATTCTTTGAAGTTACCCCTTTCAATGCTTCTAAACTATGGTTTTCATATTTACCTCTGACTCTTCATTTCAAAAAACAAGTCCTGCAGACCAGCAGTTAGCGTAATGGCTATGTCACTGGACTCCCACGTAGTCGACCACGGTTTGCGTCCCGGACCCAGTGGCTTAAGCTCACACCAGGCGCATGTGCGTGCATGCCCAAGATCCTGGGAAGAGAATGGAGGAGAAGGGATTGAGGCGTGGCCATTCCCCCTGGGGAGTGATTTCTCGCTTTCTGTCTCTCTGTCTCTCTCTGTCTGGCGAGCGCACGCACCCTATAGCAAAAAATAAACCTCTCAAAAAAAAAAAGTCCTGATATTTGTAGTTCATTTTTAAATTTCAGCATTATCGATTGACCTCCTTGTATAGAAGATTCAGATTCATCTTTATTTCAATATACTTTACCCAACTCCCACTCTCGCTCCTATTATTTCCCCCAACATTCCCAATTCTTCCAATATAGACATTTAGATAAAGTCAATATTTGTCTGATATTAACAATGAAAACTTTGCCGACAGATGAGCCACGTAATCCCCCCATCCTAATATTTTCCAAACTATTATGTACACAGTGTTTGTCTTTTATGAACTTGATTTATATATTTTTTAAAGAATTATTTTATTTAACTTTGTTGGTTTATTTATCTATTTATTTTTAAAATTTGACCAGAGAGGGACAGAGTGAAAGAGAGAGAGAAAGTGAGAAAGCAAGCCACCAGGTTCAGGACTCAAACTGCAGTCAGCCATGTGGGAGTCCAGTGCCCTTAACCACCACGCCATCTGCCGGCCCCTGAGTTTTACATTTTTAACTCATCATAATCAATATTATTGACAAAATAATGGTTGGATGTAGTTAGATTTTTCTATAATTGTTGTATTTCCTAAAACACATCAATATACTAAAATGAAAAAAATTTGGTGGACCACCAGTGGTATGCACTCCACTTAGGGAAACACTGCCATAACCCAATGTAGAAACTAAGGCCCAGGGAGGTTAAACGGCTGTGTTTTAGGTCTAGCAAATGGCAAACAGAGACATTCTTTAGATCTCCTGAATTCCCTATTGTACTTTAGAATTCAGCAGGGCTGCCCATACGAATGTACTCATTAACTTCTTAGCTTATTTCTCTAAGCTATCCACTACCTTTTAACATGTTATACCCAAATCAAATTATCTACCCCTTAAGTTACAGAACGTGTTTGAAGTGAATAGCTCCAAATACGTCCCACGTTAACTCTGAATAGGGAGATATATTGGTAGAAAAATAAATGAGATCAGTATTCTTTTCTACTTATCTGCCAAGAATGACTAGTTACTAAATAAGCAAATTTTCCAACATGGTTTCCAAAAATCTTATTCTTCCCAAAATGAGTAAGGAAGGGCACCGGAGGATCGAATGTTCTTTTCTTCGGTATGTGCAATGTATAGGACCTGCAAGTCACAGACCTTAAATATTTTCCCTATCAGAAAGTAGTACTGTTTGTAAGTGGTAGAATCAGTTTGTAAACACAGTTTGTTCCAAACCCATCATTGAAATAGAAATGGCCCAAAGCCAGCGTTACTTCAAGCATAGGAATTCTCACATCATTTGTCCTCACCAACAAATTCCACAGTACCAAATTTAGCTGGGTGAGACCAGCATGATGCTGAAAATACTTCCTCTGCTGTTATTTGGCAATGTTTAATAAAAGAGAAGCAGATGTTGAACTACAAAGACAGGTTACATTTCGGAAATAAAAGTACTATTAAAATGAATTAAAGCTAGAAGAAAAGACACAAATGTAAGAATAATAATGACTTAGAAATAGTACTTTAGAGTTTATTTGAACAGGATTTTACCTGTATAATATGTTTTGTAATGCATGTTTGATTTTGTACATAATATACATTTTAATTTGTAACAGCTGAATTTAAACTAACATTATTTCTTTAAGTACAGTAAAAGAATTTCTATCTCTTCCTTCTTTGTGCTATTGTAATAAAATTTTGCTTTCACATATGTTATGAATCCTACAGTACTCTGTAGTTATTTTTACTTGAGACAATCCTCTTTTTTTTTTTTTTTTTGGAGAGGTTTTTTCGCTATAGGGCACGTGTGCTCGCCAGACAGACAGAGAGAGACATAGAGACAGAAAGCGAGAAATCACCCCCCAGGGGGGATGGTCACGCCGCAATCCCTTCTCCTCCATTCTCCTCTCGGGATCTTGGGCACGCACGCACACGCGCCCGGCGTGAGTTTTAAGCCACCGGGTCCGGGACGCGAACCACGGTCGACTACGTGGGAGTCCAGCGACATAGCCATTACGCTAACTGCTGGTTCCCGAGACAATCCTCTTTTTAAAAATTATCCATATGTTTACCATTTTTCTCCTTTTTAATTAATTTATTTTATTCCACATCCATTCACTGTACATCATTACAACACACAAAATGAGATTTCCCATCCAGGATGCACTGTGTATTGGCTTAATCAAGGATATTACCATACAGTTATGCTTACCTTTTTAGACACTCCTCGGTCATTTTGTTAGATCCCTTTCTTGTGTATTATCCTGCCTGAAAAACTCCTGTAATATTTCTTGTAGTGAAGATTGCTAGTGATAAATTCTTTCAGATTTTATTTGTTTAAAAAGTTCTTTTTTTTTTTTTGGAGAGGTTTTTGCTATAGGGCGCATGAGTTCACCAGACAGACAGAGAGAGACAGAGAGACAGAAAGCAAAAATCACCCCCTGGGGGGATGGCCACATCACAATCCCTTCTCCTCCATTCTCCTCTTGGCATCTTGGGCACGCACGCACATGCACCCGGCGTGAGTTTTAAGCCACTGGGTCCGAGACTCAAACTGTGGTCGACTTCGTGGGAGTCCAGCAACATAGCCATTACGCTAACTGCTGGTTCCTTATTTGTTTAAAAAGTTCTAACTTCACTTTATCTTTGAAGTGCACTTTTGGTGGGCATAAAATCCTACACGGATAGTTTGTCTTCCATTACTTTAAAGATATCCCTCCATTGTCTTCTGGATTATGTAGTCCCAATCAAAGCTGCAAGAAGGCAAGAGTTCTCTTGAGTGCTCACTTCTTTTTCATCTCCTACATGCTACAACCACTGTTACTTAATTTCAAGCCTTTACTGGCATTCAGTCAGTTCCCTGACTCTCCAAAATCTCTTTTAGCAGCTTCATGGATAGACACATCCTATTTCAAAATTAATGATCATTTAGGCTTAAATGACTCACTGTAAGAAACATGATGGGAGACTAGTAGTTGGCATAATGGCTATGTTGCTGGACTCCCACGTAGTCGACCGTGGTTTGAGTCCCCGACCCAGAGGCTTAAACTCAAGCTGGGCGTGTGTGCGTGCATACCCAAGATCCCGAGAGGAGAATGGAGAAGGGATTATGGCATGGCCATCCTCCCTGGGGGGTGATTTCTTGCTTTCTGTCTCTCTGCCTCTCTCTCTGTCTTTTTGGTGAGCGCGTGCGCCCCATAGCGCGTGCGCCCCATAGCAAAAACATCTCAAAAAAAAAGAAAGAAAGAAAGAAAGAAAGAAAGAAAGAAAGAAAGAAAGAAAGAAAGAAAGAAAAGAAACATGATGGAGGAAATAAATTTTACTTCTGGTGTTTTATCGGTCTCTAGAATGCCACCCAACAGTGGGCTTGATAATTGTCCAAGGATGGGGAATTAAGAGCTACTGCCACGGTGCTTTCTGCTATTCCTCTGCCTTCTAGAGGGTACAAGACTTTAAAACAAGGAGAAAGGAGATGTTTTCTTTTTTCTTTGATACCTTTTTCTAGAGAAGGCTACAGCTCTTATGTGATCTTTAAAAAAGGAGACAAGACTACCCGTTGGAAAGGTTGATTTTGACTTCTTCCCAATAATTCAATTCCATTGACACTTTCTCATCTGCTAAAGTCGTTTCTCTATTTATTGGATCTTTGGGAAAGTCATGGTGCATTTTTGCATATAGAAACATAGAAAAATACGGGACCAGTAGTTGGCATAATGGCTATGTCACTGTACTCCCATGTAGTCGACCGCAGTTCAAGTCCCAGACCCGGTGGCTTACACTCATGCCGGGTGCGCGTGTGTGCATGCCTGAGATCCCGAGAGGAGACTGGAGGAGAAGGAATTGCGGAGTGACCATCCTCCGGGGGAGGGGGGGGCGGTGTGTGTGTGTGTGATTTCTCGCTTTCTATCTCTCTGTTTTGTCTCTTTCTGGTGAGTGTACATGCACTATAGCAAAAACCTCTCAAAAAAAAGAAAAAAAAAAGAAAAATATGTCACAATTTTTCTAATCACCCAATATTTAAGAGAAATTTTAACAGAATTTTCACTTCCCTATCACTAGTTTACATTAAGTATAAAGTTAATAAACTACATTTGTAGTATCTTTATCTCAAGTCCCTATTCTCAGTTTTTTAAGTAATCATTTTGTGCTTTCAGGTAACCATTTAAAATTTCACTCATTCATTTTATTGCTAGAGGGCATGTACATTTACCAGAGAGAGAGAGAAAAAACACTCCCCAAGGGGTCATTGTCATGCTACAATAATTTTTCTTCTATTTCTCAATTCCATTAGGATTTGGGGCACACACATATGTGCCTGGTGGTTTTTTCTAGGAGCTGAGGCAAGATTTTGAACCGTGGTTGACAATGTGGGATCCGGCTTCCTATGCACAGAGCTCAACCCCTGTGCTATGAGGCCAGCCTAAGTGTCACTGATTTTTAAATACTTCTCACAATGATTTGTGACACAGCTCCATCAACTTGAGGTGATTAGAGGGCCACCTCAATTATTGAGGACCTGCTTGTGTAGAAGGAAGGGATACTTTCTACAAAAGAGAACTTGTAAACTCGAGTCACTTTAGGTGCGGAGTCTGGGCCTTACACAGGCTGAAAACTACAGCCTCAACATGAGGCAGTAAAATAGGTGGAAGTTTCTTAAACAAAAATCGAATAAGTCATTTCTCTCATTTTGCCCTGTAGTGGATAGAATAGGGTGGTGGTGACCGGGCCAAGCTAAGTAACACTTGGGAGGCCGGGAACAGACAGGCTTGTTCTCAGATTTGAATACCACCTCAACACCTTCCAAGTAATTTTCACCTGTTCATCACCTGCTTTTCACTATCAGTGAAATATGGTCAATCCATCTACCACTGGATACTTTAGAGGTTATACTTAATCTCTTTTTCTGTCTGGATATAGCTCTCTATAAAATTGGAGACATGGCACATTTTCCCTCTCTAATAGAATAATAAATCCCAAGGAATGTTTGGTAATGTATAAAGTCTCAATTTATATACAGTCTAAATTATGGTAAGAATAAACATGAATATCTATACTAAATTGCCTATTAATGTTTTTTAATCTCCTCAGGATCTACGTTGGTAACAACCCTTCCCTTGTTTCTAGAAAATATGGCTCAGGCATGGTTAACACAACTTTGACTTAAAAATTGGGTGCATTGACTCAGACAGTAGTGCAGCATTAACTCAACTGGATCAACATGGGAAGGTCCTCAGTTCACATCCTCGGACTTCCTTGTACGTGCTGGGTGTGCAGACATATGCCCATGATCCAGGCTGTCTAGGCATGGGCTGGATCATGGCATGAAGACCCTGTTCAGAGTACTCCTCCCCACACCTGAATAAATAAATAACCCTTTCAAAAACTGGGCTCATGATTTAGGTTGAACAGTCAGAGTAATTGGTTCAGGATGGGCAGAGCCCTCTCCAGGATTCTTCTGAAATTATTTTTAAAAAGAGGCTCTATCTTTGGCAACTGGAATGATCTCCTAAAACTAGAGATCTTGGTGGCCATCTTTC
>NW_006204120.1:2660483-2688700 GCF_000334495.1 Tupaia belangeri chinensis
AATAGGGACAGTGAGAATGAAGGCAATTCAGGAAATTTGGAGGCACAAGACAGTACCAAATAGCATCATGATAACACGGTTTGAGCTCCTGGATTCGGCTACCTAGATTCACCCTTAGGTTCCCCAAGACCCTAAATTTCTGATTTTTGCTTAAATTAGTTCAAATTAAGTTTCTGTCACCTGTAGTTTAGGCACTCCTTTAACATTAAATACCAAGATGTGGGTGAGTATAAGGGAAATGGTGAGGCTTATGTCAGATAATTGGGAATTTGCAGTGTACCACTCTCTCTTGGTGCTGTCTGCATCTGAGAGGAGACGGCAGTGGGGACAAGCTGAGCTGAGCCTCACAGAGTAGAAATCAGGAAAAACCCACACCTGGAACACTGGTGTGCCCTGACCTATGGGCTCTTGTCACTTCCACATCCTGACCCATGTACCTCCGTGGGAGTGGGGCAATGAGCATGCTGACTCTCCAACAGTCCAGTCTCTTTTTTCTGTGTCTTCGTGGCATGAATCTCCATGACCCCAAACTGCTAAGGATGAAGCAGAGTGGTGGTTTCACATTTCACAATGTTTCTGTTCGAGCCCTTGTGGAAGTTTCATTCTGTTCTTTCAGGTTATCATTTCTGCCCTAGGCATCTACAGGTAGGTATATATGGGAGTAGATAGAGGAGATGTGTGTCTTGCAGCATCTAACAGCTAGTAGATTGGTTAGGAACCATCACTGCTCCCTTGATCTCCCTCATTGGCTTTGCCTTCCCTCTCCTAGTTGTCTTTTAGCAGAGATGCAGAATGCTGATGAGATACATCTTGGATCTATTCCAGAAGAATCTCCAATTAAGGCAATTAGGTGAGAGCTGCAGAACAATTTGGTGAGTATGCAGCAGTGCCACAGGTCTCCCGGGTCAAGGGCCCAAGTCTTAGCTCTGCTGCTGAGGTGCCCATAGAGGGATCTCAACAAAAGCAAAACAAGAAGAAATCACCCTTCCTCCTGTCAAAGACTCCAGTGTTCAAAAGATTGCAGGATTATACTGATGTGTCACTGCAGAACAAAAATAATGTATTTTGCAGCATCAAGTTCATTTCTTTATTGCTAAGTTGGGCTTGGCAGAAACCATTATCCTTGATGGACAAATTATGGTAAAACACTTTTTTTAAGTAAAACTTTTAAAAAATTAATAATTTGGGAGAATAATAGTAAACTTTTTTGCAAGTGACCACAATGTGGTGGATGCTTCCATAGACCACTTTTTTTCTGCAAGGTAGATATTATCCCATCTTATTGATATGGAAAGTGAGGCTCCAAGAAGTTGAATACAAAACTAGAACCTAGAATTTCTAGGAAGGTTCTCCCTTCCACATCACAGAGCCTCTTACTACACAACTCCCCCTCCCAGCAGCTGAGACCTGCCACCCCTGCCACACTGGCACATGTACTAGTGAAAGTCAAGTGAGACTTCATCTCTTGGCAGGCATGACTCTCCTTTCCTATGGGAGCTTGCCCTTCTGCCTCGATTTTCTAATTGTCCTTGAAACTCATTCCAGGTTGTCGTAGCTGGCACTGTTTCACCAACACAAAACCAGCAGCAACTATCAAAGAGGCACCTTCATGTTAATGTGATCAGCTGGCCAGCAGCCATCTTTCTATCACTGTTATGGGGCCCTCAACCTTCAGTATTATGTTTATTCTTTTTAAATTGTGGTCAAATATACATAGAAATTTAACCATTAAACACTAATGCTTCATGTTGCCCTCCCTAGTCCCTGGCAACCACTATTCCACTTCCCGTCTCCATGAATTTGACTACTCTGGATGCCTCATATATTATCTATATCTAAGTGACATCAGACAATATTTGTACTTTTGTGACTGGTTTATTTCATCTAGCGTGTATCAGAATGTTCTTTTTTAAACCTCAATACTATCTCATTATTCATCTATAATACATTTTGTTTATCTGTTCATCCATTGATGAACCTGCTCACCTTTGAACAATTCTAAGAGGTAGGAAAGCCTTCCTTATTTTGACCTCAATTCTGTTTCCATTTAACTTGTATTCCTAGCTCCTAGTTCTGCCTCTCAAAAGTTACACAAAGTAGGTTGAATCCCTTTTCCCCATGTCAATCATCTAATTATTTTAAGACAACTCCAGGCTGTCTCTAGGACTTTCTCTTTCTGGACTATGAAATGAGGCCTCCAGAGTGAAGGCCCAGTGTCTGACAGGTTGCTTAGAGGGAGATATCTTTGGTCCATTCATTCTGTGCTTTGAGTTGACTGGGGCTCTTATTACCAATCATGCCATACCAGTGGTCTGTCTGCTGTGGAGAGCTAGATGAGAGGGTTGCTCATCTTTACAGTCCCTTGGGGGGATGTCCTGTCTTCACACTCACCCCATAGCACAGAAGATCAGCAGGACCTCCTAGATGCCAGCCCCTCCCAAGCACAGCTTCAGCTTGCACCCTCAGACCAGTACTAACAAACTGGGTCTCACATGACCTACTGGCCATCTGCAATGTTTGTCAAGGTTTTCCAAATACACATTCCTGTGTCAGCAATGATCTCTAAGAACTCTGAGGATGAAGACAAGCAAAGGAGAGATGCCAGAATGAGAAACTAAATTGAGAGCTCCTAAGATGACCTATGCCAATGGCTTGCTCTGTGTAGAAAGGGGAGATTCTACCACCTGCTTCTCCCCAGAGGTGGGAGGGACAGATCAAGTTGCTTCTCACTCCTTCCCCACCCTGAGGAATGGACTCAGTGATACTGTAGGCCTTTCTCTTCCCTGATATCTTTGAGTCAAGGCGCCGTGTTGACCAAGCAAGACAGATAAAGGACTGTAAAACCATTGTCTGAATTGCCCAGGGAGGATGTGGCCAACATTCCTAGGTGTGTTTGCAAATATGGCTGAGACAGTAAATGCCAAGTGAGAGAAGCTGGCAAAGTGAGTCCACATTTGGAGACTAGCAGTTCCTTCCTGCTACAAGGTACTTCAGGTTAAATCCCTCCAACATGGTAGTGCACACACCATCACACTCAGACACAGGGGATGAATGCTACACTCCAAGGTCTATGCAAGTGTTTGTACAATCGCTTATTGTTTATCACAATAGAACTCTTTGCTTTCCCAAAACTTTTTAATCTATTGATTGACAAACTTCTCTGGTACATTTTCTTTAAGTTTATTTATTTATTTCATGACAGAAAGAGCAAGACAAAGAAAGACAAGAATCTTCAGTAAGTGTTATGCTGCAATTCACCCTGACATACACACACCAGTCAGGGTTACAGGCATACTCACACCTACTTGGTGTGTACAGGTAGAGCCACAAACGGAACCCCAGTCTTCCATATGGCTTCTAGCATTGCAGAGAATTGTGCTAGTGCTGTATTGTCACAGCTAGGCTTACCCTTAAGATTCTAGAAAATTCAACTAATTTGTTACTTACATATTATTCACTTCCAAAATCATTGACAATTGCTTGTAATAATTACCCATAAAATTTTTACATCAAAGACTTGTAAACAGAATTCAAGTAACAAATGGATTGAAAGAAGGAAACAATTTATGTAGGAAAAGTTTAAAATGTATAGAATTCAGGGACCAGCAGTTAGCGTAATGGCTATGTTGTTGGACTCCCATGTAGTCGACCACAGTTTGCGTCCCGGCCCCAGTGACTTAAAACACGCTGTGTACGTGTGCATGCATGCCCAAGATCCTAAGAGAAGAACAGAGGAGAAGGGATTATGGCGTGGCCACCACCCTGGGGTGTGATTTCTCGCTTTCTGTCTCTCTGTCTTTCTCTGTCTGTCTGGCAAGCGCACGCACCTTATAGCAAAAAACCTCTAAAAAAAAAATGTATAGAATTTAGCTCTTGGCTTCTGAAAAAAAAAGTTAGGCTGTGTATGTCCCATTATGTAATTCAAGACAGCATACAAATCTATCAGGAGGTGCTGCCTTGATAAATTTCAAGTGAGGATTATTTACAAAGATAGAATTTAAATATGTATTTTAGGAATTCATCTACTATGTATGCAAGATCTATCTGTATGTGTGAGTATGTCTCTGTGTATATTGGGAGGTACATAGCTATCATCTATAGTCTCTTAGTATATGTGTTTCAGAGATTAAAAAAAAAAGAGAAACAAAATGATCAAGAACCTATGCAAGACCCCCTCGGTTTCCATTATGGGAATGGCTCCCTAGCATAGGAAAGACTCTAGTGGGAAAGAGAGGGTAAAGGTAATTTCATCTCCCCCAGGACATCTGCACACTTTGTCCTGCTAAGGAGCTGGGCAGACCCTACACAAGCCTGGTTGTTGCATAGTCACGAGAGGGGTGAAGGGGGAATGGGTCGGTCTTGCTGCCTCGGGGTTAGTATCCACGTGCCTGAGGAAAACTCTTTGGCACCCAGATGTCCTGCCCCAGAGCATTCCCTGTTGGCCAAGCCCAACAAATGACTGGGTCCCTGCTCAGCTCTCACTTGGCACTACAGATCCCTGTGGCCCTGGAACCATGCCCCAAACCACAGCTGCCTGGCTCAGGGCCTGACGATCTGCCTACTCCCTGCCAGAATACTCTCCTTCTCTCTCTGGAGGGCTGGAAGTTGACATTGTACTCTTCCCCCAGCTGCTGCAAGGAGTCCTACTTGCTCCCTGGTGGCCCAGACAGACCCTGACACCATTAAGCCACCTGTCTGTAGAAAAGGTTCCTCGATCCAGAAACCTTAACTATTCCATCTTTCCACCTATCTTATTAACTCTCCTAGAAGGTTAGACCCAAGTTCACTAAATCCTGGGTGGTCACAATATAGATTCCAGGCTATCTTCTTAACTGACTTGGACCAATTCTGGACCCTCCCCTCTCCCCACTGACCACTATCTAAAATTAGGGACCAGAAGATGGTGTAATGGTTACGCTGCTGGACTCCCACATCATTGACTGAGGTTCGAGTTCTGGACCTGGTAGCTTAAAAGTTACGCCGGGTGCACGTGCATGTGCATGGTCGCCCAGATCCCAAGAGGAGAATGGAGGAGAAGAGATTGTGGTGTAGCTATCCCCGGGGTTGTGGGGGGGAGGGGCATGATTTCTTGCTTTCTGTCTTTCTGTCTTTTCTGTCTCTCTGGCGAGCACATGTACCCTATAGCAAAAATCTCTTTTAAAAAAAATGAAAGAGAAAGAAAGAAGTAAAGAAAGAAAAGGAGGAAGGAAGGAAGGGAGGGAGGGAGAGAAAAGAAAGAAAAACAAGAAGAAGGAAAGAGAAAGGAAAAAGCAGTTAGCGTAATGGCTATGTTGCTGGACTCCCATGTAGTCGACTATGGTTCAAGTCCCGGACTGGGTGGCTTAAAACTCATGCCTGGCACATTTGCGTGCCCAAGATCCCAAGAGGAGAATGGAGAAGAGACTGCGACATGGCCATCCTTCCTGGGAGGGTGATTTCTCACTTTCTGTCTGTCTCTCTCTCTTTCTGGCAAGTACACACACCCTATAGCAAAAACCTTTCCAAAAAAATTAAAAAAAGAAAAAAGAAAAAAAAAAGAAAAGAGAAGAGAAGAAAAGAAAGAAAAAGATAAAGCAAATAGAGATCGCACTTTTCCTGGAATGTAGTCCATGTGGCAAGTGTGTCCAGGCCCCCTCTCATCAGGGAGTTATTCATAAAATAGTGACTACTCTATCCCACAAGCAGAATCATGAGGAATTCAAAAGAACAAAAGTTACCACATTGCATTGGAGTGAACAAGTTTTGTTACTTCACCTGGCAATGTACTGCAAAAACATGGAATGTATGCCCATGAGCATTTCTTGGAGAGGTCAAGGAATAGGTGCCTTCTGCCCCACCTTTCAGGTGGGTTGTGCCCAAGAAAGAGCCAAAATATTTCCTTACCCTCCGGAGCTTATGTAAGAAGCAATTCTCAGATAAATCCAAGGTTGGGGGGAACTGCGGGGTTGTAATCACCAATTGGGTCTGAAGCAGAGTTTCCAAGTGCTCTCAGCATTGGGCACAGTTGGCTACAAAGACTGGGAGGCTGTTAGGAGACAATGCCAAGCCCAGGTTGTGCTTCCTGAGGCTGAGGGGTCCCAGAGAGTACCAACCACCAAGGAAACCACAGCTGACGACTGGCCTATGTAACCCCATCTGCTTGAAAGAAAGAAGTAATCCTGCCCGGTCTATAACAGGCACCCGATACACGTTCACTGGAGATTCATGCAGCTAACGTGGAGACGAAGAAGTCTGGGACTCCTTTGGCTGAAGAGGAAACATGCCTCCCCACCCCTCCTGCTGAGGCTATGCCTCTAGGAGGGACTACGAGAAGCTACAGCCACTTGAAGAGAACAACTTTCTCTTCCACCTGACTCCACCTCACTGGAAAACGTTCCTGTGGTGCTTGAAGAGACAGGTACTTCAGGGTGGGCCAGTGGCAGCCGAGGCAAACTGTGAAAATAAAACACCGATGGGTCACTGTAGATTTGCTCTTCAAAGAACCTAAACCGTATTAGCTGAGGCCTGTCTTTTCAAACTTGAGTTGCAACTGCATGAGTATTTTATTTTTAAGTAGCGATTAAAAAGTAGATAAGATTCATAAATAATGAGCTGCACAGCTTAAGTGACCTTCAAATAGAATAGTAATAAAAAGCAATTACATAAAGAAGTACATCTGATTTGAGACATGCCAGAAAGCTAAACAAAGCAAAAAAGAAAATTCATTATTCAGGCCAAATGAGACAGAGAGTGATTATGGACAACTTAGTTATTCTCATAAAGGAAGAATAACAAATGCACTTAAGTCATACCCTGCGGTTTGACCAGGATTCTTTAAGATAAGAAAAGGCCATAATCAGTTTCTTTGTCCCCTTTCTCTAGAGCTACAAAATCTCAAGAGGACTGGTCAAGGTTTCTGCTGTGAAGACTTGTCTGTGGCAGGCACTGCTGGGATGAGGACTGAGGAAGGACTGAGGTCACTACCTGCACTGTGGTGTAGAGGCCTGCTCCTGAGATGCCACAAAGAGGTGGCTTTAAAACAACAGACATCTGTTGCTTACGCTTTTGGAGGCTGGGAAGTCCAAGATCAAAGTGTCAGATTTGGTGTCTGGTAGAGGCCTGCTTCCTTGTTCTCGGCCAACTCCATTTAGCTGTGTCTTCATGGTAGATAATGAAGACACCTCTGAAGGTCCCACCTCTTAATATCATCGTCTTGGGGATTAAAATTTCACCATATAGAGCTGGGGGTGGGGGCTTAAGCACTTCATCCTTCACATTAATGCCATCTAGATTAGAAAAGATAACTGTTCAAATAGTAGTTTTAAGAAATCGATACTCATCTTTAACTCCTTGTAATACACACTTGGAGAACAATTCTCCAGGTTCAGTACTACCTGTGTGTAAGAACTGGAAAACAAGCAGTCTGGTTTTCAAAATGTGGTCCAGTGGTCCCCTTCCTTGAATCACCCAAGTTGCTGCAGAGTTCCAAGCTCAGCCTCAGAATAATTGAATCAGAATCGTTGAGGGTGGAGACCCAGGATTCTAAATTTTCAATTTCGTAAGTATAGAAGTTAACCCAAAAGATAAAGAATCACATCATTAACATGTATCTGACTCTTAATCTTGCAGCCAGGCACTAGAAAGCATATTGAATTTGGAATCAAAATACTTACGTTAAAATTATGCTACTTAGCCTTGAGCAATTCACTTAATTTCCTATGGCTCCAGCTTTTCTCATTTGCAAAAGAGAACTTCAACCTAGAGTTGTACACATTAATTGGCAAAGAATGTAAAAGCATTCACATTGTAAACCCCAAAGGGTTATATAAATGTTTATTATTGTTATTATTAGTAACTGTTGTGGTGTCAGAATTTCCCACCCACCTGTCAGAACCCTAGTCTAAGCTATCATCATCTCTTTTCTGTTGTTCTTGCCAGAGGGTGTGTGCACTAGTGCACAAGAAAGAAGGAAGGAGAAAGCATCCCCCATTGGGGTGTGGTCACGCCACAATGCCTTCTTTGTTTCTCCTTCCTATTGGTTTTGTGGGCATACACACCAACATGTTTTTCAAGCCACTGGAACTGGGACTTGAACATGTGCTCAGCCATATGGGATCTGGCTCCCTTAAACACCAAGCTACGTGGATGGCCCAAAGTTGCCATCATCTCTTGTCTGGACCACTATAATTACCTCCCCAAGTCATTCTTCTTCCCTCCCCTTTTGTTTCATACTCTGTTGATTATATATCTTCCTTACCTAAACCCTTCAAAAGCTTCCTCTTGCCTTTAGAATATGTACTAAGATCCTTAAATCCTGAATAAGACTAGTTCTCATCATTACCAAGACCTGACTGATTAAGGGAAGATAGAATTGAAATGCAAAAGATCCAGATTATCATTGACTGCCCAGAAAAAAATACACCTAGGTTTAATTCTAGCATTTGAGCACCTCAGACAGGCAACACCCAGCATTGAAGATGGAGCCTCAAGCAACGTCAGAAGCCCAGATGGAGGAAGGGCAGCACTATAGACAAAATCATGATCTCACAGGCATGACTGCAGGTGACCCTACTGAAGGAGAAAGACACAATACAAAAACTAGGCTTTGGATTCTGTGGGTCTAAAGAAATTATTTGAATTCATAGTATTTATAATAACATGATTAAGTATCTTTTTTTTTTTATTTTGAGAGAGAGAGAGAGATTTTTCGCTATAGAGTGAATGCGCTCACTGTAGAGACAGAGAACAGAAAGTGAGAAATCAATCCTCAGGGGGGATGGCCACGCTCCAATCCCTTCGCCTCCATTCTCCTCTCAGGATTTTGGGCACACACACCCAGCATGAGTTTCAAGCCACAGATCCATGACTTGAACCACAGTTGGCCATGTAGGTGTCCAGCAACATAACCATTATGCCACCTGCTGGTCCCATGACTAGGTATCTTTTAAAAGGCTAAAAGTACATGTTTTAAACAAATGTCTATTTGCTAATAGACATTTTCATTGGTGCAAGCATCTTTCTTTTTTAAATAAAACTTTTCTTTTACAATAGCTTTATATTTACAAAAAAAGTTGCAAAGATAGTATAGAGGATTCCTATGTAGCCCTCACCTAGTTCCCCTGATGTTAACTTCTTACCTTATCATGGCAGATTTATCAAAACTAAGAGACCCGTGCTGGTACAATACTGTTAACCAAACTCCAGCGTCGATTCAGATTTTAGTCCACTGACCACTGAAAATTTTCACTGATTTCCTTTTCTGTTCAGGATATAATACCACACTACATTCAGTTGTCCCTCTTCCTTAGTATCTTCTGGGCTATGACAGTTTCTCAGATTTTCCTTGTTTTTGATGACCTTGACAGATTTGAAGAATGCAGGTCAGGTGTTTCACAGAAAGTCTTTCGATTGGGATTCCTCTGATGTTTTCTCATGATTAGACTGGATAGTGGGTTTTATGAGGGCAACACCACAGAGGTGAAATGCCATTTTCATCACCTCATATCAAGGGTATCTATATCAACATTCCTTATCACTGCTGACATTGACCTTGATCGCCCTGCCTAGGCCCTGTGTGCCAGATTTCTCCACTGTAAAGTTACCTTTCTCCCTTTTACCACGCTGTGCTCCTTGGAAGCAAATCACTAAGCACAGCTTGCCAAGCTCAATGTGAATGCATGTGAGTGCATGCAATGGCACACGTATGTATGTGTGTGGCGGGGGGCGGGTAAGCACTGCTTCCAAGAGGTAAGAAGCACCTTTGGCAATTATTTGGCATTTTTATGTAAACAAGAGTCATCTCTTGCCTCTTACCCCATGTATTTACTTCTTCAATTATTTATTTATGTTAGTATGGACTCAGATATTTACTTTATACACTGAGTTATAACCTGATACCATTTTGTTTGTTGCTCATGTTGTTCCAGCTCTGGCCAATGGGAGCTCTTTCAGGTTGTCTCCTGCATCCCTTTGACACTACCCATCCTTTTGCTTTGTGAGTATTTCTTTTCTTTGTCACTACAAGTGGCGCAGGACTCTTGAATTTTCCCTGCCCTGGCCCTAGAATTGGCCACATTCCCAGAGATTTCTGGTTTCTTTTATTGGGGAATGTATTAGAAACGAAAGCCTAGGTGCTACCTTTATACTGGATTTTTTTTTTTGAGAGATTTTCACTGTAGGGCGCGTGCGCTCGCCAGACAGACAGAGAGAGACATAGAGACAGAAAGCGAGAAATCACCCCCCAGGGGGGGATGGTCACGCCGCAATCCCTTCTCGTCCATTCTCCTCTCGGGATCTTGGGCACGCACACACACGCACCCGGCGTGAGTTTTAAGCCACCGGGTCCAGGACACGAACCGTGGTCGACTACGTGGGAGTCCACTGACATAGCCATTACGCTAACTGCTGGTTCCCTATACTGGATTTTAAAAATACTTTTCAAGGGACCAACAGATGGCAGAGCAGTTACATCACTGGATTCCCACATGACTGACCTCAGTTTGAGTCCAGGACCTGGTGATATGGAAGGACCCTGAATTCATGAATAGTTCAGGGCTGATAGCCACCTGAAGTTTCTGCCGTTCGCAAACTTACTGCCCCTTCCTGGAGCTACAGGGTAACCTGAAAACCTTGACTAGATTAGTACCTTGAATAGATTGTACTTTGAATGGATTAGACTTCCTGTTTCTCTGCCTCCTCCCTTTGACACTGCATAGAGTGGGTTCTGAACCCCTTTCTCATTCCTAACATCCGGAGACCTCCACTTTCCCAATTCCCTCATAAAAGACCATGTCCAACCACCAGTCGGGGCTGGAGATTCAGAGTGCTAACTCATCCGTGCCCACCACAGTAACAAACAGTTCTCCTTATCTCTCTGAATGTTGCTTTCTGTTCCCTGGCACCTGATTTTGTTCAACACTGGTAGCTTGAAACTCATATCAGGTATGTGTGTGTGCAGAGAGAGAATGAAGGAAAAGGGATTACTGCATAGACTCTCCCCTGGGAGGTGATTTCTCACTTTCCCTCTCATTGTCTCTGTCTCTGTCTCTCTCTCTCTCTCTCTAGAGCAAGCACATGTGCCCTAAGGCAAGGCAAAAACTCTGAAAAAAAAAAAAAGCACTTTTCAGGGCTTGTCCATAGCCTAGTGGCTACAGGAACCAGATCACACATGACCAACTGCATGGTTCAAATACCAGCCCAGCCACATGGAAAACATGCTGGGCGCATGTGAGTATGTATCCCAAATTCCAACCAGATGGAAAAATAGAGGAGAAGGGATTGTGGCATGACCATGCCCCACTGAAGGGTGCATCCTCTATCTCCCTATCTCTCTGTCTCTGTCTTTCTCTGGTGAACACACAAGCTCTCTATCAAAATTCAGAGAAACACCCACACCCACACCCACACCCACACATACATATTTAGCACATTTTCTACATTATAAAATTTATATACACTGCTGGTAAAATTTTAAAACAACACAAAAATGTATCAAGTTAAACCCAGAAAGTCTCAACTGTTTTTTTCCCCAATATACTTTCCAAAACTAAATTATGGTTTAATGTATATTTGTAATTTTTAAAAAATTTTCTAATTTAATGTATCTTATAATACAATATTTTGAAACTGCTAAAATATATAAATTAATACAATTTCAGAATTTTCTACACTGTTTAGAAAATGAGAAACAACATACTTCACCAACAACAGGAAAGTAAAATGTAACCCTAACAACCTGAAAAAAATTTTGCAAAAGAAAAATATTTAATTTCATAAAGAAGTGTTCACGGGAACCAGCAGTTAGCGTAATGGCTATGTCGCTGGACTCCCACATAGTCGACCGCGGTTCACGTCCTGGACCCGGTGGCTTAAAACTCACATCGGGCGCGTGTGTGTGCGTGCCCAAGATCCCGAGAGGAGAATGGAGGAGAAGGGATTGCGGCGTGACCATCCCCCCCTTGGGGGGTGATTTCTCGCTTTCTGTCTCTATGTCTCTCTCTGTCTGGCGAGCACACGCGCCCTATAGCGAAAACCTCTCCAAAAAAAAAAAAAAATAGTGTTCACGATTATCTACTAAATGAAAACTGGCAGGTCAAAACCCAGTATGTACAATATTATTCTCACCTTTTTTTTTGTAAAAGAGAATTAAAAGCATATATTCTCATACAAACAGAAAAGCATGTATTTGCACAGAAAAAAGACGAACTATATATCAATATGTCATAGTAATTAATTGTGATTTTTTTGAGAGTTTTTTTGTTTTGTTTTGGTTTTGGTTTTTTTTGTGTGTTTTTTGTTTGTTTGTTTTGCTATAGGGTGCATGTGCTCTCCAGAAAGACAGAGAGAGACAGAGCTAAAAAGCGAGAAATCACCCCCCAGAGAGATGGCTATGCCACAATCCGGCATGAGTTTAAGTCACTGTGTTCGGGACTCGAACCACGGTCGTCTACATGGGAGTCCAGCAACATAACTATTACCCCAACTGCTGGTCCCATAGTAATTAATTGTGAATGGTGTTGTAATTACAGGTAATTTACCTTTCTTCCTTTTCTTCATATGCATTTTCCAAATTCTCTGCAGCAAACATGCATTGTCTTTGAACTAACAAAACAGGCATCATACAGGCAGGCCTCACTTCACACAATATCATGTTAACTGAAAGTCCGCATATTGGAACAATGACCGTGATTTACACAGTTCTGTGATAACTGCATTTGTCATTTTCTTTAGGAAAATGTTTGGACTTAACCCAAATGTGAAAAGAAACACTAGTGTCAGGTTAGCCCCGTAGACTAGTGGTTAAGAGAAGTAGGATCCTGCATGGTTGACCGTGGTTTGAGTCCAGGCCCTGGAGGCTTAAAAACAGACTGGGTGGGGACCGGTAGATGGCATGGTGATTAAGGGCACTGGACTCCCACATGGCCAGCCACAGTTCTAGTCCCAGACCTGGAGGCTTGTTTTCTCACTTTTTTTCTCTCTCTCTCCCTCTCTCACTGTGTCACTCTCTGGTCAAATTAAAACAAATAAACAAACAAAGTTAAATAAAATAATTCTAAAAAAAAATGCAGCATTTAGGCTTATAGACTCCTCAAAGCTAGGACAAGATGGGCCATGACTCCATTCTGCTAAGGGATTGTGGTATGGCCATCTCTCTTGAGGGGTGATTTCTCACTTTCTGTCTCTCTCTGTCTCTCTGGTAAACCCACATGCCCTATAGCAAAAATCTCTCTCATGTGCACCCAAAATCCCCACGGGATGGACAAATGAAGAAGAGATTGTAGTGTTATCATTCCCTACCTGGGGATGCTTTCTCCCATGTTTCATCATCTCTTTATCTCCCTAGCAATTAAAAAAGAAAAAGAAAGAAAAAAAAAAGAAAAGAAAACAGAAAAGAAAAAAACACTGGAGTCTGAATAGAAATTAAGTTGCTATATTCACTCATTCACTTGACAGGTATTTTACTAAGCATTTACTTTGCCAGGCACTGTTACCAGTGCCAGTAACACAACAGTATATATAGGCCCAAGGATTTTCTCAATAACTTATTTATGACAGTGAAAGATTGAAAGCAACTTAAATGTAAAAACCACATAAAATGGGAACCAGCAGTTAGCGTAATGGCTATGTTGCTGGACTCCCACGTAGTTCGCGTCCCGGACCCGATGGCTTAAAACTTACGCCGGGCACGTGTGCGTGCGTCCAGGATCCCGAGAGGAGAATGGAGGAGAAGGGATTGCAGCGTGACCATCCCCCCTGGGGGGTGATTTCTCGCTTTCTGTCTCTATGTCTCTCTCTGTCTGTCTGTGAGCGCACGCGCCTTATAGCGAAACAACCTCTCAAAAAAATAAAAACACATAAGATGATGATATAGTAATAAGTTGAAATGGTATGTATCATTAAAAACTGTTTTAGGTCATACTTATTGACACTAGAAATGTTTATAAATAAAAATATTTTTATATCCATAGTCATGGTCTATTTATATCTGAGTAAAACGACCTCTTTTCCCTCACAGAGAGACAAGGGAAGAAGATAGCCCCTGTCTAAGAACGTAACCAGATTCCTTAAAGTGAAACTTCAAAACATCTGCTAAATCCTTAGAGTGTAAATAGAGGCCTAGAAATAACTACAGGGTAGAGGCTCAAGGGTAATGCTTTGCATGAGAAAAAAGGTAGACAGTCAAGAGTGCTCTGTATGGACAGAGAAAAGACAGCTGAAGTAGATTCCATCTGCTTCGGGACCAGCAGTTGTAATGGCTATGTTGCTGGACTCTCACGTAGTCGACTGCAGTTCGAGTCCCGGACTCGGTGGCTTAAACTCACGCCAGGTGCGTGTGCGTGTGTGCCCAAGATCCTGAGAGGAGAATGGAGGAGAAGGGATTGCGGAGTGGCCATCCCCCCGGGGGGTGATTTCTTGCTTTCTGTTTGTCTCTCTCTGTCTTTCTGGCAACCGAACGTGCCCTATAGTAAAAACCTCTCCAAAAAAAAAAAAAAGCGATTCCATCTGCTTCTCTGTACCTTCTGTCAAGCCAATGGCCTTGGCTTAATGCTGCGCGTGAGTGTGTTTATGTGAATCAAGAAAAATGACCATGTTCCCTATTTAGGTTAATGCCAGTCTATTGCTAAAGAAAGAGCTGGAAGTTCTGCGAACAAGAACTCTGCAGAGGGACCAGCAGTTACCGTAATGTCTATGTCGCTGGACTCCCATGTAGCCTACCGCAGTTCGAGTCCCGGACTCGGTGGCTTAAACTCACGCCAGGTGCGTGTGCGTGTGTGCCCAAGATCCTGAGAGGAGAATGGAGGAGAAAGGATTGCGGCGTGACCATCCCCTCTGGGGGGTGATTTCTCACTTTCTGTCTCTCTATGTCTTTCTGGTGAGCACATGCGCCCTGTGGCAAAGGCCTCTCAAAAAAAAAAAGAACTCTGCAGAAGCAGGAAGTTGAAGCTACTAGTACCTGTGTGCCTGTGAGGACATAAACTTTGTTGAGGAAAAGGGTCATGTCACATTTGCATGTCGGGCTCCGAAGTTAGTGGCACATTTATTTTAATTTAACTTAATAAGAGCTGGAGAAATGGAAAGCCAAGTAAGTTTGCTTTCCTTAACGTTCGCCTGTGTAATCTCAAGTGTCACAATAGCAAATGCTAAAAGTTCAAATATGTGTACTTTCTGATTTCATCCCATAAGTCTAGAATCATTATCTTTGTGATAGACATAACCTTACCTGCAGAGTAGGCATTTACCCCCATGTCTGTCACTTCCTGTTCCAGTTTCTCTGCTTTTCACAATGTCTTTAGCATCCACAGCAGCAGCATCCTCACACTCTTCATAATGAAGATGCAAAGTTAGCTCAATATATACCAGGCATTCTTGTACATGCTTTATGTGTACTAATTCACTTAATCTTCACAACAACCCTATGGGATAATTACAGGTGAGGAAACCAAGATAAACAAGTTTAGCCCTCTTTTATTTTAACCCACTATGCAATCCCTGGGTTCCCTCATTCACCCATGTGACCTCAAAGCTCACTAGGACACTGATGACACAGGATTAAATGTAAGCTGAGTCCCGCAGAATGACCATGACCATCGAGTCATCCCACCCAACCCCAAGACCTAGCCCAGAACATTAATAAATGTTGCTGAGAGACTGAATGAATTCATCAAAGAATTTTTGCACACCTGCAATCCTAGCATCTCTGTTTGCCTGTTCCAGACACCTCAGAACACCCAGAACACAACACATCATCTCCAGCTCTTCATCTCTGACCATGTTATCTGTTCGGTTTTTCCTCTTTCTCCACAAACATTTTGCCATCACTTACATTATTTTTCCCTCACTCACCATATTTATCCCGTCTCCAAGTTCTTGCCTTCATGTCTCAAATCTATCTGCTCCTCCATTCCTACATAATCTAAGAGAGACGGTCTAGCGAAAAGACTCTGGAGATAGATTTCTTTTATTTAAATACCACTGTTTACCATCTGTAAGACCTTGGGCAAATAATTTTAATGTGCCCCAGGTGCCTCATTTATATTATATAGAAATCTTTGGATTGCAAGTAATAGGAAACTTACCTCAAACTGATTTTTAAAAGGGGTGGGGGAATTTTTTTTTTTTTTGATTCATCTAGTTGAGTCACAGTGTCCAGTAGGATCTAGGAACCTATTGTGGCATTTTCTCACTATCTCTTAGGGCTAATTTCCTCTGCACTGGGGCTCCACATCCACACAGGCTCTTCCTCCATGGTGGCAAGATGGCTGCCAAAGCATTGGTCTTACAGCCTATTGTGTAAGAATCTCAGAGAAAAGACAATTCTTTTCTGTTATTTTTTCCCCCTGACCAAAAAGCTCAGCATCAGTTGTTGCTAGTGGTTAGAACCTATCTATCACATTGACCTTAGACTTAGAGAAGGAGTCATTCTCATGTATCTACATAGAACAAAAATGGATAAAGAGAATCAATCAACAAAGACTTGGGAAATCTTTCTAAGAATACAAGAGGAAAGGATGCTAGTTCTGCAGAAATAGCAATCATGGGGGCCAGCAGTTAGCATAATGGCTATATCGCTGGACTCCCACTTAGCCAACCATGGTTCGAGTCCCAGACCTGACGTCTTAAACTCACGCCGGAGTGCGTGCCCAAGATCCTGAGAAGAGAATGGAGGAGAAAGGATTGCGGCGTAGCCATGCCCCCTGGGGGGGGGGTGATTTCTCACTTTCTGTCTCTCTATCTCTGTCTTTCTGGTGAGCTCACATGCCCTATAGTAAAAACCTCTCCAAAGGTTAAAAAAAAAAAAAAAAAAAAGAAAGGAATAGCAAAAAGGAATAGCAATCATGTCTGGTTGTCTTTCAGCCAGTCTCTATACTGTTGTTGTAAAGCGCTTTCTAAAAATCCAATTAGGGCCAGCACCATAGCATAGTGGCTATATGCTACGTATGAGGAGCTGAATCCCACATGGACAACTGTGGTTTGAGTCTCTGCACCTATGGCTTGAAACACACACCTGACACATGTGCATACATATCCAAAATCCTGGCAGGATGGAAAAATAGAGGAAAAAGGGTTGCAACATGATCATGCCCCATTGGGAAGGTGCTTCCTTGCTCAGTAGTTCATGGAAAATAGAGTTAAAATGGGAGTTGATTTTGGTTTAAAAAAAGGATAATCTCCTAGCTGAGCCAGAAGCCAGAAGGATCCCGGATATGGAAAGCCTTGTTTTTAGCAAGGACCCAGGATATTGCTCAAATTGTAGCGGAGCAAACAGATCCATAGATAAAATAATAGTGTGATAAGCTCATATCCTTCTCAGGTGGGCCTTGTCCTTGCTGGCCCCTGTGCATGAATGCCCTTACATCATCAATCCCCCTATGTCCTTCAGGTTTCAGCACTAATGTCACACTCTCAGGCTGGCCCCAGTCTTGCTATTTAAAGCAGTATTCATGGGGCCAACAGATGGCATAGTGGCTAAGGTGCTGGACTACTATATGACCAACCATTTTCAAGTCCTGGACTTGGCAGCTTGAAACTCACTCCAGCCACATGTACATACATGCCCAAAATCCCAGGAGGAGAATGGAAGAGAATGTATTGTGGCATAGCCCTCTGCCCTGGGGGGTGATTTCTCACTTTTCTTCTCAGTATCTTGCTCTGTGTCTCTGACAAGCACCTGTGCCCTATAGCAAAAACAAACAAACAAAACAGGGCTCTACATCATTACCAGTTGTAGTTCCTTCATGTGTTTTTCCTACTGGAAGTTACCTTATTTACATGTTATCACCTCTCTCTCCCCAAGAGACTATAAGCTCCATGCAAAGCAAAGATCTTCACTGTCTGTCTAGTTCATTAGTTATTTTCCAAGCAAGTGAATTAGCAAAGGAATGATTTTTCTGGCTTGAGGCTATATAAATACATAACATGTTTTAAATAGGTCTAATCTTTATTGTCAATAAAAGGTAGCAAAATAACTCTTATTTACCAATGTCTTGAAATATTCGAAGCTCTGACTTCAATGATTCTGAATCTATTTAAAGGCCATGTCAAGAGACCAGCAAAGCATAAGCTGAACAGGCAAGACAGATGCAAGGGAGAAGAGAAGGCAGGAAGGTACACAGCCTATTGTGTAAGTAGCTGCTGCTTGCCTGAAAAAAAAAAAGGTGGTGAGGGGTGTGGAGAGTGGAACTGGATGGCTCAGGAAGGTGCAGAAGGTGCAGAGCAGGGAGCCATCAGGGCTGGGGGCACTTGACACTTCCAGAGAAAGCTGGAAGTCAGGTTATAGGGACTGAGATTAGGAAGAAGAAATAATTATAATCTAAATCTCGTTTTAATTGTAAATGGATAATAGGTGTAGTTTCACCCAACTTTGGAATTTCAGGCAACAACATTTACTGAGCATTTCCTATGTTTGAAGCATTTATCAGCCCCAGTGTAGGTTAGAGAAGAGTCAGTTGTGGCTTAGCCCCCTTAGGAATGAGGGAGACAGAGGGAGAGGTCAGGACTAACTATAATTGTATGATAATCTCCAACAGTGATGTCCAGTGGAGGGCGAATGAGCATTCAAAGGATGAGAGAGCAGGGCTGGCAAAAAAGGATGAAGCAGGAACAAAACCAACGTGGTGATGAAAAACACAAAGTTCAGGGATAATTGGTATTCTTGGTTTTGTTTTGAGCCTGTTGCTTTTTTTCACTGAAGTTATGTCAACAAGCTCAAGATTATCTTTAACTGGCAACAATACGGGTGGAAAAGATCATTTAACTAAGATAGACTTCATATCTGAGCTCACCATAACTATCAATAATTGTTTTTTTTGTCCTTTCAGAAACAAAATATGCTGAAATTGGAGAACTGGACATGAATAACTATCTGTGTGACTTGCCAGAGCTGAGCCACCTCCACACGGAGCCAGGCTCATCACGTGGTGCCTCACAGCTCTCAGAGAATGTTCTGTCCCCTTTCACCAGGAAAGACAAAAGATGATATGGTGACATGGCGTCTCTCAGATCCCTGGTTGCCCTCAGGGTTTCTCTGACTTTATAAAAAGCAATCAAATAAATATGCTATCTTCCCATCATGAAAAAAATATTCTCCATTTGGATGTTTCCCAGGACCTTACATTTAAACTGCTAAAATTGTTTTATCATATGCTGTTCTTGTCACCAATTTTTCCCCCCAGGTGGCATGTGCATTTGCCAGAGGAAGACAGAAGGAAAAGAAAGGAACAAAATTGTCACCCACTATTCCATCCTTTCAGAACTTCGGCCATGCACACACACCCACTCAGTATGTTTTCTAAGACCCTGGGGCCAGGACTTGAACCACAGTCAGCCATGTAAAATCTTATTCCCCTAACAATTAAGTCACCAGCCTTTTTGAAATGGAGACTTTACCTTAAAAGAAATCTACATTTTATTGTATGAATGATAAAAATCAATCTCTAGTTAACTCTCAAAAGAACAAAGTTTGCCTTGCAAGACAGATAGAGATAGACAAAACTACAGCAAATGTATCCCAAGAGAAGGATAACTTGAGACACACCGATGTATAGATCATGCACCTTTAATATGCCTGCTCTCAGAATCATATACTGAATTTAATTGAATACAGGCTCTACAACAAAGAAAACCAAAGGAAAGGACATGAGAACTCTTTTATAGAATTATCAATCAGGCACACAGTGGTCATTGAGCACTTACCATATGTTCAAAACCATTCTGAGTTTACCCAAGAACAGTACAGGCTGTCTCCAACTTTACACAAGAAGGTATGTGATCTTCAATTGTAGCCTTTTTTTTTTTTTTAATTCAGAACAAATTTATTGTAGACATAAATCTTTGTTTCCCATATTATGCATTAAATAGACTTGTGGGTTAGCCTAGGGTGTAGCCAGCATTCATTGTTTATATGGAAAGTGCTACCCATGTTTCTAATTATAACTGGGTCACCAGAATTCACTGCCTGCTCCCTTCCCCCACATAGAGGAGTGGAGAGACTGAGATGGGAATGTAGGGTCCCCACCATGACCTCTGAGCTCACTGAGCTTGGTGCCTCCAATTCTCAGCCTCTTGGTGAATTTTTAAGGGGAAAATTAGTCCCCCTTTGAGCCTGGACCCTCATAAGACTCGTGGTTTGGGAATAACCTTCTGAGTGAGGTTGTCTTGGGAATGCTGGACTCTTCTCTTGGACCCATTTCCTCTTCATAGACCTGTCATGTGAATAGGAGATGAGCTTGGGCCATTGGGAAAGAGGAAAATCTTGGCTGGTTCGGTGGTCTGGGCTAGCTGATTTTTCCAAGGCTCTTTGAAGAAGAGGCAGACTAGGTCTGGAGCTCTGTCTTCATCTCCCCACAAGCAGGAAGCCCACCTCTCTGCCTACCAGGTGACATTATTCTGAGAACAAAAGGAGTGGTCCAACTGAGGTACCCATGTATCCCAGCTTACCAACTATCACCAAAGTCCTCTTGGTCAGCACCCAACATCTACTTCCAAGACAAGTTCAGGAGTAGTTCCAGGGCTGGAACTTCTAGTCACACCTGTCTTAAATGTATATTCTCCTCTTTTCCTGCTTTTGATGGGCCAAGTTAAGGATGTGCTGAGTGACTCTGGGCAGGCTTTGTCTTGTTGGAGTCAAGTGTTCTTCAGCTGCCCTTCCAAACATGGGACTGTTCCAATCCATTGCAGAGACTCCATTTGGTGGCTTTCCAAAGAAGAGCCTGACCTGAGAACTCCAGGTTAAGTTCTGATTTCAGACTTGTGGGTGAGGGATAGGCATTGGGGTACATAAGTTGAGAACTGTATTTACTTTCACAGAGTATATTCAAAATCCTGATAGACTCAGAATACTTGTATCTAAGTTAGGAGGTCTATAAATAAAATTACTTTCATCACTCCCAAAGAATGGTAGAAGATAAGCAAAAACTGTCCAAATAGGAACCAGGGGAAAAAAAAAAAGAACAAAAAAGGCTGGTCCTATTCAGGATGGAGAAGGATGGTGATCAGGAGTTCAAATTTAGTGTTATGCCAGGATTAATTCAAGCCATTTAGAGCAAGCTCAAATCCAGTCAGGCAGGTACCAGAGCCCCAGGGAATCAATGGTGGGTGGGTCCTGGCAACAGTTAAAGCTTCTGAGAACAAAAAGAAACCTAGAATGTGTCAGAGAGGAGTTAGGATATCAGAAGACAGTCTTTGAGGCTTTATTAGAAGCCGATTCCAGCACGAGGTCAAAAGCTGGTGTTAGCCTGACAGGAGGGCAGATCCACCTGTTGGCTGGGGTGTAGGTAGGCTGCAGTGCTGACTCTGAAGAGCAAGGCTGATGGTCTTTTAGGCAGGCTAGCTATACACAGGGGGGTGTGGTGTAGGCCACACACATCAGTACCAGTGGCATTTAAACTCTTATTTACCTATCAACAAAAGCATGAGTCACAGCTTCTTCTTCACAGTACAAAGAAAGTGTTTCCATCAGAACTCTTCATTGCAAGCGATAGATACTCAACTCTCAGGTCTAAAGTGAAAAAAGAAATCCTTCAGTTGGATGTGAGTAAAACTTCAGGAATGGATGGATCTAGGAACTCAGATGTATCCAGAGTATATCCTTATTCATTTCCTGCTTTCCTCTGTATTCTTTTCAACAGTAATCATTAGCTTATAGTCGCTTTCCATAATTTAGCCCACAAGGTGGTTGGTGATGTTACCAAATTCAAATCAGGTTCGCTCGCCCAAGCGCTATAAAACCAAACCATAGAAACATGGTGTGATGAAGGAAAGTACAGCTTTATTGCAAAGCGCAAAGCAAAGAGAGCAGGCAGCTCTTGCTGAAAAGACCTGGTCTCCCTGAGATGTTCCCCACATGGGTTTTTAAGGGTGAAATTAGGAGCAGAGATCCTAGGTGCAGGATCAGTTCAGTGATTGGTTCAAGAGGACATGATCATCTCATGGGCATTCTTCATTGGTGAGGCCTTAGATAATCAAATTTCTCTTCAGGTGTCTGGAGCCAATCGCCTGGAGTCTTTGAGCTCACAACCAGCAGTTTCCAGCTTATAAAACTGCTTACATGTTGAAATGAAAACCTTATCTTTCCTTTAAGTGAGAGTTTTAGAGGTCAAATGGCCCTCACTCGTGGTCCTTGTTGGTCATTATCATAACCCAAAGTCTGAAGACTTACTTCTTACTCTGGGCCATCACAATGTAAATGGACCTTATATTTCAGGAACCCTAGAAAATACATTAGGGGGTCCTTGCTCAGTTTCAGTAAGATGACTGCTACTACTTCTAGGCTTACTTCCTAACTTCCTCACTTCCTCTTTTAAGGAAAGAGTCACTCCCAGAATCGAATTTTTATTTGCCTGACTTGATTTTAGAATAATTTCTGAACCAGTCACTATGTCCAGGGAAATGAGGTACTCTGACTGGATGGGGCAAGCCCCAACCAATCACATGGATTAAGAAGTAGGAGAGAGGTAGTTCTCCAAGGAAAAGTTGTGTCCTATCATCAGAAGACAGAGATATGGATGGTGAATAAGCAAAACAAAAGATACCTACTACAGGGAGTGATTAATTAATATTCTACCAGACAAGGGTCTACCTGGCTTGGGTTTGGGCAGAGCTGAGCCTATAGGTGGCCAATGACCATTAATGTTAGGCATTACTAGGGCAGAAACTCATAAAGTCATGGTATGTTAAAATGTGAGAGAAAGTCTCCCCCCATTTTTTTTTTTTTAAAGAAAGGGTATCTCTGTTGTGATTCTCCTGCCTCCATCTCTAAGCTAGGACCACAGGAACATAACACCATGCCCTCCTCCTTTTTAGACAGGGTCTGACTACGTTGCTATATGCTACGTATTAGGAGCTGAATCCCATATGGACAACTGTGGTTTGAGTCCCTGCACCTGTGGCTTGAAAAACACACCTGGCACATGTGTATACATATCTAAAATCCTGGCAGGATGGAGAAATGGAGGAGAAAGGATTGCAGCATGATCAGATCATATTGAAGATCATCTCTAAATTTCTTTTTGGTAGAGAACACTTCCACATGAAAATTTCTACCCTGTAACTGTGCTTTTTGCTAAACTTGGATTTTATGTATTAATAGAGCAGGTGCTTATCTATGTCATCTAACTTGTCATAGCTCTCGGGAAAAAAAAAAACAAAAAACATGGAATCTCCATCCCACTCCATCACTCCCCAAAAATCTTTTTGTTATCTGATCCCCGAAATACTCAGGTAATCCCATAAGTAATTTTTAACATGACTGCCACTTTGACTGATAACAGATGGGTTCTTAATAAAAGAACATTGAACCCTGCTATAATGCAAGTACCATGGAAAGATTTTCTGAACTGTCGATGGTCAATTACACCTGTGTGTGAATAAAAGTCCAAAAAAAGTAGAGGAGCTGGGGGGTGGGGTGGGGAATCAATAGACAATGCAGAATCCAGGAGGAGAAGTTATGGAGGTGCAGTCGGGGAGCAGTCACGGACCTCCACTGCTGTGGCTAGCTGTAATAAAATTAAAACATCCTATCCAAATGGAATCTTTTCGGAGTATTTCAAGTCTGAATTTGGGGTCATTGCAGGACAATGACTGTCTATTCTTCCTGGCCCTAGCACTTACTGCAGTGCTTGGAATACAGTGACAGCTCAACTAATGTTGGTGTTCTTAGTGAATAAGTGTTTATTTTTATACAATTCAGAAAGAACTCTTTTCACTGGCAAGAGACAGTCCCCCTGGCCAATAGTTGTATGAACCAACACGTCGGAATCCAAGGTGTGAAGTGAACACTAGTTTCACGCTCTGCTTTGATGGCATCCTGGTCTCGAAAGCAACCTTTCCTTGGTTGGACAAGTTGAACTGATCCAGACTGCCTAAAAGGTAAGAGGTGAAAATAGTGGCAAGTAGAGTTCATTTTAGAATATTTCTCTATTGTATTTAACCTGTTAAAGAAAGCTCATTTTCCTTTTAGAACACACCCACTAAAGATACATGCATGCATACACCAGTCTTAGGCTGTCTCCCTTTAACAACATTTTACACTTAACAAGACTGTCTACACCAGGAAACTGAGGCTCAGAGAGAAGAGGTGAAATGCCTCTACAGTCCCATCCAGTGCATGATATTATTTCCTGAACGCAAGCCCAGTGATCTTGCCAATATGTAAATAATGAAATCCTAGAAACAGCTGTAGAAAGTATTTGAGCCACTTGTCTAGAGAGAGAGTGAAATAGCCACCTTAAAGATCCCCAGAAACCAGTATGTTTTAAATACACACAAAGTTATAATTTTGCCTAATGTTCCATGATCAATATCGAAGAACTTGCTTTGTGGTCCTTATTGCTTAACACCTAAATTAGAAAAAGATGTAAACAAATTCTGGGACTCTCTATGGCACCGAGACATAGGGATTCATATGAGGAGTTTGCCAGTAATAAGCGGCACTGTGTGTCATGAAATCCCAAGAAAGGAGCTGGATGGTGGTGTGCTGGAAGGCACAGCACTCTGCCACGCTTCCCATATGAGAAGACTGGTTCGTGACCAGAGACCTCCCTGAGTACACTGGGCACACACGCACATACCCGCTCATGATCTGGGCTGGCTGGGGCTTAGCGTGGATTGTAGCATTAAGACCCTGCTGGGGGGAATCAGCAGTTAGCGTAATGGCTATGTTACTGGACTCCCACGTAGTCGACCGCGGTTCGCGTCCCGGACCTGGTGGCTTAAAACTCACGCCGGGAGCGTGTGCGTGCATGCCCAAGATCCCGAGAGGAGAATGGAGGAGAAGGGATTGCGGCGTGACCATCCCCCCTGGGGGGTGATTTCTTGCTTTCTGTCTCTATGTCTCTCTCTGTCTGTCTGGCGAGCGCACGCGCCCTATAGTGAAAACCTCTCCAAAAAAAAAAAGACCCTGCTGGGAATGCTCGCTCGCTCTCTCCCGCACGCGTGCGCATGCGCTTCTGGAACAACAACAAAAAAATTAAATAAAAAAAAGATTCCAAGAACCAACCACAAAAAGATGAGTTTGCTGGCAAGCCCCTGGACAAACTGGTTGTGAATGTAACACAAGCAAGTTTCCTCTATTCATCTCTCTAGATCAGAAGTCAGCAAGCATTTTCCGTAAAGGGTCAGATACTAATTTTAGCTTTGCAGATCATACAGTCTCTGTCACAAGTCCTCTACTCTGCCTTTGCAGCAAAGAGATACTTAGACAATACATAAATGAATTCATGGCTGGGTTTGGCCCTTAAGCCAAATTTGATCATCTGCAAAATAAAAAATAAAAAAAAAGTACCTATTTCATAAAGATTCTCTGAGGCTTAAGTGAATGCTATCAAAGATTAATTTAGAGAATATGTATTTCTTGGGGCTAGCAGATGGCATAGCAGCTAATGTCACTGGACTCCCATATGGCCAGCTGAAGTTCAAGACCCAGACCTGGTGGCTTGAAAATCACGATGGGTATGTACACATGTTTGCCCAAGATCTCGGGAAGAGAAGAGATTGTAGCATGGCCATTCCACTTAAGGGGTGATTTCTCACTTTCCCTCTCACTGCCTCTGTCTCTGTCTCTTTCTAGTGATTGCATGTATCCTAAGGTGAAAACCTCTTTTAAAAAAAATAAAATTATATATATATATATATATGTGTGTGTGTGTGTGTGTGTGTGTGTGTGTGTTTCTTGAAAATCAAGTATATGCCAGGCAGTGTTTTAAGTTCCAGGGAAAACAGCAGTGAAAAAAAACAGGCAAAAGTACCTGCTGTCATGAAGGTTATATTCCAATCAAAGAAACAGACAATAAACAGGTAAACAAGGACATACAAAATCCCAGATGGGGCTAAGTACTATAGAGAAAAGAAAAACACCCTCCTTCTCTTGGCAAAGACCAGACATGTGGTCCTGCTCCATAACACGTACAGAGAGGCAGAGAAAAGGGGCTCCAGCCATCTTGTCATCATGTCTTTGATGCCGATATCTTCCTATCTACTGATTCTATCCTCAAGTACAAGGAACAGGGAAAAACAAAATGCAATAAAGAGGAAAGAGCAGAGAAGGAGCCGGCTCCATGGCACAACAGCAATACACTGCTAAGAGAAGCAGGATCCCACATGGCAACCATGGTTAGAATTCCCCTCCCATTCAGCCTGAAACCCTCTGGACACCCACACAGTTATCCAAGATCCAATGAGCTGGAGGACTAGAAGAAGGGGACTACAGCATGACCAGAACTGGAGAGGGTGTGTCTCTGGATTACAACACGACTAGACCCTGTAGAAGGTGCTCCTCTTTCTCTCTATCTTTCAGCCTCTCTCTGTTGTGCATGCATACTCTATCATAAGCTAAAAGGAAAAAGAAGAAAAGCTGAGTGAAGGAGCTGGGTAGATGGGGGAAGCTATTTAGATTACTCAGAGACTAGAATCACTAAGGTAACACTTGACACTTCAAATAATCCCTGATACATAAGTAAGCACTTAATAAATATTAGTGTTGTCATTATTAATTAGACCTATATTGACCAAATTTGTTTATGACAAACTCCCTAGAAGACCCGAAAAATGTTAAATTTCTGCCAGGGAGATTATAAGCACTACAAAATACACCCCCAACCATCACCACATGCTTTCACAACCTATAGGCTGTGCTCTCTCCTCCTCCCACCCCATTCCTGTCATCTCCCCCACATCCTTGACATCTATGCATAAGTAGCACCACCACTGGGATGTGCCATACACCATCACAGCACCTTCTATCAATTCTTCCTAGCATTTAGGTCACGTGCACTTACAGTCTTATATTATTTAGTATTATTTAAGTAGTCTCCTCACTACACTCTGCTTTCCCTGAGGGCGTGGATAATATTGGCTTTCTTCATTTCCAGACTTCTCCCATCCCATGTTTGGCACAGGAAGTAGATGAATGAATAGCTTGCTTAGGGAAATCAGGTCAGCAGGGTACCTGCATCTCAGACATCTATAGCATGTACTTCTTCTTGTGTTTCTATTCAACATATTTTGAACTTGCCATATTTGTCTGTAGACAAAGATCAAAGCTAATCTATAAGACAAACAATCTTTGAAGAAACAGACCATAACTGGCCAGAGTGAAAAAGCAGGCTTACTACTCTAGGGGAATAGAAAAGCTAGTCCCAAGGGGGCAATGATAGTTTCTTTTGCATACCTGGTATTGTGATATGTAACTTATTTGTAATTAATATTCTAACTTGCCAAAAGCATATTGATAAGACAAACTATTCCAAACTTATAATTCATGATCCTAACATTCAGATTTTAAGTTATTAACCAGAAGGTAGCTCAGAGATGACATTTCAGTCCATTTTGCTGTTGCTATCACTGAATATCACAGACTGGGTAGTTCATGAAGAACTGAGGTTTATTTAGCTCACATTTTGGAGGTTTAAGGTCCAAGGGCTACATCTGGCAAGCGCCTTCTTGCTAGTGGGGATTCTCTGCAGAGTCCCAAGATGGTGCAAGACATCACCTGGCCACAGGGCCAGAGCATTTGTCAGCTTCTGTAGCTCACTTTCTCTTTTTTTAAAAATCACAAGGATTCAATCATGGGGGAACCACTCTCACTACCACAGATGGATTAAGTTTCACTCTTTTTTTTTAAGTTTATTTGTTTATTTATTTATTACATGAGAGAGAAACAGACAGAAATAGAAAGAGAGAGAGGGATAAACCCCCAACCAGGTCTTCATGCCTCAATTTACCCCCACCTTCCACCAGCCTGGATCACTAGCTCTTGTGCGTGTGTCTGGCATGCACAGGGAGGTTTTAGGAAATGAATCTTAGACATTCCCAAGTGGGTCCAGGCCCACGGAGCATTACATTATCACCTTGCCACCATCCAGCCCTCCATCATCTAATACCTCACAATAGCATCCACATATCAACACATGAATTTGGGGGGACTCATAGAAACCACAGCAGATGGTAAGTAAGCACATCCATGCATGAGTGTGTGTATGCGCACATAGGAAAGGGCTCAGGGCAAAATTTAAGATAATTGAAATAGGTCAGATCGAGGAGCAAAATGTGTGTGTTTTGATTTTTGTCTACAAGGCAGGGTTGCTAGGGAGCAATAATCACCATATCATTACCTACTTGGTTATCACAACACATACATCACAGAAGTGGTATGAAGAGAAGCAACACCAAGCAGAACAGAGGCAGGGAACAATTTGCAGATTTCCGATTTTCTGTCTCATCCCAAGTGACAGTCAGATGATTCA